>NC_042977.1:11490051-11796087 GCF_901001165.1 Salmo trutta
CACTAGAGTGAAAGCACCGCCAGCATTCAAAAGTGACCAAAACATCAGCCAGGAAGCATAGGAACTGTGAAGTGGTCTGTGGTCCCCACCTGCAGAACCACTCCTTTATTGGGGGTGTCTTGCTAATTGCCTATAATTTCCAACTGTTGTCTATTCCATTTGCACAACAACATGTGACATTTATTGTCAATCAGTGTTGCTTCCTAAGTGGACAGTTTGATTTCACAGAAGTGTGATTGACTTGGAGTTACATTGTGTTGTTTAAGTGTTCCCTTTATTTTTTTGAGCAGTGTATATATATATATATTTTTAGCCTTGAGACAATTGAGACGTGTTGTGTATGTGTTTCATTCAGAGGGTGAATGGGCAAGACGACAAATGGAAGTGCCTTTGAACTGGGTATGGTAGTAGGAGCCAGGCGCACTGGTTTGTGTCAAGAACTGCAACGCTGCTGGGTTTTTCACTCTCAATAGTTTCCAGTGTGTATCAAGAATGGTCTATCACCTAAAGGACATCCAGCCAATTTGACACAACTGTGGGAAGCATTTGAATAACATTGTACCAACCTTATACAACGCTTAGGGCAACCTATATAAATTGTTCTTTGTCAAAATTGCACAACCTCAGTCAATTTGGTTGGGGATCGTTGATGGACAGCAATATTCAAACCTTTGTCGCAGATTTATAGAACATTCCACTCAAAAACCTATATTTTGGTATTTGTTTCATTAGTCCGTTGTTGACATATTCCCAAAAATGTTTTGCTTGTCAGTACTCAAGTTTTCAAGATATGTAACTTTCAAAATACATTTTGCATCAGATGTTGCAGAACACAGCATTATATGATTACACAAATGTTTGTCAGACACACCAGAATGACTTTCCAAGAGGTGTTGTGTTCCTTTGTGGTCTAGTCTTAGTCCTGAGTCCTGACTTAAATTTGCTTGAAAATCAGAGACAAGGTTTGAATATTGCTGTCCATCAGTGATGCCCAACCAAATTTATTGAGCTTGAGCAAATTTGTCAAAAACAATGGTTACAGTATGTTTGCACAACATTGGTAGAATATTACTCAATGATTCCCAGCTGTGATGGCTGCCAAAGGTGCTTCCACCAAGTATTAACTCTGGGTTGTGAAGATATACACGATCAAGACCATTATTCATTTGGAAAATGTTTTATATATTTAATTTACTTTGAAAATGTGGAATAGGTTGTGTAGATCCGTAGGAAAAAAATACAATTGAATCCCTTTTTAGATGTAATATTTAGGCAGCAAAATGTGAAGACTGCAAAGTCTGTAGACTTTCACTAAGTATTAACCCTTGTGTCTTAAGGGTCAAAAATGACCCGCCACTATGTTTAACAGCAGAGAAAACCCCCTAAATGATATTTTTTCACCTTGAAAATGGACTTTTCCTAGAGTGACCCCAACATTAGAAAAGGTGAAACATCGCCTTTGTTCATATTTCCATGAAAGTTGTACACCACCGGGGTACAAAGATTATCTTAGGGCCATTTTTGACCTGGCAGTTATAAAATAATTTACACACCACAAAAACCACAAAGAGACACACACACAATGAGAAATTGAGATTGTGTGCTCCTGATTGAACTCAGACAAAACTAAAACGTCCTTGTGCACGTGCAGCATCTCCCCTCCACGACCCCACACATGACTCAAGTTCACAGACAAAATAAAAACAATTTCAGACAAAATAAACATTTCTTGAAAGCATTGTTTACTAATGGGGAATGCAGTCAGATGTTATAAAGGTGCTGCAGATGACAGTCCCCCCATTTCTTGCTTTGCTGAAGCTATGAGTGCACGTTTCATTGCCCAACAGGTCATAGATCTGATTTCTTTTCAGATGTCCAGGAGAAACAAGAGAACAATTATTTAGAAGAGGAGGAGGTATCTGAAGAAGATGGGGAATAATACAACCCAGAGCACGATACATCATCTTCAGATGAAGAAGAAATCCCCCAAGCTGAAAGAGAGACATTTTTGTCAAAGAACAGCAAAGTAGCATGGTCCTTGTCACCATATGGCAACCAGGGCAGGATGTCAGCACAAAATGTCATAAGGATGATCCCAGGGCCCACAATATATGCAGTTGCCCATGCCCAGGACATCACCTCAACATTCTACATGTTCATCACGCAAGCCATCGAAAAAATCATCCTGGAGATGAGACATTAGGAGGGTTTCTGTAAATATGGAGACAAATGGAAAAGGATGGATGAGATTGACCTGCGTGCCTACA
This sequence comes from Salmo trutta, assembly GCF_901001165.1. NCBI lineage: Eukaryota > Metazoa > Chordata > Actinopteri > Salmoniformes > Salmonidae > Salmo > Salmo trutta. The sequence goes on from NC_042977.1 coordinate 11,492,319, forward strand.
TAGGGCTGCTAATCTTAGTAGATGTGTATAGGTCCCGAGGCGAGGCTACATATAGTCTCTGGGATGCAGAGAGTGGAAGGGTGATTTTCCGTGCCACGATGCCACTGAAAGTCTTTCACACTTTCTCAAGAATGCTACGATTTGATTACCGTGAGTCAAGACCTGCAAGACGTGTGAGAGACAAACTGGCGGCCATAAGAGAGGTCTGGGAGAAGTGGGTGGAGCGTTTGCCATACCTCTACATCCCTGGGCCAGAAGTAACAGTGGATGAGGCCATACCTCTACATCCCTGGGCCTGAAGTAACAGTGGATGAGAAACTGGTTCCATTCAGAGGTACATTTTAATTTTCATATCTGTAATGTAAGTGATTTTCACTGTTAATTTTATTATGTATTGCTGTCATATCATTGATTTATGTGATTGTTTTCTGTGACACTGATACTAATTACTGATAGTGATCTCCTCTGTCAAAAGGTCGCTGTCCTTTCCGGCAGTATATGCCCAGCAAGCCAGCAAAGTATGGCATCAAGATATGGTTGGCCTGTAACGCACAATCCAGCTACGCTTGGAAGATACAAGTCTGCACAGGGAAGCTGACCAGTGGAGGCCCGGAGAAGAACCAGGGGATGCGGGTTGTGCTTGATGTGACAGATGGACTGAGGGGGCACAATGTCACGTGTGCCAATTTCTTCACCTCTTATGAACTCAGCCAGCAGCTCCTGAAGAGAAAGATCACCATGGTTGGCAGAGTTAGAAAGGACAAGCCTGAGCTCCCCTCTGCACTCCTCGCAACAAGGGGGAGAGGGGCCTTCTCATCAAAGTTTGCCTTCACCCCACCACCACTCTAGCTTCTTACCTCCAAAGATGAACAAGAATGTGGTCCTCCTGAGCACATTGCACAAAACGGCTGAGATCAGTGATTGTGATGACAGGAAGCCAGCCATAATCCTGGACTACAACCACAACAAAGGTGTGGCCAACCTGGACAAGGTGATTGGAACTTACAGCTGCAGGAAGATGACTGCCCGCTGGCCCCTGGTCATCTTCCATAACATCATTGATGTGTCCTCATACAATACCTTTGTGATATGGAACAAGATCAACCCCACCTGGATGCCTGGTAAGCGGAACAAGAGGAGGGTGTTCCTGGAGCAGCTGGGAAAGGCACTTGTAACCCCACACATTCAAAGAAGGGAGCGCCTCCCCTGCACAGCAGCCTCTGCAGCGCTTGTGAAAGCTGTTCAGGGGGCTGAATCTTGTCCTGATCCACCTGAGGCTGCAGCTGGGGCAGGCAAGAGGAGGAGATGCCAATTCTGCTCCCCAAAGAAGGACTGTAGAACAAATACTATGTGCTGCACATGTGAGAAATACATCTGCAAAGTCCATTAACACACACATGCATACTGTCCTACATGTGCTAATTAGAGTTGATTGATTTATGTTTTTCACATTTTTGTTTTGTATTTATCTTATTTTATTCTTATTTATTGGTGTTGTTTAAACACCTTGTGGGTGGGGCAATGGTTAAAAAAATGGGAGAAGACTAGTATTTTGTAGTTGAATTCCTCATTGTACAGTATATAAGAATATATCACTATGTTGCCAAAAAAGTTCAAACTATTATTGTTTCCCTTCAATAAAATGCATTCAAAACTATTTTCTGCACATTTCTGCTACTTGCTTAGGCTATACAAGTGCTATCTCTTGCTAAAAAGTGTATGTTTACACCTCTACAGTATCTTTAGCAATAAGAATTAATCTCTACTTTAGTAAAGAAAACAATTATGACAGGTGTGTTGTAATAAAAACGAGTGGTGTCCACTGATTAAATGCAGTCTTTCTGAATTGTGAAGAGAGAACCCAGACATTCACAAAGTTTGTGATGAATGACAGGTTGTTTCTTCATGCAAAATAGATTTGGGGTTTAAAATTCAATTAAGCTTAGTTTAGTGAAGGCGGGTCATTTTTGACCCTTATGACAAAGGGGAGTATACAGAATGTTAAGATTACACAAGGGTTAATATGACATAACCGTAGCAATCTCTAGAAAGGATTTATTACCCTATGGATACACAGCTCAGTAAAACGATACTGAATTGTATAAACAATTTATGAAGATGGCAGATTGCCAAATTTGTTTTGTCACCTGACACAATCATGTCAGAGTCAAATATAAAGATCTCAGAGTCATGTAAGTTCTGTACAACACATTTCTATCTCCTAAAAAGCCCCGTTGTCTACGAAACCCATGACAAAACAACCTGTCATATATATATATATATATATATATATATATATATATATATGGAACATTGTCAAGGTTTCACCCTCATGAATCATGACCCAACAGGGTTCCATGACATCATGGAGGAGGAGACTATCAATTGTAAGTTAATAAATTAAAGATTGTATGTAGCAACTCCCATGTATACACCCAGGCCTATCTGTATCTTTACTCTGCCCCATTGCTCACCGCACTCATTTACTGACCATATCCACTGTGTACCGCTCCTAGAAACTCCATGCAAAGATGACTATATAAACTGGAGATAAGCGCAATATGAGCCTGATAAGATTATTTGGATTGTAGCCACTGACTGTATATCAAGGTGAGGTCAATGGCAACAGTGCACTGGATGAACCCATAGCCAAAATGAAAGTGGACTCGATCTTAACGTTGCGGCTATATTGGCGTCTTGCAGTCTTCACAATTTTGGGGGAGGGGGGGGGGGGTCTTCACACCTTGTTGTTGGATTTGGAACATTGCAGAGCACATTTTTGTTGTTGTTGGGGGGTGACTTAAAGGGGAAATCAGCAGTCATCCATTTTTGGACTGATACATGAATAATACGTACCCATTGATTCTTGAAGAATATAACTTACAAATGCTCAGTTCAACCATCGTACACTGTATCTCCAAACATGGTTAAAACTATAATTTTGATATCATTGATTATCAGTTGTTGCATCCATAACTCTGTTTATGAATTTGAGAGTGGTTACATTTCACCAGCCACAACCCTCAGCTTTTTAAATTTAGAAAGTGAAAACAAATGGCATTGACAAAATGATTGGCACCTAGGAGCTAGTGCTTGGCACAGCCTTTGGCAAAGATAACTGCCTACAAACATTTCTTGTAGCCATCCTAGAGCTTGCTCCACCTTTCTACCGGCAATTTGGCCCACTCTTTAGTGGCAAACTGCTCCATATCTTTTCAGACCTCTCCTTAGGTTTTTGATGGGATTCAAATCTGGACTCATCGCTGACAAATTTCTTCAATTTCAACTTATTTGACCAAAAAATTGGGAATTATTTAAGAAATGTGTGATTGTGCCATATTAGACCGCAACTGTGTACTTCCATAGTTGAAAACACTGCATCATTTTGTGTATCAGGATTTCAGCGGTAAAAAGAAAAACAGCTGATATCATAGCTTACTTACAGTAAACACATTAGCTTACCCTGACCCTTCTTCAACCCATGTAAAAAAAATAAGTTCTTGACCTCTTACAAAGCTAATAATGTCAGGGCAGTGACTAGAGTCACAGGGAGTTGTTCATTTCGTTTCCTACTTTAATTTCCTTCCAATAAGCAATCCAGGATATTGACATACCTTTATGATATCCTTATCAGAACTGGTTACATCAACTTCCCTCATTCGTATGTAATATGACTCGTGTGGCGCCTCATCAGGTGTATATCACCTGTTTTGTTTTCTAATTCCACAAGGAAATCTGCCCTCAATCTGGACCCCATTCCTTTCATATCATTTGTGTTCAGTGAAGAAACAATTACTATTTTACAATCATGGACAATGGCCACCACAGATTGAGGGCACCGCAGAGTTTAGATGTCAGTCTGGAGTAGTTTGCTGTTGCTCGGTGAGATGTGCTCTTTGAACGGGACACGGTGCTTACTGTAGGAAATAAACGTTTTATTATTGTACAGCCAATGACTGTCAGTGTGTGTGTGTGGTGACGCACAAGTCTTATTATCTAGAGGGAATTCCTCAACTAATCGTTATCAGAGTGACACAGGCAGGTATGGGGACCGGTCTCCCTCCTAGTACTGTATTAGATGGCTAACTATCTCAGTGATTTACTACTTCAGTCGTGTTGTAATACTGAGACCAGTGACATCTGACTTCAACCCATTGGTCCAAAGGGCACTCCCATAAGTGGCCCTAACTCACAAACTCTATCTTAACGCATTCTGTAGTTGAAGTTGTAGATTTTTAAATATATTATTATGGTCTTTCCACTATTTATGGTTAGAAGAAGGCCCAGAATTGAAGGGCAAATTGAGCCAAACACGTTAGGAGAGTGAGTGGGTAGGAGGTGACTTTGCTCCTGTCTTCTTGAGCTGTGAGTCTGCAGCATGACAGATCAAAGTCAAAGTGCCATAAAGGAGATGTGTCAAGGGTGCCACCCATTTCCTTGTTCCTTGTGGTATCCAGGTGGGTTGGAGTGAACGTCAGCTAACAAACATTTGAGCTCCACAACAACTGCACAGGACTTACTAAAGGACTGGGATTTCAATGAGGACCATCACTTGAGTTGCTGTAAGTAAGATGGCTGATATGTTTTTTTTGTTGTGTGGTTGTTTTGGTGTAGAGTAACGATGTGCAGTCATTTCAGTCACCCTTATAGAATTGTTAGGCTGAATGGTGTAGAGTAACGATGTGCAGTCATTTCAGTCACCCTTATAGAATTGTTAGGCTAAATGGTGTAGAGTAACGATGTGCAGTCATTTCAGTCATGCTTATAGAGAAAGGTAGCAGAATTATTAAATGAAGTTCTGTACTGTTTGCCATGTATGTTGTTTGTATGTATGATTGTAGTTATTGCACACCATTGTCACCATATAATCACCATTGGATCTTAAAAATGGAATGACAGCGAAGTCTTTCATACAACATTGAGAAGACACACACTGAGATCACACTATGTCCAGACTTATGTAGTCCACAGATATTGTTTTGAAAATGCATGACTTTTGTCTTTCTTGTTTCTTGAATTTAGGGAAAAGGAGGGTTATATTATGGTGATGTTGAGAAAGGTAAGATCCTCAACATAATCTTTGTTGACTATTTGATCAATGTAACCTGAATGCCATGCTTTGATTATAACGGTTTTTGAAATGTAATGTAATCAACACTTCCATTGCCTAGTCATTCTATGGAGAATCTCTGCCAATTGTGTCTGGATGTGATCGTCTAGGGTTTGGAGTCAATGCCATTGCCATTCATTTCAGGAAATGGCTTGAAATGGAAAATCCTTAGTCTTTTCCCATATCTGTTTGCGCTGTACATATAACCAACTCCTATGGCCAATAGGACAGCACAAACAATGATCTTTAGCACACTTGCAATCTTGATGCTCCACAAATGATTTAGTGGCTCTCATATTCGTTTGCATTTGAGTCAATTAGCAGACACTCTTACCCAGAGTGACTTACAGTTAGTTCATTCATCTTAAGATACAGTGGCTAGATGGGACAACCACCTATCTCAGTCATAGTAAGTACATTTCTCCTCAATAAAGTAGCTATCAGCAGTCAGAGCTAGTATGAGGGAAAGAAATCAAGTGCTCGTGTTAGTTCACGAAAGGCTCTTTTATTTATCTTTATTTTCACCAGTTTGGTGGAATTGCAGGCACACTGCTTTCTTCAATTGAATTAAATTAAGGGTAAAAGCTGCATTCTTTCAATGTATGACTCTGACCATGAATCCACTGTGCTGCTTGCTTTCAGGGTGAGTGGGTGTGGGTGGACCCTGGTATCGGGGTGCCCATCGGAGCCCGGGTCAAATTGACCGATACTGGACACCAGCTACTGGTGGATGATGAAGGAAAGGTGACCATGGCATTTCTTTATTACATGTATTGTGTTGAATTGTGTGTCTACTGTATTTGAATATACTGTTGGTCTCAAATGTAAATGCGTGTAACCTTTATTTAACTAGGCAAGTCAGTGAAGAACAAATTCTTATTTACAATGACGTCCTACCCCGGTCAAACCTGGACGACGCTGGGCCAATTGCCCTATGGGACTCCCAATCAAGGCCGAATGTGATACAGACTGGATCGAACCATGGACTGTAGTGACGCCTCTTGCACTAAGATGCAGTGCCTTAGACCGCTTCGCCACTAGGGAGCTCCAAATGAGCTCAAGATCTAAGTCATTACCTGTAGGGAATAATCTATTAAACTACTATATCTCATTTACTATAGAAGTTGGGCACTCTAGAATGTTGACATCATGTCTTTCTACTGTACTTCCATAGACAACGATCTTGCATTCTGCTTTGGTCAGTCATACAACAATATAATGCCAAACCCACAAACTTAAATGAATGGTATTAAACCAAATCCTACGTTTTCAGACCTTCAGGCCTCAACAAAGTTACGTGATATGTAACCAAAGATTTCTAACAAATCCTACATTGATGTCAATGGAAGATTTGCGCGAAAATTCACATCGCACAGCCATATAACTTCCTGAATTGTCCTATGTCATTCCAGGAACACAAGCTCTCCCAGAAGGAGGAGGGCTCCATCAGGGTGATGCACCCCACCTCAGTGGAGGGGGTGGACGACATGATCCGCTTGGGGGACCTCAACGAGGCCGGGCTCCTCAGGAACCTGCTGGTCCGACACAGGCAGGGCATCATCTATGTGAGTCCCCTGATGGATAATGATGTACTACACCCACATGACAAAATACTATAGTGCACTATGGTATGAATATTATTGTATTCACTGACAGCAAAAACACTACGTTGAATATTGTAGTATACTGTAGTATTAACAGTTACCTATAGTATAATACTGTAGTAAAAGAAAACTGTAGTATATACTATAGTAATTAATGTAGTGTTTCTGCGGATTGTAGCATACTGTGAAAACGTGATCGCATGTGAAGTGTTCCAAAAACACGATTTTTCACACGGTTTCACGTGAAATTTTGTGTGAAATCATGTGGTTTTTATGTAAGGGTGTACATTTCAATGTGTGCTTGTGAGTGTCTCTATGTATGAGCATTCATGTATGATGTGCATGAGTTTGTTTGTGTTGTAATTGGCAGTAGGTGGTGGTATGTGCACTACATAAAAACTATTACATGACTGGTTGAAGTTATTACACTATTCATCAAAAAAAGTTGTTACTCACCAGTTAATGTAATAACCACCGGTTAATGTAATAACATTACATTTAGCTGGTAAAGTTATTACATTAACCAATCAACATTTTATTACGTTACCCAGCAAGTTATTACATTAGCTGGTTTTACTACTTAAAAAATTGAAAATGTATTACAAATAGAAAAGTTATTACATTAACTAGTGTTATAACATTAGTCGCTGTTACAGGGTGCTCCAAAAAAAATGTTGGCGGCACAAGCCTAAATCGCTGTTATTGTGCCGTGTCCAGACCTACACAGGCTCTGTGCTGGTGGCAGTCAACCCCTACCAAGAGCTTCCTCTCTATACAGCCGACCAAGTGAGGCTGTACCGCGGGCGTAGGCTGGGTGAGCTGCCCCCGCACGTCTTTGCCATCGCAGATACCTGCTACTTCAACATGCGCCGCCAAAACCGAGACCAGTGCTGCATCATTAGGTGAGGCCAAAAGTACATCTATCCCAGATGGGCAATGTTCTGCTTTTGACACCCAAGTCATTCGGTTGGACAAAAGGAAACCAAACCAAGAGTCACATATTCAAATGTTATGGAAGATGCTCTTTTGAGTGGTTAAGTTATACTTTTTATATTGACATTTACACTGGAATTAAACTGAAATCCAAGAATATGACCCACTATCTCTTTCTTCCTGTTAGTGGAGAGTCAGGTGCAGGGAAGACAGAGAGCACCAAGCTGGTCCTTCAGTTCCTGGCTGCAGTAAGTGGACAGCACTCCTGGATAGAGCAGCAGATACTGGAGGCTAACCCTATACTGGAAGGTAGGATCTCTTTACTATTAAAATATCTCTCTCCCACATTATCACAACTGTTGCTACCCATGACACACTTCCCATTTCTGTGTTCCCCCAGCATTTGGGAATGCCAAAACAATTCGCAACGATAACTCCAGCCGCTTTGGGAAATACGTGGAAATCTTCTTCAACAAAGATGGCGCCATCGAAGGGGCTCGCATGGAAGAGTACTTACTGGAGAAGTCTCGTGTCTGCCATCAGGTGTGGAAGCATAGGCTGTAAAATCAAAACAATTGGTGAACAAGGATGTTTTGCTGTTGTCCTTATATTTGAATGAAATGTAGAAATCTCATAGCTAATTGCCTCAAAGTGAATTGCTTTCAAAACTATCTCTCATAAACAACAGTTGTATCTAATTTAAGTCTCATTGACATGCTTTGTTCGAACTTGGAAGAGGACCAAATCCATTGTTGGATTGTCCAGTAACCAGGCAAAATGGTGTAATGTCAAGAGATGTTGTCTCTCATCCTCATTTACATTTTAGTCATTTAGCAGACACTCTTATCCAGAGCGACTTACAGTGAGTTGTAACACTACTGTTCCTTTTTACTAATTAACCCTAGGCCATGGAGGAGCGGAACTACCACATATTCTACTGCATGTTAGCGGGGATGACGGCAGAACAGAAGAAAACGCTGTGTTTGGGAAATGCCGCTGAATTCAGCTACCTCAAGAGGGTAATAGCAACGCACTACTAAAACATCCTCACTTACAGGTTTTACCACTTACAGTCATACATCTTCCTCATTAAGGACATGTTTACTGAGTACAACTAAGTTTCACTGACGTCCTCTTTACTGACGCCCTCTTTACAATGCTTCTAGGAAACTGCCCCAGAGCTGGAAAAACAAACTCATGTATGATTTATGATTTGCTTTAGTATCACCATTTGAAGAGAGATTGGGTAATAGTAGCTATAACTTTGTAGAACGCTGTAGCCCCTAACAAATATGATTTGCTTTAGGATCACCATGGAAGAAAGAGATGGGTCGATGGTAGGGCTGTTGTGGTGACCGTATTACCGCCACACCTGCAGTCACAGTCATGACGGCAGTCAAATTCCACATGACCATTTAGTCACAGTAATTAGACTTCTCCAAGCTCTGATGCTGCTGATGGTCATTAGTAGCCTACAAACCTTGCCAACTGCCTCGTACTCAGCACACTATTGTCCCTCTAATCACTCTGGCATCAATTCAAATGTAATCGAAAATCTAATCAAACACTTCATGAGAGCCCATGCGCTAATGTTGCACAACATTTTGTATAGGATATGCAATTGCGTGAGAAAACAGAGTGATGGCCTCTATTTAAAAGAGGAGGATCCCATCAGTTCTCTATAGGCTAGGCCTACTATATTTATTTCTCAACTTTCCTAATATTAAGCACATTGCTTCTCTTTACAACAGGAATATAGCCTACCGTGAAAATTAAAATGAACCACATGAAAAGCGTCCTCCATTCGCTATTTAAGTGCATAGATGACATGTATTTCCCCCCCTGCCCCTGTTTCGAGACAGGTGCATGATAATGGTTCATTCTAAATCAAAATTAATTTCACACATATATTATTTAGTACATGTAAAGACAAGATTAAATCAAGATTAGTCTGATGGGTGACAGTATTAGCCTATCACTTGTGAATGATATATTATCACTTGTGAATGACGACCAGCTTAAGGCAAGAAACAATAAAACATTTTTTTTAAACTTTTTCGAATCATGTAGCCTAGCCCATAGACCTACATGTTTTGATAAGGTTTGTATCACAACTAAAGTGGTCAAATAACTTATTAAAATTAAACACATTAATCCGCTTTTACAAGGGGTGTAGAGCCTAACTGTCATACAGAAGCAGCGCGTGAGTTTCAAGTTTGAGGAAGATCATTTTCACCATAAAAATGCAACTTTATAATATAAGCATTACATGCATAATTGCATTTGTGGTCACTTTTGATGATGGTGTTTTCCAGCTAATGGAACATTCGCACTTATAACCTACTGCCATGTGCACATTGCTGCACTTATTATTTGAAGAAATAGCCTAATAGTTTATCAACATTTTAAGCTAAACGTTCTGATCTGGTGCGTCTGCCTCATTGCATAAAAAGTTTTTTTTGATGCTAGTGGTTGTATTCATTTGGGATTTATCGCATCCCACAACTGTCCCAGACTATGTTTGGAATATTTATTTCTCGCACAGAATAGAATAAGTCAACTTTTGTACTATGAGGGATAGTAGATTGACATAGGCTAGTGCTCTTGCTGTTCGTTAGGCCTACTCATCTTGTTGGCTGACGAAAAGTAAATGTGGACAGTTCTTCCAATATCTTCAATATGCACCTTGGAATTGGATAAGGACACGCGCAGTTGCGTCCCCAATGTGTCTGTCTTCACTTGTAGCCTGTGAGAAAGACCCAGTCACGTGATGGAGAGCCCATGTGAGTGAGAGATGCTTCGGAGCAGGCAGCACTCAGGGTGAAGGACTTCAAAAGGCATGTATTTTTTGGGGGGTGCATTATGGCCACACAAAGGGGATGCCGCCAGGAAATTTACAGCATTATCAAGTGCTTCTCAAATTTTGAAGTGTGTACTGTACAGCCTGCGCCAAAAAAAAAAAGAAAAATCAGAGCTCATGCCTTTCAAGCAACTTTATTCTAATCATCATTAGAGTCTCATCATGCAGCCTTACAATGTATTAAAAATCAAAGCATATAGCCCAAAGTTTGTAGAACAACTAAAGTTACCTTAATAACTCTAAATTAAGCATATAGGAGTACCTATTTCTTTGTTAACCGCTCAACACAGAATAGCCACATGTGCGCACTCCCTCAAATCGCTTGGAGAAAATGTCCTTTCTATTTTTTTCAGCTTTGTTCAATTGTATTCTTCATACTATTAAATAATATAAAATAATGCCACGGAATTCTAAGCAAATCTTGTTCTCTAAATGAACTAGTGTAGTCTACAGCCATACGGCAGAACCAGATCAAGGCCTAACATAAGGACAACTCAGAGTATGCTATTCTGTTCTTCTGAAATAGACTACATTTTCTTCATATCATGTTTCTTTAGACCTGTCTAAAATAAATAATGTATTTATTGTGAAGGTGTAGGCTACATGGATTTATTAGACTTTTTAAAATGTAGACGTTCCAAAGGTCCGCATCAGTGGCTTGTGTGGAAGCCAGGAGATGCTAAATGTGTTTTTGTTAATTAACGGTAATTACCGTGAGACCGATAATTATTTGCTTGACAATCACCGGCTGTCGTGACCGCCACAGCCCTTGTCGATAGTAGCTGTAATTAAGTAGAGAGAAGGGGCAATAGCTACAACCGACAGTATAACCTCTGACCCTGTGTTCTATAGGGTGACTGTATTGTCTGCGATGGACGTGACGATGCTAAGGACTATACCCGTATCCGCACGGCCCTGAAGATCCTCACTTTCACTGAGACCCAATGCTGGGAGATCCTCAAGCTGCTTGCTGCACTCCTCCACCTGGGCAATGTCAGCTTCGAAGGTGGGGTCCTCTCTGGGTGTATGACTCAGTTAATGTCTGAGTGTATGATCTATGACCGGAGTTCTTAGGGAACATGACCTGCGCCTTGTCATCCCCCCCAACCCCGATGGCCAAATGTATTGAGACCCTGAAATACTTGAATGTTGAAAGGAAAGGGGGATGGATACCTAGTCAGTTGTACAACTGAAATGTTTATGTTGTTGTTTTTTTCTATGTGAAAGCTGTGATTGACCAAGTTTTCTTTTGTTATTTGCCTTGCAGCCGCCATCTTAAATAACATGGAGAGCTCTGATGTCAGTTTGTCTGATCACTTCACCCTTGCTGCCAAATTGCTGGAGGTATGTATGTTTATTGGCGTTTTCATTCTTTGCTGGTATGTTCTGTAATAACTTATAAACTGGGAGGTTCGAGCCCTGAATGCTGATTGGCTGAAAGCCGTGGCATATCAGACCATATACCATGGGTATGACAAAACATGAATTTTTACTGCTCTAATTACTTTGGTAACCAGTTTATAATAGCAATAAGGTACCTTGAGGGTTTGTGACATATGGCCAATATACCACGGCTAAGGGCTGTGTCCTAGCACTCCACGTTGCGTCATGCATAAGAACAGCCCTTAGCCGTGGTATATTGACCATATACCATACCCCCTCGTGCCTTATTGCTTAAATATACAGTAGTTTATATTTTACATTTTTTAAATTAAGCTTTATTTAACTAGGCAAGTCAGTTAAGAACAAATTCTTATTTACAATGAAGGCCTACTATATACATAGTCTTTGTCTGTTTCCTACAGGTGCAGCCTGCGGCTCTGGCTGCGAGCCTGACCTACCGCTCCTTCATGACCAACAGAGAGCGAGTGTCCAAACCCCTCAACTCTGAACAGGCAGCCGACTCCAGGGACGCCTTCGTCAAGGTAATGAGGCCGCTCCTGTTTGAAGGTACCAAGGCAAGATAGACAATAGGCTATCGCCTGTAACAAGAGAGGAGGCATAAACATAAATATTCACAAAGGCACATAGGCCCGAATCCTAACTTGAGATCCGTGGGCGAATGGACGTAACTCAAGTTTTCGCACAAGTCTTCCATTGACATCAATACATGATTTATTTGATTGTTGAGTTAAACATGCACATTTCAAGTTAGGATTTGGTCCATATTCTACTCAAGTGTACAGAATGTGTGTTGTTTGTCTCATGATTTCTTCAGGCGATATATGGCAAACTCTTCATCTGGATCGTTGGGAGAATCAACAGTGCCATCCATAAGACTCCCACCAACGGTCCCAAATACGTCCGTAACTCCATCGGATTGCTGGACATCTTTGGTTTTGAGAACTTTGACTCAAACAGGTATGCCAGTCAATGTCAAATACTAATTTCCCTTGTCGTTTGTGTGTGCAATATACTCCTTGTATGTCCTTCATCCTCTCTCCCTGATGGTATATAACCAACCAGTCAATAACACAAACCTTTTCCCCATGCTTTTTCGCAGCTTTGAACAGCTATGCATCAACTTTGCCAATGAGCAGCTGCAGCAGTTTTTTGTGCGTCATGTGTTCAAGCTGGAGCAGGATGAGTACACCAAGGAGGACATTGTTTGGAAGAACATCACCTTTAGCGACAACACGGACACCCTTGATCTCCTCGCTGGGAAGCCCCTCAACGTGTTGGCCCTGATCGACGAGGAGAGCCACTTTCCCAAGGTAAACAATCTCAAATTCCTCTAGTCAACCATGTTGTGGTGGCAGTCTGAATTGGTGAGGTTTGTGACAACCTTGAATGTTTCTTCCAGGGCACAGATGTCACCATGCTGAACAAGATGAACCAGGCTCATGCGAAGTGCAACAAGTACATTCCATCCAAGAACACCCACGACCTGGAGTTTGGGATCTGCCATTTTGCTGGGGTTGTTCACTACGACTCAAAAGGTAAACAGAAAAAAAGGGATCACACCTATACAACAGTAGTTGATTCGCTCAAACATAGGAGTATGATCAATTGGATATTGTCCCGTTTTTTTGGGAGGGGGGACACCATTTGATCCTGTATGTTTTTCCTTCAGGATTCCTGGAGAAGAACAGAGATGCTCTTAACTCAGACATCCTCAAGTTGATTGGCGCCTCCACCAACAAGCTGCTGCCACAGCTCTTTGAGAAGGAGCTCTCTGCAAATGTGGTGAAGAACCTTGCAAGCAACAACAGGATCGTTTTGACACCCAAGAGCTCTCTACGGGTTTGTGGCTGTTGTTACTATTAAAGATTCTGACTCTCACGCCAACTCCCATTGGCTATATCCACCAGTTTCTTCACCTAGCTTTCCTGCAGAGATAGTCACTGACAACGGTCCAAAAATCCACGCAGTTGACATTGTGATTTTTCTCCCTGCAGGTGGCCCAGGCGGATGGCAGGAGGCAGGTGTCCACGCTGAGCGGTCAGTTCCGTCAGTCTCTGGACTCCCTCATGAATGCCCTGTCCAAATGCCAGCCCCATTTCATCCGCTGCTTCAAACCCAACGACGATAAGAAGTCCATGGTGAATAAGGCAGCCATTTTGTAGCACTGGGCCAGATACAGGAAGACATGATTCATTGTTTTGTGGCACTTGGCCAGATACAGGAAGACATGATTCATTGTTTTGTGGCACTTGGCCAGATACAGGAAGACATGATTCGTTGTTTTTACAGTGCAATGTCACAATCGGTAGAGGTCAAACTCGCACAAAACAGAAACAATATAGGCCGTTATACAGAATGAAAATGAGACAATTCCACGAAAGTCCAATTTGTCCATACTATAGTGCACTCCACTCTACTAGTCAAGCTTAGGAATGTCTCTGTCTTCAGGTTTTTGACAGAAACCTGTGCATACGTCAGCTGCGGTATTCTGGAATGATTGATACCATCAAAATCCGGAAACTGGGATTTCCGATCCGCCACACGTTCAAGCAGTTTCTGCAGCGGTACAGAGTGCTTCTGAATACAACCGTCTGTGACCCCAAAACTGTGAGACATATACCTCCATTATTTTGAATATGATGATGATGATGAAGATGACAACAATGATGATGATATTTGTTAGCACAAAAAAGCTCCACGGTTACAATTGCTTTTCGTGGGGTGGTTATGGTTCCCAATATCCTCCTCCTTGTCCTAACTCAGGAGTCAGCAGCAGCCTGCTGCAATGCCATCTGCAAGGCCGTGATCACAGGACAGGATGGCTGGAAGACCGGCAAGACTAAGATTTTTCTGAAGGTACAGTTATATCTGTGTGGACTAGACAACCACAAACATTGGCATGTTGTAACAGTAGTGATGGAATCCCAAATGTCTGTCACAAGTAGCAATTCAAAGTGAAAACCCTCTATAACCGGTTTTCACTTTCTTCCCACTCAGGATGCCCATGACTCCCTACTAGAGCGGGAGAGAGAGCGAGAGCTCAATAGGAAAGCCCTCATCATCCAGAGGGTCTTGCTTGGCCAAAGAGACAGGTGAGGGATGAACACTGAGACACACAATTTGGGCAGAACACAGGATAGACAATGACGGGCGACGTGTCATACCTGACACAGGTTTGGGATGTTGTGGGACCTGACATAGCACACTGGCAGTGTTCACTGACATGGTGTTATCTGTTATTCTCTAATACCCCAATCTAAAGTTTTACCCCAGTTACTTCAGTTGTTCCTATTGTAATACAGTAGTTGCTAACAGTCAGTGATATTCCTGTTTTGTTTAAATGTATTCCTCTTGTAGAAAGAGCTTTGTGAAGAAAAGGAGAGCTGCCGTGGTTATACAGAAGCGATGGAGAGGTTATAGAGAGAAAAAAGAATACGGAAAAGTAAGTCACTGGCAGTCAAGGTCTACTAATATCATGTCAACATGAGCACGGTAAGGAGTCAACTTCAGATACACTTCTGAAGACAAACTGAGATGATATTGATTCATTGCCGTAGCTCTAGGAGTGCACAGTATTGTGCTGATGGAGATTTGCTCATGTTTACTTTTTTATAGACTAGATCACATTTACCTGCTGCTTCTGGAACCATTTCTACTCCTCTCTGTCTCGTTCAATCAGCTCCAGCTTGGCTTTGAGCGTCTGCAGTCTAAGATCCGTGCCCGTCTGGCCCGAGGGCATTACCTGAAGGAGCTGGCGGCGGCCGTCACAATGCAGTCCCAGGTGCGCGGGTACCAAGCCAGGAAGAGTTATAAGAGCAAGAGAGAAGCTGTGACCGTCCTCCAGGCCCACACCAGAGGCATGCTGGCTAGGAAGACCACCAACAAGATGAAGACAGATGTGAGTTCTGACATTTGAGAAAAATGTGTTTGTGCACCTGTGTGTGCAACTGTGTGAGTTCAATATATATATGTGTGTGTTTGTGTGTTTGTGTGTGTGTGTGTGTGTGTGTGTGTGTGTTAGGTCTTCCTATCTGCCCAGGAGCGGGAGGCGAGGGAGCGGGAGGCCGCGGAGCTCCAGCAGAGGCTAGAGGACGTCCTCAGCCAATCACAAGAGGCTGCTGCCAAGCCGGAGCCAGTCAGTGAGCAGGAAATGGTGGAAACCATGTTTGGCTTCCTGCCCAACAAAGTGGCAGTAGGAGGACGGGAGGGACTAGCTCCCGAGGGCTTTGAGGTTAGGCTCACAACCAATGGTGGATCTCCACAGTATATCAACATAGGCTTCTTGCTCAATGGTTAACACTGCTAATAGAATGACCAAATTCACCGGATCGTTTCTTCTCATTGAAGAAGCATTATACTATTTTACTATTCTCTACCACTTAAAAAAAAGAAAAAAAATGAACTGAGTATCCAACTGCACTCTCCCTACCCGTCCTCAGGACTTGGAGAGAAGGCTGACCGTCCTAGAGGTGATTGAGGAGAGTCGAGAGGAGAGTCCAGTAGAAAGCCCAGCTCCGGTAGTTATACAAGTACCAGTACCACCACTAGCTCGGACTGTACCAGCTCCAGAACCAGTACCAATCGCAGTACCAGAGGAGCTACCAGTGGTGGACTACGATGATGAGAATGAGGAGCTCTCCTTCACCAAGTTCAGTGCTCTGCACTTCCAGGGCTCTGCTACCCACAGTCACATCACCCAGAGGCTGCGGCAGCCCTTGCTCTACCACGAGGACGAGGGAGACGCGCTGGTGAGTACTCAATATCAGGCTTCAGTGTGGTAATCTCAGAGGAATCCAAAGCAAGTATGACATTTTTCTTCCTCAATAACATATTCCATATTCTCCTCTTATCTTTTCTCTTTGTGTACCCTACTTTCTCCTCTCCTTATTCCCTTTCCTCTGCTTTCCTTCCTATTTTTTATTTTATTTTTGTTCCTCACCCTTTTTTTCCTCCCTTTCTTTTATCTTCCATTCCCCACTTTCTCCTCTGCTCCTCTGCTCCTCTCCAGGCCTGTCTGACAGTGTGGTGGATCATACTGAGGTTCATGGGGGACATAGCTGAGCCAAAACTGATCAACCAGGAGCCCTCCATCCAGAATAACCTGGGCCAGAGGCAGAACAGGAGGCTCAGCAACCTGGTGGGCCTGGATCAGGTACTGTACATTAGGACTTAACCTCAAATTCAATTCAATTTCGTTCAATACGACTTTATTCGTCCCTGATTGTCATTTTACACGCTTCCAATAGGTTACTGTTGTTACTGAGTTTTTGCTGACTGAATTGACACACTATAACAGTTTGTCAGATGTCTAAATGTAATAGATGTCGTATCCATTTATCCATCAGAAAATACTAAGGAAAAATAGAAAGAAACAAGGAACGGGGAATAGAAAAGGTTCGACCATTATAGAGGAGGTATGTTACATACATATTATTTTGTCCTAAGAACTCAAATTAAGCGGAATATCCATGATGCAACAACACAGGATAATTGGCTCTTTGTGCTTCTCACCTACTCCAGTCAGAGACTATGACGGAGGAGAAAGACATTCTGATTGGAGAGGGGCGCACCTTGGATCGGCCAATATCCGACCTTGAAAAACTGCATATTATTGTTGGATACGCCCTATCCAGACGAGATATAAGGTACCAAACCGAATTACAACATGTTAACAATGTTACCCAGAAATGTCCCAGTTATCAATGTCTAGAAAGGTGATTTGCTTTAATACCAAGACTGTTCAATTCAGAACTGATAGTAGATTACAGTTGCAATGCAAATGAATTGGATCCATCTAAACTGATAGATATCTACTTGAGCCCTGTCTGTCCTTGTTTGTCCGTGTAGGGATGAGATCTATTGTCAGATCATTAAACAGCTGGTGAACAATAAGAGCCAGAAGAGTTCTCTCAGAGGCTGGGTCCTCCTCTCTATCTGTTTGGGTATCTTCCCCCCAACAGAACTCCTTATGCGGGTCAGTCTAAAGTTGTCATTTTTTTAACTTATGGCTATTCTGTATGTCTTAAGGCGCTGTGTTTTTATGCATAATCATCATTTTATGCATAATCAATCAATTACATACACTGTAATTATATTGTGTTCTATTCTGTTCGATTCTATTCTGTTCGATTCTATTCTGTATGATTCTATTCTGTTCGATTCTATTCTGTATGATTCTATTCTGTTCGATTCTATTCTGTTTGATTCTATTCCACAGTACCTGGAGAGCTTCCTGGGCAGAGGACCAAGTAGCTATGGTCCATACTGTGCTGAGCGTCTGCGTCGCATCGTGGCCAATGGGGAGCGAGGTGAACCACCCTGTTGGATAGAGCTCCAGGTAAGACACAACATCCAAGACATAGAGATACTCATCTGCGTGCCATCTCCGTTCTGACACAATGCAACAGAATTGGCAGGGGGGGGGGGGGGGGGGGGGTAATCCTGTCAGGACTCAAATCCAGGGTCCTTTCGACTGTCAGTCCAACACCGTAGCCAAAGAAGCTTACATCTCTTGACAATGTTGCTAGGTGTGGACTACTGCTGCTGCGTCAGCATTACAGGTCAGTATTCTTGACTCGGGTTTGGTAAGACGACAAAGAAACAGAAACATACCGGCACCCACACTATACCATGAGAGGTTGCATCAGAGTTATCTGGGTGAAAGTTGCTGAACTACAGCTATAATAACCATTGTTAACGTC
Organism: Salmo trutta; assembly: GCF_901001165.1. NCBI lineage: Eukaryota > Metazoa > Chordata > Actinopteri > Salmoniformes > Salmonidae > Salmo > Salmo trutta. Next base: position 11,510,931 of record NC_042977.1, read on the forward strand.
TGACCTGTAAAACGGATCCGTTCTCTGTTTTTGCTCTGCCGACATACCTTTATGGCGGCGGGTTCAGCCTTGTGTGCAATTGGCAAGTAAAGCGATCTTAGTCTTAATCTTATGACAGTGACCTTATTGGTAAGGAGACATATACAGTATATATACAGAGCATCATGGGTACTGTAGTAGTACATCATGCTACAAGGACTACTTTTTACAACGCCTCCATCTTCTCATGTGTAGGCCGTCAAGACCAAGAAGACCACGCAAGTGTCTGTGGCCTTGATGGACGGCCTTAGCGTCAGCCTGCCTGTAGACTCAGCCTGTACCTCCGCCGAGGTGTGCCAGGCTCTGGCCAAGAAAGTCAACATCAAGGACACCTACGGATTCTCTCTCTACATCGGCTTCTATGAGAAGGTGCAAATCAAATCAAATCAAATTGTGTTTGTCCCTTGCGCCGAATACAACGGGTGTAGACCTTACAGTGAAATGCTTACTTACAAGCCCTTAACCAACGATGCTTTAAGAAGTTAAGAAAAAATTATAATAATTAAACAGCAGCAGTAAAATAACAATAGCGACGCTATATACAGGGGGTACCGGTACAGAGTCAATGTGGAGGCTATATACAGGGGGTACCGGTACAGAGTCAATATGGAGGCTATATACAGGGGGTACCGGTACAGAGTCAATGTGGAGGCTATATACAGGGGGTTCTGGTACAGAGTCAATGTGGAGGCTATATACAGGGGGTACCGGTACAGAGTCAATATGGAGGCTATATACAGGGGGTACCGGTACAGAGTCAATGTGGAGGCTATATACAGGGGGTACCGGTACAGAGTCAATATGGAGGCTATATACAGGGGGTACCGGTACAGAGTCAATGTGGAGGCTATATACAGGGGGTACCGGTATAGAGTCAATGTGGAGGCTATATACAGGGGGTACCGGTACAGAGTCAATATGGAGGCTATATACAGGGGGTACCGGTACAGAGTCAATGTGGAGGCTATATACAGGGGGTACCGGTACAGAGTCAATGTGGAGGCTATATACAGGGGGTACCGGTACAAAGTCAATATGGAGGCTATATACAGGGGGTACCGGTACAGAGTCAATGTTGAGGCTATATACAGGGGGTACTGGTACAGAGTCAATATGGAGGCTATATACAGGGGGTACCGGTACAGAGTCAATGTTGAGGCTATATACAGGGGGTACCGGTACAGAGTCAATGTGGAGGCTATATACACGGGGTACCGGTACAGAGTCAATATGGAGGCTATATACAGGGGGTACCGGTACAGAGTCAATGTTGAGGCTATATACAGGGGGTACCGGTACAGAGTCAATGTGGAGGCTATATACAGGGGGTAGCGGTACAGAGTCAATGTTGAGGCTATATACAGGGGGTACCGGTACAGTCAATGTGCGGGGGCACCGGTTAGTCAAGGTAATATGTACATGTAGGTAGAGTTAAAGTGACTATGCATAGATTATAAACAATTTTTAGGTGAGGAAACCCCCAAGGGTTTTGGGCACACCTAGCCATGCAACTAAAAGAAGTACACATTAACAAAGAAGAGACATAATGAATACAGCGGTGTCAATAGGTTCTCTTCTTAGTCGCATGGCTAGGGGATACATTACTGTGGTATCCTGGTTCTGGGCATCGTGCCTTCTGGATTGAGACATTTTAAGAAGGAACATTTAAAAAGGATTTTGAAATTAGTCTTGACATCAGATGACTACCATTTATTAGCATATTCGCTAGCTTTCAGAACTTGCATTGACTAGCCCCGTAACATGTTTTGACTATCCCTGTGACATGTTTTGACTATCCCTGTGACATGTTTTGTCACTGTGCGTTTTCCAGGTGTGGTCCCTGGGCAGTGGCGGGAGGCATGTGATGGACGCCATCTCGCAGTGCGAGCAGGAAGTGAGACGGAAGGGCGAGGAGGAGCAGCACGCCCCCTGGAGACTCTACTTCCGCAAGGAGCTGTTCACACCCTGGCACGATTCCTCGATAGATGCCGTCAGCACGGATCTCATCTACAGACAGGTCATCAGAGGCCTCAAGTCTGGGGAGTACCATTCTGAGAAGGTGAGCCGTTTTTTGACAGTGCACACGCCTAAGAGCCCACCCAGACGATGTGGATATCATATCACTGATACAGCAATGGTGTAATTGTGAATGTGGCCTCCATGTCTCTGTCGAGGTAGATTGACTATGAACCAAGCGTGGATCTTAGGAGTCACATTGTCTCACTGAACTCTATGTGAAAAGTCATGAAAGAAGAACAATTACCACTATTGTTGAAAAACGTAAAGATATAAAGACTGTTTGAAGTGGATTATAAAAATGTTCTACCCCCTTTTCATGATATCCAATTGGTAGTTCGGGTCTTGTCCCATCGCTGCGACTCGGGAGAGGTGAAGGTCAAAAGCCATGCGTCCTCGAAACACTACCCTCCCAAGCTGCATTGCTTCTTGACACGCTGCTCGCTTAACCCGGGAAGCCAGCCGCAGCAATGTGTCGGAGGAAACACCATCAAGCTGGCGACCGTAGTCAGCTTGCAGGCGCCCGGCCCGCCACAAGGAGTCGCTAGAGCGCAATGGGTCAAAGAAATCCCTGGCCGGCCAAACCATCCCCTAATCCAGACTACGCTGGGCCAATTGTGCACCGCCTCATGGGTCTCCCGGTCACGGCCGGTTGTGACACAGCCTGGGATCGAACCCGGGGCTGTAGTGACGCCTCAAGCACTGCGATGCAGTGCCTTAGACCGCTGCGCCACTCGGGAGTCCTGAAGTGGAAAATCTATTAACTAAACAAGACTGTCTTTCTTTATAATTGGACCTAAACAGATGTTTTGTTTTATTTTTTGTCATCCAGGAGGATGACTTTGTGCAGCTCGCAGCAATGTACTACTATGTGACGTTTGGGTCTGCCATCAGTGGAGAGAATGCCAAGAAGGTGGTGGAGGAATGCATCACTACTGAACTTATTGAGACCAAGTCACAAGGAAAATTGATTCAGCTAGTCAACGCAGCACACACACAGGTAAACTGCTACTCACTGGTGCAATAAGTAATGGCCAGACAATTTGTATTATATTAAAAAAAATCCTGCAATTAAATTTGAATTAGTGTATGTCATCCCAATCAAGTATGGTGAAGTTAAGTAATGTAAAGCAAAGTAAAGTAAAAAGTTAGGTTAAGTTAAGTTACTGTTAAGTTATGTAGAGTAGAATAAAGTTGATGCCAGACAAAATGTATCAACAAATAATCATCCTAATCATTCTTACAGGGTCCTTACATAAACAGCAGAAGGAGCACAGACAGCGTGAAGGGGGACGTGGTTGACTATGCTCGTCAGAAATGGCCCATTTACTTCTCGAAGTTCTACGAGGTTACGCAAATGTCCGGTAAGTCTAACAGGAATATGTCTGCGATAATGTACCAGGTGAGGTTGGTTTCATTTCACATGATGAACCTTTTACAGTAGCTGGTTTACATCAGGCAAAATAGAAATGTTCTTTGTTAAAGATGATTTTATTACTAAGGTATTTACATATCCACAGGGCCTCCTCTACCCAAAAGCAATTTTATTGCGGCCATCAACTGGAATGGGATCTCCTTCCAGGATGAGAAAGAGAAGAAGCTCCTTGAGCTGTCCTACCCAGAGGTGACTGGGGTGAACAAGTCCAGGTATGGACAAGGCCCTGTTCAAATATATCAGAAATGCGTCCTTGTTTCTTTCCTTCCTTCCTTCTTTCCTTCCGTCCTTCTGTTAGGTTCTAATTCTCAGCGTAAAAAACTCAACAGACATTATGAAAGCTTAACCAAGTTTATTCTTCCCAGAGGATCAATACAGCTGCATTAGACAAACACATTTTCACACAGCGCAGATATTTAACTATGCCGAGTCTCCTCCTACACATCTGAACAGCCAATGCATCTCTGTTGCTAGACAGAACCTTAGTGATATCTGTTCTTCCGCACTTCATCTGACCTGACCTCTGCCCCAAAAGTGCTCACTCCTCCCCAACTCACGGCTGTCATGGTGACTAGTACCAGACAGTGTCTCTTCTCCTCCCAGAGGATCCCTCCCATAGGATCCCTAACAATAACATATCCTGACATAATGTAAACGTTAGACATGAATAAGTGCATTTCATATTCTCAGAACCCAACACTTCCTTCCTTCAAGTGATCACTGATCTGAGTTGGTTGGATTTGTGGAAGCAATAGAGGGATAAACGTACTTTCACCTATACAATCACTTATAGATCTGTACTTACCTCAAGGAAACAAGAAAGGATGCATTTGTTAAGTTTTCAAACAGGGCCCAGAACACACAATCCGACCTAGTTTTCTACAGTGGCAGTTTATTATTCAGTTGTCAAGTAGCGGTGGTCGTCACCGTTTACATACTCCCTCATACCGACACCAGATCCACCATGAAGTTATCACATATATTTCACATATGTTTCGCATACACTTCACACGTTTCACATACACTTCACACGTTTCCCATACACTTCACATGTTTCACATACACTTCACATACGTTTCATATGCTCCTCAGTGATGACGGCAGGATCGACAGCGGTCAGTCTGTGAGCCTGGCCACACTGAGAGGGCAGTTCCTACTGCAGTCTGTGGAGGCAGGGGAGATGGCTGACCTGATCCAGTGGTACCTGGAGGGCCTGAGGGAGCGCTCCGTCTACGCAGTGGCCCTGCAGGACGTCAACAAACAGGGTAGGAGTATGACAATGAATCACTTGATCACTCACCTCACAGCTTAGATTTGACTGATTTTTGGATAGGTTTGGCTTGGGTTAAGCTGTGTATCTGTGAGCTACGAAAGGGTTTGCTAGATTGATGCATTTGGCAGAATCATAGTATATCAACAGACAGTGTGTGAGTATGACAACTCGTGGTTCATCTATTTGGATGAGATAGGCAAAGGCCATGCTGTATAACACTGCTTAAGACGGTTGTGTATCTGGATGTATTCCATAGAATCCTAATGCTGTAAATTGTACTGTAAAATTATTTGTTTGTCCCTTTCAGACAACACAGTTAGTAGGTAGTCAGTGTTTAATAAAACAAGTATATCCAAAAAGGACCATTCATATACAGTAGGTATTTTTGGCTGGGGATCATGCATGACCAGCATGGTTTGTCTTATGTACGTGGGGGAGTTACCTCTCTCTCTCTCACTCACTCACTCACTCACTCACTCACTCACTCACTCACTCACTCACTCACTCACTCACTCGGCAGACGACCCCATGTTGCTGAGCTACAAGAGAGGGGACGTGCTGGTCATCGTGAAGGACGGAGAGTACTCCCCCGACCGGGGATGGATCAAAGGCACTAACGAGCGGACTGGGAACACCGGCGCCATCTCCACGGACACTGTCCTGGTTCTGCCAACCCTTGAAAAGCCCAGCGATACCACACTGGTAAGAAGGTTCTAGACTTAGTTCAAACACTTATTCGTATGGTGAGAAGAATAGGTCGTGGAACAGTAACCTGGTGCCAGATCTATTTGTGCTGTCTTTACATCACCATAGAAGTTGTCGAGACAACACAAACAGATCTGGGACCAGGCTAAAATAAACAGTGCTCACATTGTACAAACACAGAAGAGGGTGATAAAAAATAGGGATGGGACTATATTGAGATACGAACATAGTGCCTATGTGGATGTGCAAGGGTGAATGATAAGATTTTCATATGTAAGATAATAATGGCACATGGCTACATTCCATTCCAGATAGTTGTCCTTTGAACGGCTGTATGTCATTCCCCTGTAGAGATGAGATAGGGAAAACAATATAATGGAACCTTGGTGGGGCACACCTATACCTAGTTGGAATGCTGCCCATAGGGATGGGCGAACTTGTGAGCATTGTTATGCTTACGGTGGGGCAAGTCCACATCATGTCCAGTCGCCATTCTTAGCAGGATTGTGGCAGGGGAAGACTACCCTCTTGTGGTCGTACTAAAGTTGTGTTTTTGTTTGGTTGAACCATCAGAGTCTGCTGAATCTGAGCCCAGACCAGAAGAAGACAGTGGCTCAGAACGCCCACGAAAGGGAAGAAGCCGTCTCCCCCGTCTCACTGAAAGAGTTTGCCCTTGAGTACTTTAGGTAGAGAAAACCCTTCAATAAATCCACTCGAAATCCACTCTCACTTTTATTTCAATTACAGATGCAACCACTGACTAACCATTTCAAATGTAATAATTACCATGATGTTTTTTTTATGATTCCAATGTTGCAGTTACCTGACCAATTATCTCACTACTACATTTTGCATGGTTTACAGTCTATTTTAAAGTTGCACTTTATTCTCAAGGCAGCAACTTAACTTTGTTTTTTTTGTTTCCCCAGGCAGCCTGGTAAAGAGGGCGGCCGTGGGGCGCAGGCCAGAGGGGCAGGCAGGGAGAAACTGTGGGCTGCCTCCAAAGAACCCATCAAACAACCCCTACTGAAGAGTCTGGTGGGCAACACCGACCTTAGCCATCTGGCCTGCATCTCCTTCACTGATATCCTTTACTGAAATACTTTATTTGTTAAAGGGGAAGGTCAGGATTTTGCAACATGATGATGGTTCCTCACCCTGAAAGTAGTCTATAGGCCATGATAACTGAACCATGGATTACAGTTTTTCTTTAAACAGCCACTACAAACTTCAGCTAACTTTAGCCACCATTAGCTACCAATCAATTGAAATGATAGGTTCTTGTGTTCATGTAATTTTTTAAATGGCCAAATCACCTCTAAAGGCCCAGTGCAGTCAAAAATGTGGTTATCCTGTATTTTATATATATTTCCACATATGAGGTTGGAATAATACTGTGAAATTGTGAAAATTATGCAAGAGCTGTTTAAAAGGACCACCTGAAATGTCATCCTGTTTTGGTGGGATGGAGTTTTGTGCTGCATGGTGACATCACCAGGCGGTATAAATTAACAGACCAATAACAAAGAGAGTTTCAAACCTCTCTGCCAATAACAGCTAGTTTTTAGGTTTCATATCCCTCCTATTAGGCTCGTCCAATTAGACCCCTCACACAAACCACTCCCAGACAACCCTAGCAAAATTCTTGCTTGAGAAATGGCTTTTTGCAAAAAAATATTTTTGTTTCTTTTTGCCCATTTTAATTGAAAACAATCACAGTTAGGTACTTAATTGTTACCCAGAAATGAATTGATATTGGGGAAAAAAAGTGTCTGCATTGGACCTTTAAATCTGGAATCCTTAATGGTAAAACTACCATGTCCCTTTGCGATATTACAACAACAAAGAAGTTACTGCAAACCACAAACACTGTTTCCCACTCGGAAATCATTGCACGTGCGATAGAACAGCAGCATATGTGTTGCATTTAAAAAAAAATGTTTTACCTTGATGCATGATTCTCCCAAGCTCTGCTTCATCAACAAAACCCCCAAAAATAACAATGGCCGTGGGGCTGACAATGGCGCTGTTCCCCCTTCTGTGGATTCCACCTTTTGAGTAACATCAAACAAAATATGGAGTTGATTTGGCCATGAAATGTTGCCTAATTGCACACATTCCCCTATCTCTACCATATATTTTTTAGCTAGCTGTGGCTAAACTCATCTGAAATTTGTAGTGGCTGTTTAGAGAATACCGAACCACAGATTACAGTTTTTCCTGGCCCATAGATTACTTTCAGGGTGAAAAACCATCTAATCTCAAGTTGTAAAATCCTGAACTTCCCCTTTAATTTAGAGCCATTTGTTGATGTTCATGTTGATATTGAGGCTAATTGGAGATATTTTAGTTGCTGAAGAAGACACTAGGGACTGATTATACCTGTGTTTATTAGAACTGAAGACCTCTAAAAGTGAATCAAAATAATAATAATTCAATGGAGTAGCATTTACCGAGTTACCCTACAAAAATGTCTCTCCAAGTGGAGTTTTCCTGTTGTCCTTAACCTTTCCCTCACCTATCCTAAAGTACATGGGAGATTACCCTATCAAACAGGTGCGCCAGCCCATAGAGCTGACTGACCAGATCTTTGGTCCGGCCACTCAGCATGTACCTTTACAGGACGAGGTCTACTGCCAGATCATGAGGCAGATGACCAGTAACAGCAGCAGGTATGTGTGGTAATGAGAAACAATAAACTGTCATGTCAGCTATTGCACATGTATTACTAGGAAATAATCATATATGTATGTATGGTGCTCGATTTCTTATTCTATGATAAAAATGCTCTCTCTCTCTCTCTCTCTCTCTCAGGATGAGTGTAGACTATGGTTGGCAGCTCATGTGGCTGTGCACCGGCCTTTTCCCCCCAAGCCAGTCCCTGCTGAGGTACACCCAGCGTTTCCTAGAGTCACGGCCCAGAGAGCCCCTGGCTGCAGACTGCCTCCAACGGCTCCAAATGCTGCTCAGGTACGGCTCCAAAACACACTGTAGTGAATTTGGGGGGGGCGACTGGGACTCGAACCAATGCCCCTGCGAATACAACACCTAAGCCAAGTTACCAAGAGGTCTCAATCTGAATCACTTGGACAAGGTTTCTGGTGTTGTGCTAACGATGCTACAATATCTGGTATTGAGGTATTACGTACTAAAATGAGTGGGGGGGGAAATGAACGCTACCGTTCTCTGGTTGTAGTATGGAGCCCAGGAAGCTGCCTCCCCATCAGGTAGAGGTGGACGCCATTCAACAGAACAGCAACCAGATCTTCCATAAAATCCACTTCCCCAATGAGTCAACTGAGGTGAGCCACATGCTTCCATTGTACTTGTTCAGTACAGTTATCTTATGTCTATCACTATATAATGTATCTTGTCTCGTGTGTTACCCTTTCATTTAGCTCTTCGAGGTGACTTCAACAACTAGGATTCGTGACCTTGTTCGTAATATTGCCTACAAGCTCATTCTGTCCTCAGCTGACGGTTACGGTCTCTCCATGAAAACGGCAAACAAGGTTGATTTCAAGTTCTTATCACAACTTTTTGGAGAAAAAAACAAAACATTTTCAAGCCACTGCTTAAGTTTGTGTTGGTAGTGCGAATGAGTGTACGTAAAGATTTTCTTGCTTTGTTGCTTTCAGGTGATGAGCTTGGAGGATCAAAACTACTTCTTTGACAGTTTGAGGCAGACCACAGACCAACCTAAGAAAACAAAGAAAGTCAGAGAGGCAAGAAAAGGTGGTAAAACGGAGGGTAAGGCACAGTATTGAATTGAACAGATACGATGAACATGTAGCCATCAGTACTTTAAGATGGTAGCGCAAAAAAAAAAAATGGCAAAAGCATAATTTAATGTGTGCTAAAGATCAAAGTAAACCCTTACACCCACCAAGTTGTCAGTGGATTGAAACTGCTATGCTATGCTTTGCTAGAAGGTCTGAGGGTCACTGTTTTTCAGGAGCTCCAGCCACCATGCCCTACCTGGTCATCTTCATGAGGAAGCTGTGGTTCAACGTGACCCCAGGAAGAGACCTGACCTCTGACCTTACTTTCCACTTCCCACAGGTCGAGCAGAAAAACACACATACACATACGTGCACACACACACGCACGCACGCACGCACGCACACACCCATCGATCCACCCAGTTCTTCACCACCACTCATACACAAACCTCTCCCCCTCAGGAGTTGCCAAAGTACCTGCGTGGCTACCACAAGTGTACCAAGGAGGAGATGATCAGCCTGGCTGGCCTGCTGTTCAGGGTCAAAGTGGACACGGACAGATCCCAGTTTGTCATGATTCCAAGGATGCTGAAGGAGCTGGTGCCGGCTGATGAGATGAAAACCATGTCCCCAGAGGACTGGAAGAAGGTAGGAGGAGGAGAGAGAAGAGAAGGAGGAAGATGCCACAAATTTGACTTTTACAGTTGAAGTCAGAAGTTTACATACACTTAGGTTGGAGTCATTAAAACTCATTTTTCAACCACTCCACAAATTTCTTGTTAACAAACTATAGTTTTGGCAAGTCGGTTAGGACATCTACTTTGTGCATGATACAAGTAATTTTTCCAACAATTGCTTACAGACAGATTATTTCACTTATAATTCACTGTATCACAATTCCAGTGGGTCAGAAGTTTACATACACTAAGTTGACTGTGCCTTTAAACAGCTTGGAAAATTCCAGAAAATTATGTCATGGCTTTAGAAGCTTCTGATAGGCTAATTGACATCATCATACATTATCAGTGTACCTGTTAATGTATTTCAAGGCCTACCTTCAAACTCATTGCCTCTTTGCTTAACATCATGGGAAAATCAAAAGAAAAAAAAGTGTAATTAAAAAAATATATATATTTCACCTTTATTTAACCAGATAAGCTAGTTGAGAACAAGTTCTCATTTACAACTGCGACTTGGCCAAGATAAAGCAAAGCAGTGCGACACAAACAACAACACAGAGTTACACATGGAATAAACAAGCGTACAGTCAATAACACAATAGAAAAAAAAGAAAGTCTATGTACAGTGTGTGCAAATGGCGTGAGGAGGTAAGGCAATAAAAAGGCCATAGTAGCGAAGTAATTACAATTTAGCAAATTAACACTGGGGTGATAGATAAGCGGATGGTGATGTGCAAGTAGAAATGCTGGTGTGCAAAAGAGCAGAAAAGTAAATAAAAACAATATGGGGATAAGGTAGGTAGATTGGGTGGGCTATTTACAGATGGGCTATGTACAGCTGCAGCGATCGGTTAGCTGCTCAGATAGCTGATGTTTAAATCAATCCCAGAACAACAGCAAAGAACCTTGTGAAAATGCTGGAGGAAACAGGTACAAAAGTATCTATATCCACAGTAAAACCAGTCCTATATCAACATAACCTGAAAGGCCGCTCAGCAAGGAAGAAGCTGCTGCTCCAAAACCGCAATAAAAAAGCCAGACTACGATTTACAACTGCACATGGGGATAAAGATTTTTGGAGAAGTGTCCTCTGGTCTGATGAAACTAAAATAGAACTGTTTGCCATAATGACCATTGTTATGTTTGGAGGAAAAAGGGGGAGGCTTGCAAGCCGTGAAGCACGGGGGTGGCAGCATCATGTGGTGGGGGTGCTTTGCTGCAGGAGGGACTGGTGCACTTCACAAAATAGATGGCATCATGAGGAAGGAAAAGTATGTGGATATATTGAAGCAGCATCTCAAGTTACAGCTTGGTCGCAAATGGGTCTTCCAAATGGACAATGACCCCAAGCATACTTCCAAAGTTGTGGCAAAATGGCTTAAGGACAACAAAGTCAAGGTATTGGAGTGGCCATCACAAAGCCCTGGCCTTAATCCTATAGAAGCTTTGTGGGCAGAACTGAAAAAGTGTGTGTGAGCAAGGAGGCCTACAAACCTGACAGTTACACCAGCTCTGTCAGGAGGAATGGGACAAAATTCACCCAACTTATTGTGGGAAGCTTGTTGAAGGCTACCTGAAACGCTTGACCCAAGTTAAACAATTTAAAGGCAATGCTACCAAATACTAATTGAGTGTATGTAAAATTCTGACCCACTGGGAATGTGATGAAAGAAATAAAAGCTGAAATAAATAATTCTCTCTACTATTATTCTGACATTTCACAATCTTAAAATAAAGTGGTGATCCTAACTGACCTAAGACAGGGAATTTTTACTAGGATTAAATGTCAGAAATTGTGAAAAACTGAGTTTAAATGTATTTGGCTAAGGTGTATGTTAACTTCCGACTTCAACTGTATTTCTATCTATTGTACACTGCTACACTGTCAGTCCTTCTCATGTTATCTCGCTTTATATGAGATTTGGAATGCCTCTCTTACTCTCTCCATTACTAAGTGGTGGAAAAAGTATCCAATTGTGATACTTGAGTAAAAGTATAGCTACATTTATGAAAAGTTACTCAAAGTAAAAGTGAAAGTCACCCAGTAAAATACTACTTGAGTAAAAGTCTAAAAGTATTTGGTTCTAAATATACTTAAGTATCAAAAGTAAATGTAATTGCTTAAATAAAATAAAAGTAAAATTATAAAATATTTCAAATTCCTTATAGTAAGCAAAGCAGACACCACCATTTTCTTTTTTTAAACATTAACAGATAGCCAACACTCAAACATCGTTTACATATTATGCATGTGTGTTTAGTGAGTCCGCCAGATCAGAGGCAGTAGGGACGATTACAGATGTTCTCTTGATAAGTGCTTGAATTGGACCCTTTTCCTGTCCAGCTAAGCATTCAAAATGTAACGAGAACTTTTGGGTGTCAGGGAAAATGTTTGGAGTAAAAAGTACATTCTTTTCTGTAGGAATGTAGAAAGTTAAAGTTGTCACAAAAAATAAACAGTAAAGTACAGATACCCCAAAAAACGACTTAAGTAGTTCTTTGAAGTATTTTTATGAAAGTACTTTACACCACTGCCATTACTAAGCATATGGCTCATCACTATGACACATTTTGCCCAGATTTACATCATACATATGGCAATGATTGAAAGCATATAGTAGTAAAGAAATACTGAAACTCGTATTTCTGAATCTTTCTGTTGTTTTCTTCTTCCCTTAAAGCACATCATCTCCTCCTACAACAAGCAGGCCGGGATCACCTTGGACGAGGCTAAAGTGGCCTTTCTAAAAGGCATCTGCCACTGGCCAACGTTCGGCTGTGCTTTCTTTGAAGTAAAGGTACGGTAGGAGACAGCTCAAGTCAAGGTAGCCTAGTGGTTAAGATTGTTGGGCGTTGCTGGTTCAAGTCCCTGAGCTGACTAGGTGAAAGATCTGTCAATGTGCACTTCAGCAAGCCACTTAACCCTTGTCAAATCAAAAAAGTCAAATCAAATCAATCTTTATTTGTCACATGCGCCGAATACAACAAGTGTAGACTTTTACCGTGAAATGCTTACTTACAAGCCCTTAACCAACAGTGCAGTTCAAGAAGAAGAAAATAGTTACCAAGTAGACTAAAATAAAAAGTAATAATTAAAAATAACACAATAAGAATAACGAGGCCCTGGACAAGAGTGTCTGATGTAAATATGAAAATAATGCATGTTGACACACCAAACTTTGCATGCCAGTGTTGATTTTCTGTATGCTCTTGCTTCACAGCAAACCTCTGAACCGAGTTACCCGAGTATTGTCCGGATTGCAATCAGCAAGCAAGGAGTCAGCTTTATCGACCCCAAAACAAAGGTAAAAGCACAATAGTTTTATTTGATTATTTCTATTTTATCACCATTATCAGATCATTTGACTTACATCTAGAGGGCATTGACTGCCAGATGGTCATGCGCAGTAACTATGCTGACCTTGCCTTAAAACCACAAATCTTACGCTGCACCACAACACCAAGCTAGGATCCCACTTCTGCCACCTTCAGCACTATAAAGTATTGGCCTTCCCTGTTTAACCAAACACGACCTTTTGATCTTACCCTAAACCTCAGGAGTTGCTGGTCATGCACCCGTTCAACCGCATCACCAACTGGTCCAGCGGGAGCACCTACTTCCACATGACCATTGGCAACCTGGTCAAAGGGAACACTTTCCTTTGTGAGACCTCATTGGTAAGTGGCCATTACGTCTTCGCTCTCAAACGAGAGGCCAAATGAGAGATGTTACCTCCTATAAACCAGTACGTGTACATTTTGTGTGAATCCAAAGCGCTGATAGTGTTTGTTGAGGGCGTACTAAGTTATCTTCACAAACACTTGTATTGTAGTGATTTATTCACTGGAGAATGTGACTTAACTTTGCCTCAGTGTGCATACCCCAACAACTGTGTTTGTCTCCTCTTCAGGGTTACAAAATGGATGACCTCCTATCATCTTATGTGAACATGTACGAGATGCAGAGGCAGGCTGTGCGCCCCAGAAATAACTCCATGTTCCCTACCTAATGCCTGCTGGGAAATAGGGAGGACAAGGCAGATTAATTTATAAAACAGTAAACCAAGCATGAAGGGAAACCCAATGGATACAACTTGTGATTTGATGGAGGGATTACTTTTCATTTGGTCTAAACCCCTTTGCATAGCTTTGTAATGGTTGCCATATTGAATTGGCACTGTGCCTTGTATTGTGTTGTGTGTAAAAGGGTTCTCATAACAATTTTGAATACCGGTATCCACAGTGTGGAACTAGAAAAAAATGACAAATCGTGTGTATATACAAACAAGGCTTGCCTCACAGAACAAAATTAATAAAGCATTTTTGAATTATGAGATGGCAGCTCACGTTGTGTATGTGCATAAATTGGACGTTTTTTTTATTCAAATGTTGTACTTTTTTTATTGGCCCATCCACCAACTCTTCAGAGGACAAAAGTTACCTTGTGTTATGTTTTTGTTTTTACAGCTTTTGTGTTACATACACACATTTTACATACATGGTACTTTCATACACAGTAGTTACATAACAAAGATATATCGTTTTTTATATATAGACATTACATTTAGGATAGATAGTACTCAGACATTTTTTATTTTTTTATTTGACCTTTATTTAACCAGGTAGGCAAGTTGAGAACAAGTTCTCATTTACAATTGCGACCTGGCCAAGATAAAGCAAAGCAGTTCGACACATACAACAACACAGAGTAGACAGAAGGGAGACCATCATTTCTAGGCCAAGACTGGGTCATATTTGGTTGAAAGCATACTACATTGAATAGCATAGGCAGCACCCAATTAGGAGGTGAGATTATGGCCAGGAGGTGGAGACAATGGAACATGTCAGCAATTTGGGAGGGAAAGGGAGAGTGTCCTGGTGAGTTTAACAGCATTCAGGAGGCAGATATGAAAGAGATGCTTAGTAAACCACCGGATATGTGATTTCTATATTTAAATGTTGTTTTCTTAGGGAGTTGGTGGGGGCAGAGTTCTAACACCATATTGGCAAGGTTTCTTCCCTGCCACTGGTCCACACTCCAGTCCAGTAGTGGGCGGTAGATAATTCACCATTGAAATTGCCAACTGCCAATAAAATCCACAGAAGAAGAAGAACACAGAAGTAGATTGGAGGCGAGTTTGTTAGGATTTTTAACATTCCTTGGGATTTTTTTGTTTGGGCAAAGTCCGACCTCAGTCCTTTCTCCTCCGTGACCTGGAAACCGATAAGTGGTCAAGGAGTGTGTTAATTCGTTAGTAGGCAAACGGACCACGGTCCTCCCCTCCTCGATAGCCTCCTTTGGCGAGGAAGCACAAGTGTATCCTATCCGAGTCCCTCACAGAGATCTGAAATCTGCCACACACCCTTTGAATCAGCTATTGTATCTTGAAGGAGAAAAGCGTGCAAACATTTTCAAACAATATGCTACTTATCCTTTTATATATAAAATAGCTACATTTGTTTTGATCACTTTATACATTCATTTGCAAATGTAATTTGCCTGATGATGTGCGACTGGAAGCACGTTTTCTTTTTCAAAAGGAGGCCAGAGGACGGAGGAGAGAGGATGCAAGTTGATCAAATCTAATTGAGAAAAGGCCCATGTGGACAACGCTAGCCTGAAATATAGAAGCTGATTTGCTAACATTTACACTCCTTGTGCTCTATGTCATTGCTAAACATGACAAGGAGTGGCAAGGAATGGAGTCATAGCTAAACAGACTGGTACCCAGATTAAATATCAACTGAATACCTCTCTCAGTCCACTATCTGTAAATTACAGTCGTTGCGTGTGTTTGTCAATTAGCATTTATCAGCAGCTGCCATTGAGATTTTTGGGGCACTAGAGAAAGCAGTAGAGGAGTACCAGGAGGAAAATGATCAGCTACCTATGTCATCTACTAATGCAGCTAGCTACATTTCTACTCAAAGTGTTTAGGAAATATTATTTTTATCTGCGATAATTGTCTGCATCACGAACAGCGTTTTGAAATGGCATGTCATGGCACTAGGCACTAGGCCAGGGAATGTCTAAAGCTGTAACATACTCGATAGGCCTCTGTTCCTCTCTACTTCCTTCCAGACCCCCTGCAGCTCTCTCTTCCCGTCTCTGTAGAGGAGGTTTCCCCTGGACAGCAGCACTGTGAGCAGCAGTGGAGCCGCAGTGTGGGGCAGGAGGATCTAGAGCCCACACAGATTACAGGGGAACAGTAGGACCTCAGGACCAGTCAGGAGGAAGAGCAGCAAGGGCTGGAGGCTGAGTTATTCAGTTATTCATTCACCCAGCCTGAGGAAAACCAAGAGAGTGACCCTAAAACCAGTTGATCTCAAACCTTTTGATATCCATCTATAGTCTCGACCTTCCCTGTGACCCTCCAGATAACCAAAACAACGCTCGCAGCCACAGCTTAGTCATAAGCAGTGACCCAGTAAACCCACCTGTAAACCAAAGACTGACTCTGACTCTGTCACAGCGGGAAATCGTACCCCTGCCCCATTTGTGGCAAGACCTTCAAACCCGAAAGGGGACAACCTATTTAGCTGTGGTGACTGTGGAAAAAGCTTCAATCGCAAGGAAAACCTGAAAGCACGTACACTAAGTGCACAAAACATTAGGAAAACCTGCTTTTTCCACGACATCGTCTGACCAGGTGAATCCAGGTGAAAGCTATGATACCTTATTAGTGATGTCACCTGTTAAATCCATTTCAATCAGTGTCGATGAAGGGGAGGAGACAGGTTGCAGAGTGGCGCAGCGGTCTAAGGCACTGCATCTCAGTGCTAGAGGCGTCATTACAGACACCCTGGTTCGAATCAAGGCTGTATCACAACCGGCTGTGATTTGGAGTCTCATAGGGCGGTGCACAATTGGTCCAGCGTAGTCTGGGTTTGGCTGGTGTAGGCAGTCATTGTAAATAAGAATTTGTTCTTAGCTGGCTTGCCTAGTTAAAACATTTAAAGAAGGATTTTTAAGCCTTGATTCAATTGAGACATGGACTGTGTATGTGTGCCATTCAGCGGGTGAATGGGCAAGATTTAAAATATTTACGTGCCTTCGAACGGGTTATGGTAGTAGGTACCAGGCGCACCGGTTTGAGTGTGTCAAGAACTGCAGTGCTGCTGGATTTTTCACATTCAACAGTTTCCCATGTGTATCAAGAATGGTCCACCACCCAAAGGACATTCAGCCAACTGGACACAACTGTTGGAAGCATTGGAGTCAACATGGGCCAGCATCCCTGTAGAACACTTCCGACACCTTGTAGAGTCCAAGCCCCGATGAATTGAGGCTGTTCTGAGAGCAAAAGTGGGTGCAACTCAATATTAGGGGCAGTGATCTAAACAGGTGAGAAAGCTGTAGTTACTGTGGAAAAAGCTTCAATCAGAAGGAAAACCTGAAAACACATATACAGTTTAAGTCGGAAGTTACATACACTTAGGTTGGAGTCATTAAAACAAGTTTTTCAACCACTCCACAAACGTCTTGCTAACAAACTATAGTTTTGGCAAGTCAGTTAGGACATCTACTTTGTGCATGACACAAGTAATTTTTCCAACAATTGTTTACAAACAGATTATTTCACTTATAATTCACTGTATCACAATTACAGTGGGTCAGGCGTTTTCATACACTAAGTTGACTGTGCCTTTAAACAGCTTGGAAAATTCCAGAAAATTATGTCATGGCTTTAGAAGCTTCTGATAGGCTAATTGACATCATTTGAGTCAGTTGGAGGTGTACCTGTGGATGTATTTCAAGGCCTACCTTCAAACTCAGTGGCTCTTTGCTTGACATCATGGGAAAATCTAAAGAAAGATGCTGGAGGAAACAGGTACAAAAGTATCTATATCCACAGTAAAACGAGTCCTATATCGACATAACCTGAAAGGCCACTCAGCAAGGAAGAAGCCACTGCTCCAAAACTGCCATAAAAAAGCCAAACTACGGTTTGCAACTGCACATGGAGACAAAGATCGTACTTTTTGGAGAAATGTCCTCTGGTCTGATGAAAGAAAATAGAACTGTTTGGCCTTAATAACCATCATTATGTTTGGAGGAAAAAGGTGGAGGCTTGCAAGCCGAAGAACACCATCCCAACCGTGAAGCACGGGGTTGGCTGCATCATGTTGTGGGGGTGCTTCGCTGCAGGAGGGACTGGTGCACTTCACAAAATAGATGGCATCATGAGGCAGGAAAATTATGTGGACATATTGAAGCAACATCTCAAGACATCAGTCAGGAAGTTAAAGCTTGGTCACAAATGGGTATTCCAAATGGACAATGACCCCAAGCATACTTTCAAAGTTGTGGCAAAATGGCTTAAGGACAACAAAGTCAAGGTATTGAAGTGGCCATCACAAAGCACTGACATCCTATAGAAGATTTGTGGGCAGAACTGAAAAAGTGTGTGCAAGCAAGGAGGCCTACAAACTTGACTCAGTTACACCAGCTCTGTCAGGAGGAATGGGACAAAATTCACCCAACTTATTGTGGGAAGCTTGTGGAAGGCTACCCGAAACGTTTGACCCAAGTTAAACAATTTAAAGGCAATGCCACAAAATACTAATTGAGTGTATGTAAACTTCTGACCCACTGGGAATGTGATGAAAGAAATAAAAGCTGAAATAAATCATTCTCTCTACTATTATTCTGACTTCACATTCTTAAAATAAAATGGCGATCCTAACTGACCTGATTAAATGTTAGGAATTGTGAAAAACTGAGTTTAAATGTATTTGGCTAAGGTGTATGTAAACTTCCGACTTCAACTGTAAGTACATAACCGCTCATATACTGACTCACACAGGGGAGAAATCCCTTTAGCTGTGGTGACTATGGAAAAAGGTTCAAGGACAATGAGAAATTAACCAAACATTTTCCGCAAAAGGGCATATACAGATTCACGCAGGGGATAAATGACATGTCTGTGGAAGAGTGACCCAGAAGAGCGACCAGCTAATAACATCCACAAAGAAAGAGGATTGGACAGAAACAGAAACAATACAGAAGATAAGAACAAAAGCACATTTAATCTAAGATGGGAATAAGAAGGCAGGATGTGGACAACGCTTTAAAGAAAGCAAAGCAACTTTTTGAATGACAGAGAGGAAATATGGAAGGAGGCTCACTTGGAGAGAAAGAGAGGTGGACCACAACTCCATAAACATGTACTTACACTCAGCTGATCTCTTTTTATGCTGAAATTGTTTGCCAAAAATGTATTCATTGCCAACAAGAGAGAAATGTGTCAAACGACTAAAGGGTAGACCGTCTACCAGGACAAAATGCCAGTTGTTTCTTGACTGTCAGATAGTTATGTGTGAAGTATACGTGACCTGGGCTGCATCTCAAATGGCACCCTATTCCCTATTTGCCTATTTGCCCATCTTCCTCAGAGTTAGGGTGGTCATTCTGGTCCACAGCCAGACCCGCACAGAACATGTGTATTGAAATGCAAGAACGAGTTTATTATTGACTACTAACATTTGGAGTTTTTCCTAACCACTGCGCTTCTGAGGTTTAGGCTGAGTATTTGTAAAGCACTTTGTTACAACTTCTGATGTAAAAAGAGCTTTCCAAAATACATTTGATTGACATATTGAATTTGATAAACCAAGCTGGTCAGAGCCACTAGGAGGCAGTATTTGGTTTTAGTATAACTGCATGTCAAGGGCAAAAACACTGGTGTACAATGGAGCATTCACACAATGTGGATTTCTCCCTTTTTCCTTTTAATGCTCCCTGAAAACGTTACATTGTAAAGACTGGCGGTCATTGATTCTGGACCACATACCCGATAATGCTTAGAGACATGACACATACTTTCCCACAAGCATTAGCATCACTCGCTCTTCACTGAGGGATGTTTGGACAATGTTTCACTGTGTGGAGAAGGGAAATGATGTCAGTGAGAGGTGGGTCCCAGATGAGTGTGAAGGACGGGCGGTAAAAAAAAAGAATTTGGACCCAAAGTAAAACAACACTTTGCTTGTGTTAACATTGTGGGAGTATAGTGGGGAAAATAAGTCAAGAAAAACTCATTCTGGAGGTATTTAGGCCTATGTTTTTGCCATCCTCTGTCCTTGCTGAAGGATTCCAAATATGAAAGCTCAATTGTAAAATTCCTGTTCATTCATCATCAACCGTATCTGCCAAATGGCCATTTCCCCTAGTGATCATCAATAGACATTGATTAACGTGTCGTTTTTAGTTCCCTAATTAGGTCTACCCAAGTTCTAAATAGGTTCACAGTCAATAAATGGTACGATCACATTAGAACTAAATGCTCATAAAAAACAGCTTCAATCCTAATGAGGGAGTGAGCAAATGGGCAAATTAAAAAAGGGCTAGTGGTGCCACTAACAGCTTTTGGCTTTAGTAGGCGAATGGGTGGGGCCAGTTACCTCCCTGCGGATCTAAAGCATTACCTAAGGTCCAAAATATGTTTTGGTTTGACGACAAGAAAAACAAATGTCGCGCGGCTAAGTCAATTCATTTCCCCTTTGGGTGTTTTAGAGATCCCAATAAACTGGAGCAGACCCGGGCTCTGAACGTTATTCCATGTGTCCATTAATCAATAGTGGAAAGGTCTGCCCTTGGAAAAGTGAATCAATCTCACCACTGAAAGCGTCACAACAACATACTATGAGCTCAGCCCCAGTGGGGCGCTTCATGGGGACTTAATTAGACACAATCCGAGTTTGGAAGATCAGAACTGGTTTGCGCAAACATCAAACACAGATGACTGGAAATTACATTGCTTCACAGCATTCCTACCAGCATAGAGCAGAGAGCCCATCCCTTGACAAGGCAGTAGACTGAAATGTTGAGTATTTCTTTGTGGTGTTTAATGTTTGGAATAAAAATAAATGAATAATTAAGTATGTGTTTTTCTCTTGAATCACTTTCCCCTTTCAAGGATTGTACTTTTACAGCACTTCCTGCCAAAGCCAAAGTGAGTCTGAAATGAGTGCTCTGCATAAGTGCATCTAACAACCCATACCATGTGTTGATAGGCTCAATATAAAGACTGATCTCTAATCTCCACTGCCTGATTCACACGATCATGCCAACCCGAAACATACTGTGCTGGCTCTGGGATTATCTTTTCACATTGTCATTTCTAGCATGGTTCCAGCAACTATGGTGGATGCCTAACCAGGCCAGCCTAGCACAGCTTGGCTTGGCTCAGCTTGGTTTGGCTGTAATGTGAAAAGGGTGTTTTCTTGACTTCCAAAGCTCCTCCCACAACACCCACTGCTCGGATATCACTTTTTCCCCATCAGTGTTCTAAGCCCGCATACTACAACGCCTCTTCCAGACTATTAGGCATACGCTGTAAAACGTAAAGGGCCCAAGAAGCCACAAATGCTACAAAAACAGTGTACATAAATCATTTCCGTGTGTAACACATCAACTGATTTGATCCTCTAATCACAATTGACGGAGAACAAGGCAGAGCTTTCGAGTGGTTGAGCAACAAAATAAAATGGATTCTCTCCTGACATGCTAGCCCCACTGCGGAATTTCACCTGTTACCCTGTCAACATTCCTATCCATCATTTAAAGTCTGGGAAAGAGAACCTTGGTTGAAACATGTCAACCGCCTTTAAGAGAATCAGAAAGAATGTTGGCAGCTCCTCAAACTACTGTCAGTGAAAGGGGGAAGAAAAACACACTCAGTTCATAAATGAGATTGATAGCTGTGCGGCGTGCGCATACCTCCAGTTCCTGTGTTCCCATAGAAGCTTTTCCGCTCCTATTAAATCAGCCATATCTTGCCATCTAATTTCCCTGGCTTATACAAGGGATGGCCCTGCCAAGTTCATACTTGTTGAGGTGCCAACCTCTAACTATCATCCAACCTACAGTACCTCTGCCTGTTGGAATGTTGCCTGCCTTGGATGCTTGTATGTGAAAATCTGGGCACACCACTTCATTTAAACGTACATAATTGGCCAATATTTGGTTGAGACCTATATACACCCACTCAGAAAGACAGCCAAAAGTTAGGTTGAATTTCCGAAGTGTCATTACTATGCTTTCAACCATCTAAAAGCCCAACCAAATTCCAATGGAAAAACAATGACTGATTTTTGGTTTAGTTGTCACCCAAATGTCTATCACAGGGCATTCAACCATTTAAAAGGACAGCAAAGTTGAAACGGGAATACAATGTCAGATATTTTGTTTATTTATACAAGATGAATGTATTATCACTGTGCTTCATCTAATAGCGGAACCAACCTGGATTGCAGCCGAGATTACATTAAATGTCACGTTCGTCGTAAAGATGGGACCAAGGCGCAGCGGGAATGTGTATGCTCATCTTCTTGTTTATTGAAAAGAAAACAAAACAAAACACTTAATCAAACCGACGACGAAAAAGCAGTCCTGTGAGACATACAGCTACACATGGAACAACTACCCACAAAAACCCATGAAAAAAAAACACCCCTACTAAATAGAACCTTCAATTAGAGGCAACGAGGAACAGCTGCCTCCAATTGAAGGTCAACCCAATAAACTACACATAGAAATAGAAAGACTAGAACAAACATAGAAATATACCAACATAGAACATTAACCCCAAAACACATAAAACAAACACCCCCTGCCACGTCCTGACCAAACTACAATAACAAATAACCCCTTTACTGGTCAGGACATGACATTAAAAGTACAGTGCCTATAGAAAGTCTCTGGATTACACGTTTGAATATGATACCAAGCGGAATTGAAATTGATTTAATTGTAATTTAAAAAAATCATTTTTCAGCCCCCTGAGTCAATACCAGTGGCGGTTAGTGCCGTTTATGATGAGGGAGGACGATTGATTTTTTTCATGAACATGGCCTTATTTCTGTTACCGCCATTGGATGGCTGTCATTCATATTTCATTCACCCAGTTCAATGTAACATCAATAGGTTTAGCCTACTATGAGGTTGCTACAACCTAGCCTATGAATCAAAGTTTACAATGTAGGTGCACACAGGTCGAGAGAAAAAGTTGAGGTGACAGACAGTGACACATTCAATACCGGCCTTGCATACTCTTGACTGCATCTAGCTGACCTACAGTAGGGTGTAATCCTAATCCCTTCGCTTGTGGACTTCAATGCACAACATATTAGCTGTATGTGATCAGGCGATAAAATCTTTCCAAGCCAAACCATATCATAACCGTCACACACAGTCTACATCGTTGTCACCCTATTAGCTAAAGTAACGTCATAGTCAACATAGCTAATAGAACTAATGTGTTAGTAAACCTGCTACAATCATGCAGTAACGTTACAGTGTATAGTCAGTTAGCAGTTTAGAAGTTACACTGGCGGGCCCAGGTGGCAATGAATTAATACAACTACAAGCTTACCTTAACTTGGAAAGGTTCCAATGTTGTGTTGGATAGTCATAGCCAGCCAGCGAACATAGCATCCTTCTGTTTGAGTAGGCTAAACTAGTTAGCTGCATTTGCTAACTAAATAAGTGAAACCGAAAGTGAAAAACTCATGCTTCTCCTTCATTTTTGAAGAAAGTAATTTCAACTATTGTCTGTCTCTCTCTTTGAGTCAACTACTCATCACATTTTATGCACTGCAGTGCTAGCTAGCTGTTGCGTATGCTTTCAGTATTAGATTAATTCTCTGATCCTTTTGATTGGGTGGACAAAATGTCAGTTCATGCTGCAAGAGCTCTGATAGGTTGGAGGATGTCCTCCAGAAGTTGTCATAATTACTGTGTAAGTATATGGAAGGGGGTGAGAACCAAGAGCATCCTAGGTTTTGTATTGAAGTCAATGTACCAAGAGGACGGAAGCTAGCTGTCCTCCGGCTACACCATGGTGCTAGCCTACAGAGTGCTGTTGAGGCTACTGTAGACCTTCATTGCAAAACAGTGTTTCTTAATCTATTATTTGGTGACGTGAATATATTTAGTATAGTTGTATCTAAAAAGGATAACTTTTTTATGTTTTACTATGTTTATTTTTTATGAAATTCCCTGATGATGATGGTCTTCCCCTCCCTCCTCTGAGGAGCCTCCACTGGCCAATACATGTTAGAAACACATTTGGCAGCGATTACAGCTGTGAGTCTTGGGTAAGTCTCATAAGAGCTTTGCACACCTGTATTGTTCAATACTTACCCATTATTCTTTACAAAATTCTTCCAGCTCTGTCAAGGTGTTAGGGATCATGGCTAGACAGCCATTTTCAAGCCTTGTCATGGATTTAAGTCAAAACTGTAACTTTGCCACTCAGGAACATTCACTGTCTTCTTGGTTAGCAACTCCAGTGTAGATTTGGCTTGATGTGCTAGGTTTTTGTCCTGCTTAAAAGTGAATTTCTCTCAGCGTCTGGTGTAAAGCAGACGGAACCATGTTTTCTTCTAGGATTTTGCCTGTGCTTAGCTACATCCCGTTTCTTTTAATCCTGAAAAAGTCCCCAGTATTTGTCGATGTCAAGCATACCCATACCATGATGCAGCCACCACCATGGTTGAAAATAAGGAGGCAGTTGCTCAGTGATGTGTTGTATTTGCACCAAACATAAGGCTTTTCATTTAGGCCAAAAAGTGTATTCCTATGCAGTGTTTTTTTGTTGTTCTTGTAGTGTTACTTTAGTGGCTTGTTGCGTTACATATGCATGTTTTGTATTCTGTATATTTGTATTCTTATTTTTACTCTGTTATTTAGGTCATTGTTGTGGAGTTCAGGGGCGGAATTACAGATTTTTACCTTTTAGCTCAGGGATTCGATCTAGCATCTTTTCAGTTACTGGCCTAACACTCTAACCACTAGGCTATTTGTTATTGTTACCCATCTACCTATTACTGCCCTTCTTTATGAGAGGAAAATCTCCCTGGTCTTTGAAGTTTAATCTGTGCTTGAAATTCAATACTTGACTGAGGAAGAGGTAGTCATTCAAAAGTCCATATAACTTATTATGTGATTTGTAAAGCCAAATTTGACTTCTGAACTAATTTAGGATTGCCTAAACACAGGAGGTGAATAATTGTGCAGCAACTATATTTTAGAATTTTCTTTTCACTTTGACATTATGGAATATTTTGAGTAAACCAATGACAAAAAAAATACAATTAAATCTATTTCAATGCCACTTTGTAATGCAACAAAATGTGAAAAAAAGTTCAATGGGGTGTAAAATAAGACTAAATCAAATCTAACTTTAAATACATTTTGATTTGATGTAGTCATATTCTTTGACTTAGATTTTTGGTTGATATGGAGATGTGAATCCAACATGTCAATTATTAATTTGCAGACACACTGGAATTAAAGCCAGACTAAGTCAGTGGCGCAGATCTAACTTCCCAAGCAGAATATACATCTCCTTCAAATGTTGATATATGGTTGCATCAGGGTAGAACAACTGCCCCCTCGCTTACAGAGAGCCACGGAAGTTCAAGGCTGACCATGGTACTGCCAGGCATTGTAAGCAGAAAACAGGATCCCCCATCATAGTTAATGGAAAAATGGCAATCTTCGTGGTCAATCTTCATGTAAATAATTGCTTCTAACACACCAGAAGTATATCCTTGAACCGATTATTATAAAATATCACAGAGAAGAGTTGCTAATGGCAGCCTGCAGTACTCTGGTCGACCTTCACCTTGAGTTAATCAATGAGAGGGGGCAGCACTGAGCTAGCCTGCAACGCCACTTCCTGGAGTAGCTCAAACTGCGCAACTTATGTCTCCATGACATGCCATCTTATTAACCGACTTAATTTGGCTTCAATGCGCTACTGAGTCTTGACATACAGTAGGAATGAATGGTGTCACATTATTGATGGCTTTGTCCATTCATATATACAGTCACTGGGATGCGTTGACAACCAAACACAACTCAATATCACTAAATATCATTACATTTCAAATCAACCAGATCTTGAAACCCTAGGCCTAACTATTATTTATTTGTAGTTGAATCTGGGAATGAATTGAAACAATTGAAGCGGTTGATGACTTTGCAAAATCTAATAGCATCATTGATGATATATGAGTGATAAAGTATGGTCACATTTAATTTGCTCTGTTAAACCTTGTTAAACCTACACTTTAGAATGATTTCGATAGCAACAGTGAATCTATTTAGTTTTTAAGTAGAGATTTCTCAACAATTGTTCTCACGATAGCACATTGGTAATATTTAGTGACAAATATCATTGTTAAGCTGGGCTTGGTTAAGACCCTGGATGGGTGACCAAAGGGTAGCAGATAAACTCTCCAGGAGGAGGTGCTGTCTAGACTATTATTTTATGATAGTAGATATAACATTGAAGTTTTAAAGGATCCCCCCAGAGCAAGTTGCTGCCAATATTTCATTTTTTTTTTTCCAAATTTGTCCTAGAGAGGAAATGCACGTTTAGGTTCCACCTCTGAAGAATGATGAAAACTACTTATACATATTCACGAATTGGGTGTGAGAAATTCCACATGGAGTTGATAAACATCAACAAATAGGGCTAGCATGCCTATCTTATCTAGCTAGATAGCTATCTTGCTAACCTTATCTAGCTAGCTAATGTTATCTGCGGTTGCTGTTTTTTTTAAACTACAGTGTATTCAAAAGATTAGCCAGCTGGCTCTATGGCTGGTTCAGCAGCTGAATTTGTCATCAAGTTTAGGCATCCTCCAGAAATTTCCGCAGTGATTCTGCCATAGAAATAGTTAGAAAGAATAAAAGGAAGCTCCAGTAATATGGATCACTAATGAAAGATAGCTGATATGCGTTGTTCTTAAAGGGAAGTAAAAATGTACAAATTATCCTATAGATTATGATAATTTTCCAGTAAAACAAAAAGTGGATGTGCAAAACCATACATTTGCACCCCCTATTGCGCCATGTCTCAGGCACCCAAGTGGGCACAAGGCTGTTTGTCTCATCTCAGTCGTGAAGAGGAAAAACTTTTCAGCTGTTTCTGATTCATAAACAATGTCATGCTGGTGGGTGGTAACATTCAAATAAAATCATTTGTATGTCATATCACAGGAAAAGACACAGCATTAATACAGATTTGCACGAAGTGGGCAGTTTGGATTTGTCACCAAATATATCACACTTTGACTAAAACGACGACTTACAGTGCATTCGGAAAGTATTCAGACCTCTTCACTTTTTCCACATTTTGTTACATTACAGTTCCAAAATGGATTCATTTATTTTTTCATCTCATCAATCTACACAAAATACCCCATAATGACAAAGCAAAAAATACTAAAAAATGTCAAACAGAAATACCTTATTTACATAAGTATTCAGACACTTTGCCATGAGGCTCGAAATAGAGCTCAGTTGCATCCTGTTCCCATGAATCATCCTCGAGATGATAAAAAAATACCTTATTTACATACGTTTTCAGACCCTTTGCTATGAGGCTGGAAATTGAGCTCAGGTCCATCCTGTTTCCATTGATTATCCTTGAGATGTTTCTACAACTTGATTGGAGTCCACCTGTGGTAAATTCAATGGATTGGTGATGATTTGAAAAGGCACACACCTGTCTGTCTATATAAGGTTCCACAGTTGACAGTGCATGTCAGAGCATAAACTAAGCCATGAGGTGGAAGGAATTGTCCCTAGAGCTCCGAGACAGGATTGTGTCGAGGCACAGATCTGGGGAAGGGTACCAAAAAATCTCTGCAGCATTGAAGGTCCCCAAGAACATAGTGGCCTCCATCATTCAACCATCAAGACTTTTCCTAGAGCTGGACGCCCAGGCAAACTGAGTAATCGGGGGAGAAGGGCCTTGGTCAGAGAGGTGACTAAAAAACGATGGTCACTGACAGAGCTCCAGAGTTCCTCTGTGGAGATGGGAGAACCTTCCAGAAGGACAACCATCTCTGCAGCACTCCACCAATGCTGTGGGGATGTTTTTCAGCGGCAGGGACTGGGAGACTAGTCAGGATCAAGGGAAAGATGAACGGAGCAAAGTGCTAAGAGATCCTTGATGAAAACTTGCTCCAGTGCGCTCAGGACCTCAGATTGGGGCAAAGGTTCACCTTCCAACAGGACAATGACCCTAAGCACACACCCAATACAACGCAGGAGTGGCTTCGGAAAGAGTCTCTGTATGCCCTTAAGTGTCCCAGCCAGAGCCCGATCGAACATCTCTGAAGAGACCTGAAAATAGCTGTGCATTGACGCTTCCCATCCTGACAGAGCTTGAGAGGATCTGCAAAGAGGAATGGGAGATACTCCCCAAATACAGGTGTGCCAAGCCTGTAGAGTCATACCTAAGAAGACTCGAGGCTTTAATCACTGCCAAAGGTGCTTCAACAAAATACTGAGTAAAGTGTCTGAATACTTATGTAAATGTGATGGGTTTTTTGTAACTTTGCTAACATTTCTTTTAAAAACAGTTTTTGCTTTGTCATTATGAGGTATTTTGTGTAGATTGATAAGGGGATAAAACTGTTTAATCCATTTTCAGAATAAGGCTGTATCGTAACAAAATGTGGAGAAAGAGAAGGGGTCTGAATACTTTCCGAATACAGCGTATTGACTTAAATCATGGTGCAGCATCATGGGTAAGCTCTGGCCATCATCTTTCAGCTCGAAAAGTGTATTTTTACTGGTGTGGGCGTTTAAAGATACAAATTCAACATATTTTGTAAAAGGTTTGTCTGTTTGTCTGTTGAAATCTGGTTACCATGATGACATAATCGTGTGGTTTAAATTTCACCCTAAAACACAAACTTTTTTTTCAAATCCAATGTATTTTCCACCTAGATTCCATGTCACAATACATTGACAAATGACATTGAAACAATGTTAATTCAATCCGTTTTTGACCAGTGGGTTCTGACTTGACTTGAAATTAGTGTCGACAGCTCTGTATCTATCGGTCGGTTGCGCAACTATGGATTGGTTATGGATCAGATGGAACTCAGGATACATAGAGGTCAACATGAAGTCATGGCCACAGCTATCAAGCAATACAGCAGTCATACACACATTACAGTGCTGGCATACTGATAGGTGTAGTCTTGATACTAGTATACAATCTGACTGTTTGACATCCTTGCTCACTAGAGTTAGTCAAAACTATAGAATGGTCTGGCTTGTTTTCCACATTATTATCTGGGAGCTCATAATGACACCCTCTCACACACATGCACGCACACACACACACACACACACACACACACACACACACACACACACACACACACACACACACACACACACACACACACACACACACACACACACACACACACACACACACACACACACACACACACACACACACACACAGGGCACATTGAGGCACGTGAGTGAACCTCTGGTACTACCATACCCCAGCACATTCTCTGTCATTCTCCTGTACTCAGACACCTTATTGTGGTGTACAGATGAGAGCTATGAAAGCTGTGTTCATGGTCTGTAGGGCAACCCTGTAGAAAAACATTTTGCAAAGGAAAACAAAGATTGTAGTTCTTATTGGCAAGTTCAAGTAGTACCTTCCCGTTTCACTCAGGTTCAGAACATTGTCAAATAAAATAAAATGTTATTGGTCACGTACACTGTTTAAGGCAGGTATAAAAGGTGCAGTGAAATGCTTTTGTGCTAGCTCCCTCAACAATGCAGCACATTAGTCAATAACAATAATAACAGTCAAGTCAAAATAACAAGTAATAGAAGAAGTAGTATGCATTGTAATAATGGACTGTTTTTACAACTATAAAGTGAGTAATGACTTGGTGGAATAAATAGTGTATACACTATACAGTGGGGGGAAAAAGTATTTGATCCCCTGCTGATTTTGTACGTTTGCCCACTTACAAAGAAATAATCAGTCTATAATTTTAATGGTAGGTTTATTTGAACAGTGAGAGACAGAATAACAACAAAAAACCCAGAAAACGGATGTCAAAAATGTTATAAAAGGATTTGCATTTTAATGAGGGAAATAAGTATTTGACCCCTCTGCAAAACATGACTTAGTACTTGGTGGCAAAACCCTTGTTGGCAATCACAGAGGTCAGACGTTTCTTGTAGTTGGCCACCAGGTTTGCACACATCTCAGGAGGGATTTTGTCCCACTCCTTTTGCAGATCTTCTCCAAGTCATTAAGGTTTCGAGGCTGACGTTTGGCAACTCGAACCTTCAGCTCCCTCCACAGATTTTCTATGGGATTACGGTCTGGAGACTGGCTAGGCTACTCCAGGACCTTAATGTGCTTCTTCTTGAGCCACTCCTTTGTGGCCTTGGCCGTGTGTTTTGAGTCATTGTCATGCTGGAATACCCATCCACGACCCATTTTCAATGCCCTGGCTGAGGGAAGGAGGTTCTCACCCAAGATTTGACAGTTCATGGCCCCGTCAAATGATGCGGTGAAGTTGTCCTGTCCCCTTAGCAGAAAAACACCCCCAAAGCATAATGTTTCCACCTCCGTGTTTGACGGTGGAGATGGTGTTGTTGGGGTTATAGGCAGCATATCTCCTCCTCCAAACACGGCAAGTTGAGTTGATGCCAAAGAGCTCCATTTTGGTCTCATCTGACCACAACACTTTCACCAGTTGTCCTCTGAACCTTTCAGATGTTCATTGGCAAACTTCAGACGGGCATGTATATGTATTCTTGAGCAGGGGGACATTGCGGGCGCTGCAGGACTTAAGTCCTTCACGGCGTAATGTGTTACCAATTGTTTTCTTGGTGACTATGGTCCCAGCTGCCTTGAGATCATTGACAAGATCCTCCCGTGTAGTTCTGGGCTGATTCCTCACCGTTCTCATGATCATTGCAACTCCACAAGGTGAGATCTTGCATGGAGCCCCAGGCCGAGGGATATTGACAGTTCTTTTGTGTTTCATCCATTTGCGAATAATCGCACCAAATGTTGTCACCTTCTCACCAAGCTGCTTGGCGATGGTCTTGTAGCCCATTCCAGCCTTGTGTAGGTCTACAATCTAGTCCCTGATATCCTTGGAGAGCTCTTTGGTCTTGGCCATGGTGGAGAGTTTGGAATCTGATTGATTGATTGCTTCTGTGGACAGGTGTCTTTTTTACAGGTAACAAGCTGCGGTTAGGAGCACTCCCTTTAACAGTGTGCTCCTAATCTCAGCTCGTTACCTGTATAAAAGACACCTGGGAGCCAGAAATCTTTCTGATTGAGAGGGGGCCAAATACTTATTTCCCTCATTAAAATGCAAATCAATTTATAACATTTTTGACATGCGTTTTTCTGGATATTTTTGTTATTCTGTCTCTCACTGTTCAAATAAACCTACCATTAAAATTATAGACTGATCCTTTCTTTATCAGTGGGCAAACGTACAAAATCAGCAGGGGATCAAATACTTTTTTCCCCCACTGTAACTACAAAAGTATGTGGACACCCCTTCAAATATAGTGGATTCGGATATTTCAGCACCACCTGTTGCAGACAGGTGTATAAAATCGAGCACACAAACATTGGGCGTAGAGTGGCCTTACTGATGAGATCAGTGACTTTCAACGTGGCACCTTCCCAAAAAATTAGTTTGTTAAATATCTGCTAGAGCTGACCTGGTCAACCCTAAGTGCTGTTATTGTGAAGTGGAAACATCTACGAGCAATAACGGCTGAGCCATGAAGTGGTAGGCCACACAAGCTCACAAAACGAGTGCTGAAGTGCATAGCGAGTAAAAAATCATCTGTCATTGGTTGCAACACTCACTACAGTGTTCCAAACTGCCTCTGGAAGCAACGTCAGCACAATAACTGTTCGTCGGGAACTTTATGAAATGGATTTCCATGGCCAAGTAGCCACACACAAGCCGAAGATCACCATGCGCACAGTGGCGGTTCCAGAACATTTCAACTGGGGGGGCCAAGCTGGGGCCAGTTGTACTGTTAGAGGGGCCAGTTACATTAGACATTGTTGTCATGTCATTTTCTTCACTGCATTGCAGGCATTAGCAGGCAAAAGACCATGTTCATAATCATCATTGTTGCCACTGTCTAATAACAGATGTAAAATAAGAACGATAGCAAAAATGAATTATGTAACAGTTAATTCATACTCCACATTTATGGGGGCCACAAGGGGGTCCAAAATTGTTGTCACAAGGCACCGCCCCCCCCCCCCAGAACCGCCCCTGCATGCACAATGCCAAGAGTTGGCTGGAGTGGTGTAAAGCTCCTTGCCATTGGACTGGAGCAGTGGAAACGCATTCTCTGGAGTGATGAATCACGCTTCACCATCTGGTTGTCCAACGGACAAATCTGGGTTTGGCGGATGCCAGGAGAATGCTACTTGTACCAATTCATAGTGCCAACTGTAGAGTTTGGTGTAGGAGCAATAATGGTCTGGGGTTGTTTTTCATGGTTCAGACTAGGCCCCTTAGTTCCAGTGAAGGGAAATCTTAACGCTACAGGATACAACGACATTCTAGACTATTCTGTGCTTCCAACTTTTTGGCAACAGTTTCGGGAAGGCCCTTTCCTGTTTCAGGAAATGGTTTGTCGAGATCGGTTTGGAAGGACTTGACTGGCCTGCGCAGAACCCTGACCTCAACCCCATCGAACACCTTTGGGATGAATTGGAACGCCGACTGCGAGCCAGGCCTAATTGCCCAACCTCACTAATGCTCTTGTGGCTGAGTGGAAGCAAGTCCCTGCAGCAGTGTTCCAACATATAGTGTAAAGCCTTCTCAGAAGAGTGGAGGCTGTTATAGCAGCAAAGGGGAGACCAACTCCATATTAATGCCCATGATTTTGGAATGAGATGTTTGATATGCAGGTATCCACATACTTTTGGTCATGCAGTGTAATAGAACAGCAGTATTGACTGTGTGTGTGTGTGTGTGTGTGTGTGTGTGTGTGTGTGTGTGTGTGTGTGTGTGTGTGTGTGTGTGTGTGTGTGTGTGTGTGTGTGTGTGTGTGTGTGTGTGTGTGTGTGTGTGTGTGTGTGTGTGTGTGTGTGTGTGTGTGTGTGTGTGTGTGTGTGTGTGTGTGTGTGTAAGGGTTGGATGTGTAAGTAGTCAGTGCAAATAATCTCAAGTGCAGATAGTCTCTAAATTGCAGGGAGGTGCAGGGACAGCTAGGGTTAGCTGTTCAGCAGTCTGATGGCCTGGTGGTAGAAGCTGTCTCGGAGGCTATTGATCCGAGACCTGATGCTTCAATACTGCTTGACAGATGGCAACAGAGTGAACAGTCCGTGGCTCAGGTGACTGGAGTACTTGACGATCTTTTGGAACTTCCTCAGACACCGCCTGGTGTAGATATCCTGGAGGGCAGGGAGGTCGCCCCCAGTGATGTAATGGCCATCCGCACCACCCTCTGTACGCAGAGGACGCAGCCGGTCATGCAGCCGGTCATGCAGCCGGTCAAGATGCTCTTGATTGTGCAGCTGAAGAACTTCTTGAGGATCCGTGGGCCCATGCTGAATTTCTTCAGTCACCCGAGGTTGAATAGGCATTGTTGCGTCTTCACCACAGTGGTGTGATTGGACCATGTCAGGTCCTCTATGATGTACACGCCAAGGAACTTGAAGCTTTTGACACTCTACACTGCAGCGCCGTCGATGACAGTTGCCCACCCCACGTTTCCTGTAGTCCACGATCAGCATGTTGGTTTTGCTGACGTTGATGGAGCAAAACCAATCCCTACTGAACACAACCCCAGTAAAGCCAATCCAGGCCAATGTGGAGCAATCTTCCCTTTCAAACAGAGTTGAATCCAGTGCAACACCCTATCAAATGACAGAAAGCATCTAAAAAGGTCTGTTTATATACACAGTATACACAAAACATTAAAGACACCTGCTCTTTCCATGACATAGACTGACCAGGTGAATCTAGGTGAAACCTATGATCCCTTATAGATGTCACTTGTTAAATCCTCTTAAATCAGTGTAGATGGAAAGGGAGGAGACCGGTTAAAGAAGGATTTTAAAGCCTTGAAACAATTGAGATACGGATTGTGTATTGTGTGCCATTCAAAGGGTGAATGAGCAGGACAAAATATTTAAGGGCCTTTGAACGGGGTATGGTAGTAGGTCCCAGGCGCACCGGTTTGTGTCAAGATTTGCAACGCTGGGTTTTTCACACTCAACAGTTTCCCATGTGTATCAAGAATGGTCCACCACCCAAAGGACATCCAGCCAACTTGACACACTGTGGGAAGCACAGTGTGGGAAGCATTGGAGTCAACATGGGCCAGCATTCCTGTAGAACGCTTTCAACACCTTGTAGAGTCCACGCCCCAACGAATTGAGTCAACATGGGCCAGCAACATGGGCCAGCATTTTTCAAACAAAGGTTTGCATGCTGTAGCACACATTCCAAAAAGTTCTGGGACACTGTAAAGTCCATGGAGAATAAAAGCACCTCCTCTCAGCTGCCCACTGCACTGAGGCTAGGAAACACTGTCACCACCGATAAATCCACGATAATTGAGAATTTCAATAAGCATTTTTTTTACGGCTGGCCGTGCTTTCCACCTGGCTACCTATTACTCAGCTGTTCAACCTCTCATTCGTATCGTCTGAGATCCCCCAAAATTGGAAAGCTGCCGTGGTCATCCCCCTCTTCAGAGGGGGAGACACTCTAGACCCAAACTGTTACAGATCTACAGTTGAAGTCGGACGTTTACATACGCTTAGGTTGGAGTCATTAAAACTCGTTTTTCAACCACTCCACACATTTCTTGTTAAGAAACTATAGTTTTGGCAAGTCGGTTAGGAAGTAATTTTTTCCAACAATTGTTTACAGACAGATTATTTCACGTATAATTCACTGTGTCTCAATTCCAGTGGGTCAGAAGTTTACATACACTAAGTTGACTGTGCCTTTAAACAGCTTGGAAAATTCCAGAAAATGATATCATGGCTTTAGAAGCTTCTGATAGGCTAATTGACATTGTTTGAAACCAATTGGAGGTGTACCTGTTAATGTATTTCAAGGCCTACCTTCAAACTCAGTGCCTCTTTGCTTGACATCATGGGAAAATCAAAAGAAATCAGCCAAGACCTCAGAAAAAAAATTGTAGACCTCCACAAGTCTGGTACATTCTTGGCAGCAATTTCCAAACGCCTGAAGGTACCACGTTCGTCTGTACAAAATATAGTACGCAAGTATAAACACCATGGGACCACGCAGCCGTCATACCGCTCAGGAAGGAGACTCGTTGTGTTTCCTAGAGATGAACGTACTTCAGTGCAAAGTGCAAATCAATCCCAGAACAACAGCAATGGACCTTGTGAAGATGCTGGAGGAAACAGGTACACAAGTATCTATATCCACAGTAAAACGAGTCCTATATCAACATAACCTGAAAGGCCGCTCAGCAAGGAGAAGCCAATGCTCCAAAACCGTCATAAAAAAGCCAGACTACGGTTTGCAACTGCACATGGGGACAAAGATCGTACTTTTTGGAGAAATGTCCTCTGGTCTGATGAAACAAAAATCGAACTGTTTGGCATTTGGACGAAAAAGGGGGAGGCTTGCAAGCCGAAGAACACCATCCCAACCGTGAAGCACGGGGGTGGCAGCATCATGTTGTGGGGGTGCAGGAGGGACTGGTGCACTTCACAAAATAGATGGCATCATGAGGCAGGAAAAGTATGTGGATATATTGAAGAAACATCTCAAGACATCAGTCAGGAAGTTAAAGCTTAGTCGCAAATGGGTCTTCCAAATGGACAATGACCCCAAGCATACATCCAAAAATGTGGCAAAATGGCTTAAGGACAACAAAGTCAAGGTATTGGAGTGGCCATCACAGAGCCCTGACCTCAATCCCATAGAAATTTGTTGGCAGAACTGAAAAAACTTGTGTGAGCAAGGAGGCCTACAATCCTGACTCAGTTACACCAGCTCTGTCAGGAGGAATGGGACAAAATTCACCCAACTTATTGTGGGAAGCTTGTGGAAGGCTACCTGAAATGTTTGACCCAAGTTAAACAATTTAAAGGCAATGCTACTAAATACTAATTGAGTGTATGTAGACTTCTGACCCACTGGGGATGTGATGAAAGAAATAAAAGCTGAAATAAATCCTTCTCTCTTCTATTATTCTGACATTTCACATTCTTAAAATAAAGTGGTGATCCTAACTGGCATAAGACAGGGAATTTTTACTAGGATTAAATGTCAGGAATTGTTAAAAACTGTGTTTAAATGTATTTGGCTAAGGTGTATGTAAACTTCCGACTTCAACTGTATTTCTATCCTATCCTGCCTTTCTAAGGTCTTCGAAAGCCAAGTTAACAAACAGATCACCGACCATTTCGAATCCCACCATACATTCTCCGCTATGCAATCTGGTTTCTGAGCTGGTCATGGGTGCACCTCAGCCACGCTCAAGGTCCCAAACGATATCATAACCGCCATCAATAAAATACAATACTGTGCATCCGAATTCATCGACCTGGCCAAGGTTTTCGACTCTGTCAATCACCGCATTCATATCGGCAGTCTCAACAGCCTTGGTTTCTCACATGACTGCCTCGCCTGGTTCACCAACTACTTCTCAGATAGAGTTCAGTGTGTCAAATTGGAGGGCCAGTTGTCCGGACCTCTGGCAGTCTCTATAGGGGTGCCACAGGGTCCAATTCTCAGGCCGACTCTTTTCTCTGTATATATCAATGATGTTGCTCTTGCTGCTGGTGATTCTCTGATCCACCTCTACGCAGACGACACCATTCTGTATACTTCTGACCCTTCTTTGGACACTGTGTTAACTAACCTCCAGACGAGCTTCAATGCCATACAACTCTCCTTCCGTGGCCTCCAACTGCTCTTAAATGCAAGTAAAACTAAATGCATGCTCTTTAACCGATCGCTGCCCGCACCTGCCCGCCTGTCTAGCATCACTACTCTGGACGGTTATGACTTAGAATATGTGGACAACTGCAAATACCTAAGTGTCTGGTTAAACTGTAAACTCTCCTTCAAGACTCACATTAAGCATCTCCAAATTAAATCGAGAATCGGCTTCCTATTTCGCAACAAATCATCCATCACTCATGCTGCCAAACATACCCTCGTAAAACTGACTATCCTACCGATCCTTGACTTCGGCAATGTCATTTACAAAATAGCCTCCAACACTCTACTCAGCAAATTGGATGCGGTCTATCACAGTGCCATCTGTTTTGCCACCAAAGCACCATATACTACCCACCACTGCGACCTGTATGCTCTCGTTGGCAGGCCCTCGCTTCATATTTGTCGCCAAACCCACTGGCTCCAAGTCATCAAGTCTTTGCTAGGTAATGGCCCACCTTATCTCAGCTCACTGGTCACCATAGCAGCACCCACCCGTAGCACGTGCTCCAGCAGGTATATTTCACTGGCCACCCCCAAGCCTTGGCCAGGTCGCAGTTGTAAATGAGAACTTGTTCTCAAATGGCCTACCTTGTTAAATAAATAATACATTTTTTAAATAATAATAAATCCCTGTGGAAGGCTTTCGACACCTTGTAGAGTCTATTCCCCAACGAATTGAGACTGTTCTGAGGGCAAAAGGGGGTGGTGCAAATCAATATTAGGAAGGATCTCGTCACGGTATCTCTGTGCATTCAAATTGACATCGATAAAATACAATTGTGTTCGCTGACCGTAGCTTGTGCCGGCCTATACCATAACCCCACCGCCCCCATGGGGAACTCTGTTCACAACATTGACATCAGCAAACCCGCTCGCCCACACAATGCCATACTGCCATTTGCCCGGTAAAGTTAAAACCGGGATTCATCCATGAAGAGCATACTTCTTTAGAATGCCTGTGGCCATCGAAGGTGAGCATTTGCACAATGTCAGTTAGAACGCCGAACTGCAGTCAGGTCAAGACCCTGGTGAGGACGAGCACGCAGATGAGCTTCCCTGAGATGCTTTCTGATAGATTGTGCATAAATTCTTTGGTTGTTCAAACCCACAGTTTCATCAGCTGTCTGGGTGGCTGGTGTCAGACGACTATCCCACAGGTGAAGAAGTCGGATGTGGATGTCCTGGTTACACGTGGTCTGCAGTTGTGAGGCCGGTTGGACATACTGCCAAATTTTCTAAAACGACGCTGGAGGCGGTTTATGGTAGAGAAATTAACATTCAATTATCTGGCAACAGCTCCTTCAAAACTTGAAATGTCTGTGGCAACATGCACATTTTAGAGTGGCATTTTATTATCCCCAGCACAAGGTGCACCTGTGTAATGATCATGCTTTTTAATCAGCTTCTTGATATGCCACAGGTGGATGGATTATCTTGGCAAAGGAGAAATGCTCACTAACAGGAATGTGAACAAATTTTTGCACAACATTTGAGAGAAAAAACCTTTGTGTGCATGGCAAATTTCTGGGATCTTTTTTTTCAGCTCATGAAACATGGGACCAACACTTTACATGTTGCTTTTATATTTTTGTTCAGTGTAGATACGTATCGAACTGCTTTGACAGGGAAAGATGCACATGCCAAATATATATATATCCATATACCTGTATATATAGCAAACCCAACTCAAAACTATACTGAACATACTGTAAATATACACACAGGGGTGGCAAAGCATTCAAAGTTACTATAGGTGTTGTCTGAATTCCGTTGTGCGTGGCAACTTCAACCAGGATCAGTTGCAATTCTTTTTTGTTATTCATATTGTTCCATGTCCCTTTAAGAATGCTATCCATGTCAAGCATGCTCTTAAAAGGTGCACAGGAATAACAACAGAGCTAGCCATTTGGGAAAGTTGAGCCTGAAGAATACTTCTCTGGCTTTCATTAACTAACGAGAGCCCTCATTCCCTCTCTTCCTCCAGAAGGAAGGAACGTGTGCAGAGAAGATGAGAGGTAGAGTGAGGGAAAGAGAAAAAATAAGTAGTAAAAAACTTGCCAAAATAGTTTTGCGTCGACATCAATTCTTCTCAGAAAGAGTTTTTTTCCAAGAAAAAATGGCAACAAAGTAACAGGAGTTATATATTAGAATATTTTATTGCTTTATGAAATGTTGTTTGAATTCAAATTCACAACCTTCATATTGTTAGGAGTTCACAGAAATTTATTTGCTGGAGGTCAACGCTTTGTCTGTTGTTGGACAGCTGGACATAACCATGATTGTCAGCACATAACTTACAACACACAAACATCTTTGGCATCCTGTTCATAGCACTACATATCTAAAATAATTATACAAGCATCTGTATAAAATATATTAACCTGTTAGTTCAGAAAAAGGCTCACGGTAAACAAAAACCAAATGGTGTAGTTTACAGCTTAATCCCTATGGTGAATCTGACCAGCGGATTCACCACATCAGAAAATACACACGAAGAAACATTTGGAAAATAATAATAAAACTTGGTGAAAAGCAAAAAAGAATATGTATATGAGGTCTCCCTGACCTCATATTTAGAAATCTGAAGAAGAAAAAAAATAAACCATCACAACTTATATTTCTAAACCTGTAGAACCGGCTACTGAGGCTTAGGGAATATGGGCGGTGAAAATATGAACGTTAAGAGTTTTTGGCATTTTTATTAAATTATGGAGATGAGGGAGTTTAGCTCAACTCTGAAGAATTCCATGGCACAGGAACGTGGCCAGATTCACTCAACATTTCTGCACAGGGAGGGAACGGGGGTTAAAAGTCCACAAAAGATAAATTCGACAGACAAGGTTATCTGGAAAAGCGTGAGGCTTTCAGTTAATGTTTGGAAACGAGAAAAAAACAGATCTGATTCATTAAAAAGAGAATATGAAGTTCCCGAACTCCATGGATCACTGTACACGACAGAACATGAGAAAGGTGTTGTAAATATGTGAAAAGCAGCAAATATAAATACGTTGGCATAAACTGACAGGACAGTAGTATGTTGCCCATTACAAAACATCAATACTGTCCAAGTACCTAGAATGTTTCACATTTTGCCTCATAGACCCAGATGGCTAGCCTGCAGTCGCCTGGCTAAGAGAGAAAGAGATAGAGGAAGAACACAGTTCCCCTCTAAATGTGAAAGCACAAGTCCTTTTTCCATACGTTCCTCTCTCATTGTGCAACATTCTTGTCTTTTGTACATTTTTCTTCAGAACTCTGACCATTGATGTAGTCAGTACTCTGCGCGGCTTCCCGAGAGCTCACACCCCCTCGAGTGAATCTATTGTCGACGATCAAAAGTCTGACTTCCTCAAATGAAGATTTCCACTGCTTCTGCCTCCAAGTCATCCAGGCCTCTCAATGTGTTCAAGGAGGAGGACTTTGGTTGTTGCGCAGCAGTGTTGTCTGGAAAACAGAGAGGTCAAATGATTAGAGGAATGTGTGAGAAGAGTGGAAACAGTGGGAAAATACGCCACTGTTACAGTACACCATCTGTAACCAAAGAAACATGCTGATTGTTCCACATTGGGATGAGCCATTCGGATAAATCAGTGCAGTCAATAATCAGGGCTAAGTGTGACAACATAGCACATTCCGGCAGCCCACAGACAACCTCCAACCTACAAGGCCATTGCCGATTGGCTGGTTCTACGGGGGTATGGTTGGTAAATCAATGACTGCTCTGACACAGAGTGTGATGCAATTACAAAGAATGGTTTGGGTGTGTGCGTGTGTGTGTGACAGACTACTCACCAATGCTGAGTTTAGAACCAGTGGTTGGCTCCTTGGCCTTAGCTCCATCCTCTGATCCACAGCTCTGGCTCTGGCTCGGGTGAGCTGGGGAGGAGCACCGGAGAGGAGAGACAGGAGTCTGGTCGTCTGATAGATTCTTACCTACGACACAGAGCATGTGAAATATCAACCACTGTCTGGCACACATTTAATTGATAAACAGGTGCTCTAATTCTACCCTAAATCCACTTCAATGTCCATCAAAATGATCTTTGACAATAACTCCCTAGTTCATATTCCGATTAGATTGCATGTATGTAGCGAACAACAATGGCTCCTGAATAGAGCCCTGAGGGACCCCTCAAGTAATAGTTAAAAAGGTGTTAAAAGGTTTTTAATCTCTGACCCTATCGTGACTCGTCCTTACCTTTGCTTATGCTGGCGCACTTAGCCGTGCTAATTGAAGAAGTGGACATGGCGGCGCGCAGACAAAACCCACCCTTCTCGACCTGGTCCTGGTGCAAACGCTGGTGGAATACCTTAATGACAGCATCTTTCTCCAGGATATGGGCGTAGAGAGCACGGATCCTACGTGCAGGAGAAAAATGTCAGAGTCAGAGTCAACAAATGGTGGCTCTCTGAGCATTGCTATCTGATACAACAAAGTAGATTAGACATATTAAATGCATAGAAAGTGTCATGACAGCAACAATACTATAAATGATGGATCATTTCTAGGAAAAAGGTTCCATATTCATACCGGTTTTCCATCTCCTGGTTTCGGTAGTCAGATACAGGCAGGTCCTCGTTGAAGCTGTTGTTAGAAGAGTGACAGGGGGAATGGTTGATGATGGTTGTGTCTCTGGAAGGGAGAAAATAGATTCCTTTAGGAACTGGATGCAGGTAAAAATGTGAAGTATAATAAACGTATTTATTTAGCCTAGATGTTTTGAAAAGGTTCTCTCGTATGTGCATACAGAACACAACCCTTGAACCATCTATCCACTAACGTTAAACCTCTGACCCTCACCTCTGAGCGGCGGCGGTGGCGGCCACGTCCATGGCGAACTGCCTCATGGTGCTCTCCTCCAAGTACTTCTGCTCCCAGCGCATCATGTCCGCCTCCAGGGCTAGGATACGCTCCTCTCTTTCCCTCAGACGCTCGTGCAGCGAGCCCACCGTCACGCCCGGCGGGTGAGACTGCTTCTGCTGTGCCCTCAGGCTCTTCAGCTCATGCTCGAGGCGTGTCCGCAACCTCATCTCCAGGCCCTCGCGCTTCTCGCAGGTGGCCTGCAGCTGAGCCAGGGCGCTCTGCAGCCGCTCCACCTTCTCCACGTAGGCCCGCTTCCGCCGCAGTTCCTCTTCCAGCTGCCGGCCCCTGCACCGCTGGGCCTCTAGGGCCTCCTCGAGCTGCTCCGCCCTCAGGTCCTGCTCCTCTGCGAAGTTGCGGAGCCTCTGGAGTTCGCGCTCGGCACGCTCACGCTCAAACTGCTGCTCCTCGCCTGATGGGGGGAAAGAAAGAGGAGAAGAGGCATGAAACAAGGCATGAAAACCAGTCTAAGGCCACATGAAGCTATTTCGAAGGTGAAAATGAGAGCTTGGACGAAGTCTTAAGCCATCACACTACCACCGCTCTAACCCAGCTAATACGTCCCAGTATTCAGCCACCACGGCCGACGGTCTTCATTTGCTCAAACATTCATGGAATGTCGAGGGTTAGAAAGAGGAGGGGAAGCTCCTATCCCTTTGACCCACTTAACAAGGAACATACCTCCAAAAAGGAACATTCCTCCAATCAGGGCCGTACACCTCCAACCCTATCTCTCATCTGGCCCTGGGAAAGGCCCACTGCTTAAATAGACAGCGTAAATCAAACCAACAACCCCAGGAACCTGATGTTAGTTCAACAGTTCTCATTTATAGCTCCCTTTCCTTCCTCCTTCTTCGTAGCTGGGTTGCGTTTACTGTTGAGGCGTTCTCACCAAATAAGCGGAGGTTATGCAATGGAAATTCTTCCATACAGGATGTAGCTTAGCTACAGAGTGGCCCTGTGCTATGCTCCAATCCTGTGAGGAATGCGCAACATGGCTGAAGTGGGTCTAAGACTTGGAGTGGTGGGAAAGGAGACGGGATGGGTGACACTTACTTTGCTCGAGCAGTTTGGTCATGATGTGCTGGTTGTGGTCAGCAGCTTCCACTTCTTTGGCGGCCTGTGTTCTGGCATTTTCCAGGCTTTCTGTAACGCAAATATTGAAAGTTAAGCATTATACACTAAAACTGAGTTGGGAAAAAGTTTCCCTGCAACCAGTCCCACTCTTTATAAACCATTATAATCTTAAAAAATGGCTCTGGACTAAAGCGCTAACCAACCTGAGGTTTTCTGGTATTTGTAGTCCTTACCTCTAAGGTCCCTGTTGAAGTCCTGCAGCCTCCTGATCTCGGCCACCAGTCTGCTCCTCAGAGTCTGCTCCAGGCTCTCCCTCTTACTGCTGCCCTGCATCAGAGCCTCGTAGGCCTCTGAGATCCTCTGGATCTCCTGCTCCAACTGAATGGACAGAGAGAAGCAAGGAGGGGAAAGAAAAACATTCTTGGTCAGCCATCTTGTTTGTTTGTTTAATATCTTTATGCGTGCTAGAGATGGGGGGGATGTTGGTTCAGACCTAGTACATCTGTATGTGCAGTACAGCACATAAACATGTGGGCATGTATATAAAACATACATATGGGCATATATACATAAATATACCTAGGAGCACATTCCGTACATGTGGGCACATTCATACTGTGTTTATACGGTACATACACTACATGCCTATAATCCAGAGGAATTTGAGCTAACACTACTACCCGTGTGTGAGTGGTTGATATCTGCATTCCTGGGAGCTAACAGCCATGGTTCTAGGTGTGGGTAGTTCACGAGCACACGCACAGACATACAGAGAGAGAGAGAGAGAGGTATGGGCGGGTTGTCATAGCGGGGAAGGTGTAACACGCCTGTGCTGTGGAAACAGAAACAGGCAGAGAAGTGAAGAAGTAGAAACGCCCACCATTACAGCAGCCACTAAGGCATGTTTACTCAGGGCTGCGGCCCGACGGTCAGGGGAAATTTTCCAACCCAGTAATTATCATTCTTTAAGGCTGAGGGAGCACAAGAAGTGGGGTGACGTAACTCCACAGGAGAGCAGCAAAGTCTTGCTACAGTATGCATTTACCATAAGATATAGGAAGATGGATATAACCTATTTTAGTCCTCCATCTACCTCTATGGCATCTACCAAGATAAATATTTGAAGCCTGTCAGATAATGCTGTTTCTACTATCTTGATTTATAAGAGGCAATAACATACTCAAGTATTGATGGGGGGGGGGGGAAATAGATAGTTACATATCGCAATATTATTTTTGCGCTAGTTGGCTGTATCTGCACCAAAACTCCAGTATTTTCCCTTTATTGCTTGATCTTGATTCTTTTTAAAATAGGGAGCCAATTTGTTTCCAGCACTTTTAGTTCCCTGACTCATCAAAACGTATTTTCTCATGTTCTTTCGTCTCTTTGCAGCAGACATATAGTTAGCAATATGTTTGGAACATCGAATCGCAATAAAATCACAGTATGGAAACGCAATACATATAGAATCGTGAGGATCGCATCACATATAGTATCGGCACCTGTGTATCATGGTAATATCGTGACGTTCCTGGCCATTCCCAGCCCTATACACAAGGGGGGGTTCAGTTTCAACACACAGTAGCCCTGCCACCTGCCATGGCTAACAGAATATCTCTCTCTCTCTGGGCACTCTTGAGCATGTCATCTGTGCCAGGGGTCACAACCCTATCGACTGCTGTCTGACATGCCCTGGATAGGACCAAAAAAAATCTATGGCTAAAGGGCACATGCTCACAACCCCCTGGCTGCAGCACAATGCAGGAAGTGTGGACACAGTAGCAGACTCTGGCCTCTATATGTTCTCTATTTGCAGTCAATGGTAGCAGCAGTTGTACAGATGGGGCAGCGTGCCTGAGGTGGCTCTACACAAGCTATCTGCTATTTGAGTTTCCCTCCATTCCCTTCATTAAGGGACACATGTTGCAGACTACAGTCCTCTGGTATTCAGTGTGGGCATGCCTACTTCAGAAGTTACCGTAATTTCCGGACTATAAGCCACAACTTTTTTCCCACGCTTTGAACCTCGCGGCTTAAACAATGACGTGGCTAATATATGGATTTTTCCCACTTTCATTTTTTTTTTTTAAAGGACATGACTTCAGTGGTTTCAGTGCACAGGAGGAGGAAGATAGTGACCAATGACTTTCTTGGTAGGCAACTGTTTACTGCAAAAAAAAAATGTTGTTTG
This sequence comes from Salmo trutta, assembly GCF_901001165.1. Taxonomy (NCBI): domain Eukaryota; kingdom Metazoa; phylum Chordata; class Actinopteri; order Salmoniformes; family Salmonidae; genus Salmo; species Salmo trutta. The sequence goes on from NC_042977.1 coordinate 11,555,711, forward strand.
TTACAAGCCGTGTTTCGTTAAAGCCTATTTATTTTTGTTACAAGCCGTGTTTCGTTAAAGCCTGTGTAAAGTTAATTTCTTTCAATGTACCGGTAGGCACCTGCGGCTTATAGACATGTGCGGTTTATTTATGTTCAAAATAATATTTTGTTTTAAATTCAGTGGGTGCGGCTTATATTCAGGTGCGCTCAATAGTCCGGAAATTACGGTACATGTGTTGTGTGCAACTCAAAGTTGTGCATTCATCGTGTATTGATTTCAAATGAGATTTGCCCAATGTTGAACATTATTTGTTTCTCCAATGTAATATCATTCTTTCATGCATATAACAGTACAAACTTATCCAATGGCATGCCGCCATTTTAGAGAGGGACTGAAAGGAGAATATTCCCACCATATAGATACAATATAATTCTCTTCAATTAAAATGTGTGATTCTCACCTTCTGGATGCGGCAGGCCTTCTCTCGGTGGCCCTCCAGCTCCTGCCTCAGCCTCTCGTTCTCCAGCATTAGCAGTTCCATCTGCTTGGGCTCCTCCACGACACCAGGGGGCCGACTGGTGAACATGCTGTAGCAGGTCTCCGTTTGCTGCAGAACTGGGGCCACATACCTGTGAAGAAGGACGTGTGTTGTTGAACTGAGTGTGACTAGCCACTACCGTCTTCCAATGAGTGTGACTAGCTAGCAATAGTACCTTAGCTCATAGAACTGTGGTTACGTGAGCAACCTTTGTTCGTAAAGTTTACCACAAGCTTACCGCCGCTGATCTACGTATGTCCGCGCATGTGGGTGGAGTGGGATTTTTTTTGAGTCGCTGACACCTTTTGGTATCATGATATTCTTGCCAGTCCCACTCCCATTCACAAGGGGGCGATTCAACGGTTTTTTATTTTTGTCTTTTCATTTTGTGAAAGCAAGGAAGAGTCGCCTTCCCTTGCTAGTAGTAGATACCTGGCAGCCTGGCTTTAGCCTGGCTAAAAAATAGCAAGCTAGCTAGCCTTTTCAGCTTCCCACATCTCTATGTAAATAAATATGCCCTGGCGAGTATTCTTATAAAACATTATCCCAGTTTGATATGCTGCTTTTGTATTCATTCCCATATCGGCTAAAAATAGAATGACATGTTTTGGTCACAGAGAAAAAAGCACATGGCTAGCCAGTTGGCTACCGCAGGTTCTACCCATTACAATAGCCTGTAATTACTCGTTTTTGGGTGGATTCTTGTCGTTTGATTTACTGTTTGAACAGTCGCTGAGATTATATTTGGTGATCAATGCATAATTGGTTACTTTGATGAATTGCCTATAGAGACTATAGATCAAAGAACCAAGAGACAACACTGCCCCCACTGCTGTGACTTCTGCGCCGTGTATCATTTTCAGGTAGTAAAAAAGTACGCTGAATGCCGGAGCGTATTACAAGAAGCCGCCCCTTTTGTGATGAAAAACGACATTGCGACACTCTGAGTCTGGCATCCACGGATATCACAACTACCTTATACTATAATGAACACATAAACTCCACCCTAGGTAGGTTGACATATAGTGTTTCAGAAAGGCGATCGAAATTCCAACCTACGCATGTAATGATTCACAATGCACGCTAGGAGGTAAGGAAGTCAGGACGCATAATGACAAGGCTTGGAATCCATTATGCGAGCGGCTATGGCCACAGAAATTAGCACACTATTTAATGTGTGATCGTTGTTGATTCATGGCAAAGACATTGGGAACACATAAACAGCGAGAACGCCTTTACATGATCTCACTGTACGGCCAACACCCACACACACGGTTGTGCTTGCCGTAATGCCTTAGTACCTGTGCTGCTGGGTCTGGATTGGCTGGGGAATGTCCCTGTACACACACTGGGGCTCTTGGGTGTGGATGGGCATATATCCTTGGGACATGATGGGAACAGATGAGTACTCTGGGTGTGGGCTACATTTGTCCTGGAGGCCTTGTGGGGGGGCGTAGTAACCCAGCTCCGGGTAGCTATGTGAAGAGCTCTTGACTGCCTCAGACTTCGCCATGGCACCATTCCTCTCCAGAGACAGCTGCAGGAGATGCTCACTCAGCGATCGCATATGCCCTCGCTTCAACTCAATCAGCTCCTCATCCGCCGCACGGTAGTCCCGTTCGCGCAGCTGCTTGTGGGCGCCTGTGGCGGGTGCCCAATGCTGAGCCAGGTACTGAGAGTTGGCTTTGGCCTGCTCGTAGGTGGGCAGCTCCTCGCCGTGGAGCTGGTAAAGCTGGTAGCTACTTTCCGAGTGCTGGTAGTCTCCCTGGTGTTCCTGGCCCTGGGGCTCCTGGCGGGCTGACAGTTGGAGGAACGAGGAGTCTTCCTGGGTGAGACTCTCCAGAGAGGAGCGAGGACTTCCACCGGGGCCCTCTCCTGCTCCACTCCCAGGCCCTCCACTAGGGGACCCTCCGCTGCCTCCGCGCAGGGCCTGCTGCTGGATGGCAAGGAGGGTGCGTGCGTCTGTGGGGTTGCCGTAGCGTAGTTGTTCCTGGATGAGGCGGTGCAGGACCGTGCCAGACGGCTCTTCTGTGGATGACATGATGGTTCTGTTGTTTGAAGCTAGTGATCAAGTGGAGACAGAATTTTTATAGATGGCTGTGAACCTGGAACAGGAGGGGAAAAAAACATTTATAAGCATACTTACAAGTTGTCCTACACCTAAAACAGTATAGTTGATCATTGCTAATGTACAACATTTACAAGATCATGCGAAAGTTGTGTACTCCTCCAAAACACTACTGTAGAATACTGTGAAGACTGCAACCAAACATCATATTCATGATTTGTTGAATATCCCATACATTACTCAAGGCATTTCTAGTCCAGGTAGAGTGAAGCAAAAATCAAGTATGCCCTACTTTTGAGTGATGGCATTCCATTAATTTCCTAATGGAAATTAATTATCCCTCTTCATTTTATAAGTATGCCATCACAATTTCACTGTGATTTTTACTTAAACATGTTCCATTTTACATGAGTTAAATTGTGAACATTATGGATCAAATGTTTGTTGGTCGTGAAAAGTAACATTCATACAAGCCACATAGCGACAGAAGGGAAACGTGGTTGCCCCGTAGTACTACTGCTGTTAAAATGTGCGTCGAAATTCCATTCTCACCGAGGAGCCATGCGCATAATTCTAGAAACAGTTTAAAGAACCAACGATGGAACAATTAAGTTAAATAATCAATTATAAACTACAATATAATATGTTTTGTGTCAACGCACGATAAACCGACTGTTTACAATTCAAGCCTCGAATGTTACAAAGTAGCCGAAAACAAACAGTTCTTACCAGTTCACGCTGTCATCCCAGCAAAACGTTTTTAAAAACGTTCAACTTTAAAATAAAGGTCAAAAGTAATGCACAATGTTTTCGCTTAAACAGTTATCATCCTTCCACCGCGAGTTTGTGGTTTACTCTGGTCAGAACTTGCTCAACACTGAAAACGGTTGTCGAGAGCTGAGCGATAATAAGTAACTGGGGACGGAGGGACTGAGGTCGGAATGCCAGGAATGTGAGAGCGCGAGTTCCCTCGGGGATCAAAAGCGTAACCCACACGGTTCCAATATGAGAGAGGAGGCCAAACTGAATAGCTGCAATTCTCCTCACAACCATGAGGACAGCAATAGTGTTCCAGGTAATAAACAACAAAGGGGAATGAATTATAGGGAAACCAGCAGGCAGGAGTTACATAGGCCTAACATCATGCTAATAACATGTTATAAAGATGATAATAACCTGAATGTAGATAGTCCACATTTACATTTTCCTTACCTCTGTGAGTGTCTGTCTGCTATTGGCATTTTGCAGATACTGATTGAGCGGATAGGAATAGCCTATAGACTAACTCTATAGATCTGTTTTGACATTTCATTCAAGGGCAACTGTGCATGTGACCTTGTCCTATCTCTGTTTGCACTGGGGGAAAAAACAATGATTGCACATAGATTTTTTTTTTGCCACTATGCAGTGTTTTCAGTCAATATGGCTCTAGGATTCAGCTAAAGAAAATGCCTATAGATTCAGGACTACTAAACTATAAACTATAATTATCTAGTGATGAAAGTAGCCATTGGCTTGTATGTGAGAGGAGCGTCTCAGCAGGACAGGACAGAGTATATAGGCAGCTGTCCATTGGAATCTGTGGATTCAGTTTTCCCTGTGACCAGGACATAGAAAGGCGTTGAGCCCAAAGCACCACGCGATGCAGAGTGGTCGATGAATGTCAAACAGAAGCACCTGCTGAACTATGGGTTCAAATCTCAAATATGCAGGAGCATAAGGTCTGTGGAATGAGACATGAGGTTAGCATGCTTCATGAATTAACATAATTTGCCTCCATAGCCCAATGAACTAACACAATTTTAATGGCATTTTGTGAGGCTACAAAGCTTCTAAACCTTTCAAAATGCACAATGAAGGCAAAAAAAGCACACAAAAAACGCCATCTTGGAGGGTTTTCACTGGAAGTTAACAAATCAAATTCAAATCAAATGTATTTATATAGCCCTTCTTACATCAGCTGATATCTCAAAGTGCTGTACAGAAACACAGCCTAAAACCCCAAACAGCAAGCAATGCAGGTGTAGAAGCACGGTGGCTAGGAAAAACTCCCTAGAAAGGCCAAAACCTAGGAAGAAACCTAGAGAGGAACCAGGCTATGAGGGGTGGCCAGTCCTCTTCTGGCTGTGCCGGGTGGAGATTATAACAGAACATGGCCAAGATGTTAAAATGTTCATAAATGACCAGCATTGTTCAAATAATAATAATCACAGTTGTCGAGGGTGCAACAAGTCAGCACCTCAAGAGTAAATGTGAGTTGGCTTTTCATAGCCGCTCATTGAGAGTAACAGCACACATTCCACACATGTTTTGGGTGGTGGTAAGCACAGGAGGTTGGTTTCACCTTAATTAGGGAGGACAGGCTCATGGTAATGGAATGGTATCACATACATGGTATCACATACATTAAACATGGTTTGATGCCATTCCATTCGCTCCGTTTCCAGCCATTATTATTACATTTACATTATTACATTACATTATTATGAGCCGTCCTCCCCTCAGCAGCCTCCACTGGTGGCAAGTATTCTTAAACATACTTTTTTTTTACGCAGCCAAGTTGTCTGAATGTCTAAGCGACCATTTGCCAGGTATTAAAAGCGTGTTTGAGTTTCCCATCGAATGTTGACCATGGTGGATCGTGGAAGACCCCTTTAAAAGCGTGGCTTTTCATTTAACACCTCCACACTACTTCCTCTTCCTCCACCCCCCCCCCCCCCCCCCCCCCCCCCCCCCAATGACCCTCACCCCCCTTCATCTCCGCTGGTTAACTCGCAGCCTCTAGCCATTTGCCCCCATTGTGGCAGACTTCCTGTGAACTTCCAAAGGAATGCTGAGTGGAGTGGCCCTTTGAAATCATGGACATTAAAAGGAGCCATTCCTGGTGTTAGTGGACATTCAAAATCGCTGGCCATAAAAATTCCTGCTGTCTGCAGACTCAGGCAGGCTTCAGTTGACCAAAGTTATAGCCCCATGGGTTATAGGTTATACTTTATGTGAGAATTGAGGAAGAATTCACGATATGTGAGAACAATGCTGCAAGAAAGATGTCACATGGTTCCATTTAGTCCTTTTTTCTTATTCCCTCATGTTTGATTTATTTTAAGTTCATTTACTTAGAAGTGCTTTAATATTTATTTATTCCTATCAGGTGCTGTGTTTTGGTTTACTTCTTATTTACTTATTTGAGTGACTTCCTTGGATTTTGAGTGTTTGTCTTGGTGTGTGAATGAGGGCATTTGATTAACCCGGGCGCCCGGGTAGGCATAGTTGGAACCGGACTGCCTCCCGGGTATGAGCCGTGTGCCCCGATTTGGCCGACGGCTAGGTTGGCTCAAAACAAAAGTGACTTATGTTAAGCACGTGGAGTAATGAGTAGAATTCTGTGTTTTCACATGCAAAAGTGAATGCCTTTGATTAAAAAAAAAAACGCTTTATCTGCCTTCCTAATTAAAACTAGTTTGAAAATTCAAACATCTATTTCATGGAAAAGAGATGTATTTTTCCAAACAATGCACCATGCTGCCTTGTTGACAACATGACCAAGCGGCACAGATTACTGTTTATTTGAGCAGGGCGTGCCTCCCTCAACGGCTTCACCCAGAATCCCCCCAATGGGGGAATGGGTGTTTTAATTAGAGACCTGAGCTAAGCCCCCACCCCCGAGGAGTGTCGGGGTTAATGAGCTGGCCCCCCTGCACAAAGGCAGCTCTCAGTCAAAGTTTGTCAGATGCCTAAGAGAATGATATGGAAAGTGGTGGTGCAGAGCTGGCAGGAGCAGTGGAACAGAGACACTAAGGGCAGGCGTCTATTCCAGGTACAGAGTAAAGTCGGGGAGGGGAGGGCGGCAGGAAGAGACAGAAGAGAGGAGGCCATCTTCAAAAGGCTAAGGGTGGAATACAGCCGGTTGAATACGACGTTAAATGTGATAGGAAAGCATCCAACAGGGAGGTGTGATTACTGCCAGGAAACTGAGACAGTGGAGCATGTATTGATACAGTGTGAGCAGTATCAATACATGCAGAGGGAAAGAGAGAGACTGATAACCAGTATGAGGGAAAAGGGATACAGGAATTGAGTTCATAGAGCATACTGAGTAGAACATCATTAGATACAGTCTCAAATATATTTTTTTTCTTAATAGAAACGTGGCTGGCAGGTGGGATTTAGTTTGTGCCTGTCTCTGGCTCACACTCCAGTACAGTAGGTGGCGGCAATGCACCATACCGTTGGATGCCAACCGCCGATAAACCCCACAGAAGAAGTTTGTCAGATTCTAGCCAGCAATAGGAGAGGACAGGTGCCACAGGCCGTGCTCAGCCACACCTCTACCACTACCGCGTCTGGGGGAGAGGGGAACCAGATGAGTGTGACCCTAATCGGGAAGAGCCGAACGGAACGACCCTGCTCGGAATGAAGAGCCGAACGGAACGACCCTGCTCGGTTTGAAGAGCCAAATGGAACGACCCTGCTCGGGATGAAGAGCCGAATGGAACGACCCTGCTTGGGATGAAGAGCCGAATGGAACGACCCTGCTCGGGATGAAGAGCCAAATGACGTGTGAGTGCATACCAATGGTTTCCAGCATGATGACGTTACTAATGAAGCTTTCTCCACCCTCCCCAGACGTGGCCTGCTATGAGGAGACTGCAGAGTCCACGACTGCCTCATCGGAACCCCATGATGCCAATGACGCGGCGGCGAACGCTCTATGCCAAACGACTATGGACTGTAACGTGTATGTGGTGTGAGTGCCTGGGCCTGTGTGTTCTGTGTTGCTTTTATCCTGTAACCCCCTTTTTAGTACTGAGAAAATACAATTATTAAAGAACAATAAACTGACTGTTTGCCTCCTGCCTCTGTCTGTGGTATTGGGATTGAAAGAACTTTGTTTTTGACAAAGACACAATACTTTGCTGTTGTTGTTGTTTTTATGTCACAATATGACATCATTGCATTTTGGTTTTTGGTCAAAATGAACACAATATTACACTGAACAAAAGTTACAGTTCATATAAGGAAATCAGTAAATTTAAATAAATTCATTAGGCCCTAATCTATGGATTTCACATAACTGGGAATACAGTTGTGCATCTGTTGGTCACATATACCTTAAAAAAAAGGTAGGGGCGTGGATCAGAAAACCAGTCAGAATCTGGTATGACCACAATTTGCCTCATGCATCGCAACACATCTCCTTCGCATAGAGTTGATTGTGGCCTGTGGAATGTTGTCCCACTCCTCTTCAATGGCTGTGCGAAGTTTCTGGATATTGGCAGGAACTGGAACTAGGACGTTTTCAGCTTCTAGGAATTGTGTACAGATTCTTGCGACTTTGGGCCGTATTGTCATGCTGAAACATGAGGTGATGGCGGCAGATAAGTGGCACGACAATAGGCCTCAGGATCTCATCTCTGCATTCAAATTGCCATCGATAAAATGCAACTGTATTTGTTGTCTGTAGCTTATGCCGGCCCATACCATAACCCTACCGCCACCATGGGGCACTCTGTTCACAATATTGACATCAGCAAATCGCTCACCCACACGACGCAATACATGCTGTCTGCCATCTGCACAGTTGAAACCGGGAGCACATTTCTCCAGTGTGCCAGTGGCCATCAAAGTTGAAGCTTTTCCCACTGAAGTCAGCTATGACGTCGAACTGCAGTCAGGTCAAGACCCTGGTGAGGACGACGAGCACGCAGAGGAGCTTCCCTGAGACGGTTTCTGACAGTTTGTGCAGAAATTCTTTGGTTGTGCCCCAACCCACAGTTTCATCAGCTGTCCAGTGGCTGGTTTCAGACGTTCCTGCAGGTGAAGAAGCTGGATGTGGTGGTCCTGGTCTGGCGTGGTTACGAGGCTGGTTGGACTTCCTGCCAAATTCTCGAAAACAATGTTGGAGGCTGCTTATGGTAAAGAAATTAACATTCAATTCTCTGGCAACAGCTCTGGTGGACATTCCTGCAATCAAAATGCCAATTGTATGCTCCCTCAAAACTTGAGACATCTGTGGCATTGTGTTGTGTGACAATACTGCACATTTTAGAGTTGCCTTTTATTGTCCCCAGCACAAGGTGTGATGATCACGCTGTTTAATCAGCTTCTTGATATGCCACACCTGTCAGGTTGATGGATAATCTTGGCAATGGAGAAATGCTCACTAACAGGGATGTAAACAAATTTGTGCACAACATTTTAGAGAAATAAGCTTTTTGTGCGTATGGAACATTTCTGGGATCTTTTATTTAAGCTCATGAAACATAGGACCAGCACTTTTCATGTTGCGTTTATATTTCTGTCCAGTGTACATTATTAAAACTACCAGTTGTAGGACGGAAGACATCCTGAAGAGGGACTGTGTTTTGGTCCGTGTTCAGCATGCTATGATAAATTACTTTCTAAAAAGGAGCAACACAAAATGCAATGGATTTTGATTTGACACAAGACATTTTGGAAGGAAGGAGCTTTCATCCGAACTGTGATAGACTAAGCAGGTCGGCGTTACTTGACTGAATGACTTCCTCTAAAAGAGAGTAGGAAGAGAGGCCAGCTCACTGATGACTGGGTTTGTGTCTAGAGGCTCAGAGTGGAGTGGACAATAGAATGGGAATGAAACTGGACATGACAGAACCGGGTAGAGTAGAATTCTAAAGGGGTGAGATAAAACAGGATAGGATGGTGTGGTGTTAAATAGTGTGGGAAATAATTGGACTGAATGGAATACCGAGTATTACGATAAGGTGGGGTTGGATTGGGATGGGATGGATTCCTTCTCTGGGCATTCACATTCAAACAGAGAGAAATAGATAGGGATAAGATGGAATGTGTTGCGATGGTATTTTGTTCTGCTACGCCAATGACATTGGATATTCCCAAGTATTCATATTTCAATACAGAACGGCTGACTTTGACTCTTTATGTGCATTTGAATGATTCTGGGAAGTGGTCTCAGATCAGGACTGGCTAGTGTTGTTTATTTGGTTCAAATTCCTCACTATTAACTTCTGAGAAGAACCATCATGAGGAAACGCAGAATTATTCCTGCTATTACTACAGCAAGTTATCGAGCAATCTCCTGCTTGCTCCATCCACTCCAGTTGAAGGTCAGAGAATTGCCAGCAAATTTTCTGGCAGACACATATCAGACAATGACTCGTAGGACCGGAATCCCAGAAGTCTTTGACTAGGCCACACAGCTGTTGCAGGTGTGTGTAAAAACAACACAATCCTTGGCTGGCCTACATCTTGGAAACAACTTGAAGGCTTAAAGCAAATATCGAACCTATTAAAAGAATTCAAGAACCTGTTGAAAGAATTGAGCTAATGTGTGATTGTGTATTGTTATATGTTGCGTGTACTGTTTCTGAACACACGGTAAGCAGCATTCCGCCTATCGCCTGACTTTCTGTGTCAAACCGGACTGGTGACATTTTTTTCCCTGTGCCTTGATATCTGAGACACTCTTCTCATGAGCACATTAGCTTACGCAGGATGAGGGTCAGTGCAGGTGGGAATGAATGCAGCGAAGGGAAAACGAAAAGGTCCTAGGCCATTTTCCACTTTTCTTTCGGAGCATTTGACTCTTCTTGCATTGTACTTAAGCTCTTATGCCACCATTCCTCTCCTCCATATTGAAAATACCGAGAATGTCATGACATCTCCATGGGGACTTGATGGTTGTTCCTCTTTGTCTGAAAACACTCTAAATAGTTGGTGTCTGCTCTCACACATATTAGTCACACGCCTCTGATCGCAAATAGTTGAGTGTCACCGTAATGATGCTCTCTGTTCCCCTCTCTCTCTCTCGATCGCTTTCACTCACAAACACATAAATGTGGCCTGCCTTCACTGTTTTTAAGTAGCTCAGAACACAAAAGAACATGACAAGTTCCTAAGTTCTTAAGATAACACTTTTTTTTTATAAAAGTGTTGCTTAGTTCTAAAGAGGGGAGGAAACAAATCATTAAGACAGACATGACAACTCTGGTGAGAAAGAATGCTGTTTGAATGCTCATGAACTTTTCAACCAGGGTTTGCTTGGAGCAGGGATGGGCAACTTTGATGAATCTGAACTCACCATGAGCGGCTGAAGTGGCTCACGGTTCTGTGTACCCACATCCATATCCATACATGCGGTCAGAGCCAGCCCTAGCCTTTTGGGGTCCCTACGTGAAATTTGGTTTCAACTCGCAAGCAAAACATTTTAGCGACAAATGGGGGAGAGAAAAAACGTTTACTGCAATTCTACACATTTTGCCATGGAGTGGATTTTTTGTTGTTGTTGCAGTTTTACGGCTAATTTCCTGCAATTCTACCGCTTGCCGTTATTAATATAATATCGGAGTGAGAGTGACTAACGAAATCAATGGGGGGGCCCGGTCGGTAATTGCACCATGATTACGACAAGTTTAGATAGCTGGCTAGACTAGTTGACCAATCTAAATGAATTGACTGACTGTCAGTGACTGACATACTGTAACAAGATTAAAAACTGCTGATGAACAGCAACAATGGGGGGAGGGGGAGTTGATCTGAGGACCTACAAAAGGGAGACCTTACCCATCCCTGGCTTAGAGTGCTACACTACTTTATTTTCCCCCAGTGCTTGTTCCCTGCACCTGCGGATGTTTGTTTGATATCCCTACACTACTTTTGACCAAAGAAAACCTCTAGTTGCCACAGGCAGTCCCGCCTCTATGGTTTCAAAGCGTACAGACAAAACTCTCAATGATATAAAAAAAATCTCACACAACTTTTTAAGACAGACCTCGAGATTAAAGCAACTCAACAGAATTGCAACACCTAGTACTACACAATACCTAAATGGTGCTTTATAGTGCTTTTTTTTGTGCACATGAGGCTTTTCCTTTGCAGTCACTCATCCAAGTGAGAGACAAATGACACAGCAGTTCTGTGTCCAACTATGACATCTGTTCCTAAAACGGTCCTCCAGCCAGCCAGGGGGGGGGGAGATCACAGGAATGCCAATCATTTAGCCACGCTCGGCATGTGTGCCCACAGTACATAGCTATCTGCTGCCGCCGCTGCCTCTGCCATTGCTGACCCGGCACATAGCGGAAGATCAGTCATGTTGGCCACCGGCAGCGTGGTGGAAAGAGAGAGCCCTTTATGACTGGAGCTGGGAATCGCTGAGGGACTTTCCATTGACATACATGGCCCGGAGGGGAGTTTAGACGTGTTTTGCGGATTCTTTGATAATTATTATGCTTAGAATTTGATTGGATAATGGATATCAAATTAAGTGAATGTAGTTTTGCCCCTAAGAAAGATCGATGGTTGAAACGTTTACTTGGACTGATGTAGGATACGACCTCTAAGTCAGGCGTACTGAGAGTTGGTGTCTCTATAAATTGAAAGTGACTTGTGACTCTCTACGTGTGAACATGATTCAGCCATGAAACATGTTAATAGAGGTAACTTAGAGCTCCACACGTCAGTTGGTCTCACATGAGGCGCAGTGTATTGTTTGGTGCTCAAAAAGAGGGGCATTGTCTATTTCAGACAGAGAGACAGACTATTTTTAAGACATTGGGGGAAACATCTATTTTGGGATGGATGAAATCTAAATGATGTATGACGCGCAGTGGAACAAACACATGCGAATAGTTCTGAAGATGAGGAGATGAACAGTGCTACTGTTCATTAACCACGATGGATGGAGTGGGCCAACGGCTGAAGTTGAACTCGAGTTGAAATTTTAACTCAATACTTCTATTGTATACAGCGCATTGTGTTCAAATAGGACAGTGCACTCCTGATGCAGCCGGTTACAAAACTTAAATTCCTGTCAATCCCATTTTATTATCATGTTACAGTAGATCCCTTGTAAAGGAATACCTTTATTCATTATAAAGGAATTCGATGCAGTTGTCCTAGTCCACTGAAAACACTTGGATTCACTCTATTATTGAACAGCCAGTCAAGTTTTATCATATTATCTTTCATACTGTGGGAACTCTGAGCTTGCTCCAACTAGCTGCCACAATCTAATATACTATGTTATGTTTCATCCAGGAATTCTGTGCATCTACATTCATAGAGCATCAATGTCTAGGGCCAGAAGTTTGGCCCTTAAATGGGGCTGAGGCCAGGAGTTTTTCCTGACCACCTGATCTGACCATGAATAAAACATGGGCCCTAGTTACAGTAAAACGTGGGCCCTAGTTACAGTAAAATGTGGGCCCTAGTTACAGTAAAATGTGGGCCCTAGTTACAGTAAAATGTGGGCCCTAGTTAGAGTAAAATGTGGGCCCTAGTTACAGTAAAACGTGGGCCCTAGTTAGAGTAAAATGTGGGCCCCAGTTACAGTAAAACGTGGGCCCTAGTTACAGTAAAACGTGGGCCCTAGTTACAGTAAAATGTGGGCCCTAGTTAGAGTAAAACCTCAAACTTGATAATCTGGAGTTTAATCCCAGTTAAGTCCCATGGTCAGGAAAACTCCTGGCCCAGCTATGTCCTAGTCCAAATTCACGGAGACGCACAACATCGGCAAGCCTCCACTTCCAACCTCATCTATAATTCTCACTCAAGACAAGGCAGTGATCACAGGCAAGCACTGTTAGCACCAACACTCCACTTCTATGGGGGAAGAATGCAAACACGGAGTGCTTCCAAGAATCCCAGGGCCATTCCGGAATGCCCAAATGGGATTCTACGGGTCGGTGTTTACCGTTCCAGGCCGATGTTATCCTACAATTTCCCTCTAACCATGTCATTATCTTGGCCTCGCTCGGGGGAGAGTTGGAGTACATGGAGTTGGAGTGCATTTTCTCCTGTCTTATTGGATGTCATGGACGTCTCTCTATCTGACCATCTTACGCCCGAGAACACAACCACAGACAGCTATGCGTGTGTCTCATACCAAGTCTCTTTTAGACGCAGTAAACACTATTAGGAGGAGATGTCTAGACAAGCATCTGGGCTCTTCTGTTATGTTGCATAGTTACATGTCACACTAGAAGGCTATACTTGTCATGCCTGCTGTTGGGTGGTTTTGTCACATTAGTTGTATGCCACCTCTGTCATTGCATTTTTTGAAGTATGTTTGAGGACATTGTCAACCCAACTAATGAACATTAACTTAGTTTTACTCACAGTAGCGATATTGCAGTGATATTGTTGGTTGTCTTACAAAGTACATCTTACATTCCTTCCTTATCTTTACGTACTGTATCAAAATAATACAAACAAAATGCAGGACAGAGAGAGAGAGTGGAAACATACTTTTTGCCTACCCTTATCGTGGAGCAGCTAAGCAAAAACAATTAGGCATTTTGTGATATAAGAAGTAAATTGGATTTATGGACCCTGAAAATATTTAGATATGGAGCCACCCCTGGGGGGCGTGGCAGCTGACGTAACACAATTTTACAATTCAGAAGAACTATTTTGAGGTAAACACACCACATTTGGCCCCTGGGGCCGTGGCAGCCATCTTTGAAAATGGCCAACAGCAGTACCATTATTTTACAAAAAAGGACTATTTTAAGATAAAGGCTCCAAATTTAGCACAGAGCTAGATTTATGGACCCTGAAAAAGACACTAGAGATTTGGCCCCTGGGGGCTGTGGCATCTTACACAATGGGCACTTTTGGTAATACAATGTTGCAGTTCTGAAGGCCTTTTTCTTTAGATAACTGCACCAAATGTGGCACAGAGGTAGATTCATGTACCCTAAAAAGATTGTGAAATGGAGACACCATAGCTTTGGCTCCTGGGGGCTGTGGCAGATGTCTTACAAAATACCCAAATAGGCTAGATGTTATAATGTATGTTATAGTTACTCTTATGTACATCTCCTCACGTTTTTGTAACATGCCTGCCATTGGTTGATATACGACATTGGTTGATGTAAGCATACACTTGAATACAGGGTGTCAGGTCAGGTCCAAGACCACTAGTTCATTTTGCAAGTAGCCACCAGTAAATCAGCTAGGTAGTTCCAGGGCTTTTGATGCTGTACTCATCTCTTTTGGAGGGTGTATATTCTGTCTGTTACTGTGTTTAGCTCCACTGACCAAATAATTATTCATTTGAATGAGGATTTTATAGGTCCCTTAGGGTGCAGGAAGTACACTTTTACCTTATGCCTCAGATCAATAGTCACCAGAACGTCATGGCATACTAAGCTGTGTAAGTAAGTAGCCTTGCACAAGCCTTGGCTTGTGTGAGCCAGAATGGCTCATAGGAGCAGGAGCCTAAAACCTGTTTTTGTAGCGTGAGTCAGCTTTATGTACAATTACACCCCCTGGACAAGACGCTAGTCTGTGCCTTGTCCCCAATCTATCTCTTTAATGCTGTAGTGGCTCCAAGCAGAGACGTATCGGCCCCATTTTTAAAGCCTTTGGTACGATTCAGCTGAGGATCGAATACCTTTTGTCATAACTTTGTTCATGTTATTTAGATGTATCGGGTCCCATTTTTACAGTCTTTGGTATGACTCGGCTGGGGATCAAACTCCCAAACTTTCGGCAGACACTCTAACCACAAGGCCGCTGCGTTGGTTATTGACGAAACTGTGACATGGCCCTTAATTTGTTCCAATTGAAGAAGATATTCAGCAGGAATTAGAAAAACTAGTGTGTCATACCTTTGTTCATGAAAGGTTGAAAGTTAAAGGTTATGCGTGCCAAGCACAGTTCTGACTGAAACACAGCTTGAGATAATAGTCCAAGGCCATTGTGAACTATTCCAACGTATTGGCTACGATATTTTCCCAGTTACAGCTGTAGCTGGTTGACACTCAATTACTTTTCTCCTCCCACCTTCTACGTGCCTGGCAGATATCTCAGCTTGGATATCAGCCCACCACCTCAAGTTCAACCTCGACAAGACGGAGCCACTCTTTCTCCCGGGGAAGGCCTGCAAGCTCCAAGATCTCCCCATCACGGATAACATCGCCACGGTGTCCCCCTCCCAGAGTGTAAAGAACCTTGTGACCCTGGACAACACCCTGTCATTCTCTGCAAACATCAAAGCAGTGACTCGCTCCTGCAGGTTCATGCTCTACAACATACGTAGAGTACGACCCTACCTCACACAGTTAGCGGTGCAGGTCCTAATCAAGGCACTTGTCATCTCCCATCTGGATTACTGCAACTCACTGTTGCCTGGCCTCCCCGCTTGTGTCATCAAACCTTTGCAACTTATCCAGAAAGCTGCTGCCCGCATGGTGCTCAACCTTCCCAAGTTCTCCCATTTCACCCGCTCCTCCGCACACTCCACTGGCTTCTAGTCGAAGCTCACATCCACTACAAGACCATGGTACTAGCCTACAGAGCAGCAAGAGTAACTCCCCCTCCCTACCTTCAGGCTATGGTGAAACGCTACAACCCAACCCGAGTACTCCGTTCTGCAATCTCTGGTCAGTATGAAAAAAGTATGAAAATGTATGCACTCAATCTGAATAAGAGCGTCTGCTAAATGACTAAAATGTAAAATGTAAATGGTGCCTTGGCCCCCCAGCTCCTGCTCAACCCAATTAAAGCTCATCTCTGTCCTGGCACCCCAATGGTGGAACCAGCGTCACCCTGAGGCTAGGACAGCTGAGTCCCTGCCCATCTTCCGAAAACATCTGAAACCCTACCTCTTCACAGAGTATTTTAAATAATCCCACAGAACCCGCAACCTCCCCCCCCCCCAGACCCCCCCTCCCCGTCATGATCTGGTTACCTATAAGTACAAACATAGTTATGTTTTGGGTGATTACATGTTTAGTCCCGTGTGGCTCAGTTGGTAGAGCATGGTGTTTGCAACACTAGGGTTGTGGGTTTCGATTCCCACGGGGGACCAGTATGAGAAAAAATGTTTTATGAAATGTATGCATTCACTACTGTAAGTCGCTCTGGATAAGAGCGTCTGCTAAATGACGTAAATGTATTTATGTTGTTTATTTTTCGTGGCCTACATGACTGCTGTGTTTCACTCTGTAATATTATACTGTAATATACTGTGTGTTACTGTTAAACCTTTGACTTTCAGTAGATCGAGGGCATGGAGTATAGTCAAGAAATATATGACTTTCAAAAATATATAGGCAATTACTTTTTGTAGATTAAAGGTTTGTAAAACAGTGGTACAGTCTGCAGCTTTTTAGTAAAAAGGCTACCACGGCCCCCAGGGGCCAAATCTGTAGTGGCTTCATATCTAAATATTTTCAGGGTACCTAAATCTACCTCTGTGCCAAATTCGGTGTGTTAATCTCAAAATGTGCCTTCTAAACTGTCAGTGGCCATTTCATAAGATGACTGCCAAGGCCCCCAGGAGCCAAATCTGTGGTGGCTCCAAATCAAAATATTTTTAAGCTACATGAATCTACCTCTGTGACAAATTTGGTGTGTTTACTTCAAAATAGTCCTGAATTGTAAAATAGTGTTACAGTATGCGTCCATTTTGGATATTGGCTACCACGTCCCTCAGGGGCTAAATCAGGGTTGGCTTCATATCTAAATCTTTTCAGGGTCTATAAATCTAACTCTTTGCCAAGTGTGGTGCTTTTATCACTAAATGCACGATTGTTTCGATTGTGTGTATGCACGCGTGTGTGTTTGTGCTTGAGTGTGTGTGTTTGTGCGTGCCTGCGTGTATTTGTGCATGTATCCGCGTGTGTTCGTTCATGTGTGTGCACGTGCGTAAGTTCGTCCCTGTGTGTGTGTGTGTGTTGGCAGGGAAATTGCCCGCGTGACTCTATGTTCTGTTCCACTTCAGTGAGATGTGAAAGAACAAATAGGAACAAAGTCTAGCTGGCTTGATTGACCTTTAAACACTGATATATAATAGAGTAGTAGTAAATAGAGTACAATACTATACCAAAGCTGGCTTGAGTGTCACATTCCACGGGAAATGGAATGTACAATGCAAAATCCCTGGGTTAGGACTGTACTGGATCCATGTAATACATGATCTCTACCTCAACAAACTATCCATTCACTAGCACTTAAATACTGTAAATGTACATGTACAGTACCTGTAGGGCTCGGTTCAATCAAATAAAATTGCTTGACATTTTTCAGTACTGTAAAAACCTACCGCTACATCTACTATTACCACTACTACTAATAATACTAATACTACTACTAATACTACTACTACCACCAGACTTCACAGGTAGATACTATCAGTTTTCTGGCTAAGATGTGTTGATCTGGTAGTAGTTTGCAAATGACGGCTTTGCTTTGGCAGCTTCAATTGAATTCCAGCGTCAAGTGTCGACTGCATGTCTGTTGACTTTTAAGTCTTACCCCCAGTCTTACTTTTAAGTCTTACCCCCAGTACCCCCGCTGCCCGGCCGTTCACTGATTGAGGACCCCAGCCTAGGCTGGACCGAAAGAGGCAAAGACAATAAGCACCACTTCATCTCCATACTAATGTTGGTGTTGTGAGAGAGGGGTCCTGCCTGGAATTAAAGCTCACCTCATCCCCCTCAGATCAGTCATGGCACAACAGGAACATCTGTGTGAAAGCTGCACCTAAATAACGTCTGAGTGGTTTCTCTGCAATGTCGAAAAGCTGTGAAAAGTGTTAGAATTTTGGTTATTATATTATTATAAACAATTCCAGGGCATGAGCAACAACACAGTGACAGGATCTGGTGGAAGCTCACCTTGAGAAGTAGAATGAGAGATCACCTCTGTATGTGCACACATATGGCCCCGTTTTATCACAACTCACAACCCAAACATGAAACAAAAATGGCGGAGAAACATTCCAGTCTTTCAAAACAAAGATGACTTAAGCGTAGGGTTGACCCACAAAGATACTTAGTGGTAGAGGGAGTACAGTAATTTGGACATTTGTAAACAGATGTATATACATATACAGATGTAGAACCTTAATTTGAGACAGTTTGCTACAGCATGAAAATAATCATGCAGCTACAGGAAATGTGAATTATTATGTGGATTCTACTTCATAGAAAACATTTTTAAGGGTTGATACAGTTTTCCTTAGGGCAAATAAAGTCTGCTATTTGAAAGTGGAAATAACTAACTTTAGAAGCCTTTTTAAACCTCAAATACACTACCTGTTTGCATTTCCAAGAACATTCTCACTAACAAACAATTCTACATCTATCTGTATGTAGTTTTGTTCTAAGCTGTATGTCTTAAACTTGTCACGTAAGGCTGGCATATACAGTATACTTTAGTCTGCAGAAAGATGTAACAATGTCTTGTTCTTTGGCAAATGTGGCATGACCCTTTTGCCACCCATGACACGTGTTTAAGAACAATTTCTGCATAATCTATATAAGCTGTATAAAGAGTTCACGAAGGCCTTGTTATGAGAGTTCTAACAGTTTAGTTTATTAGGATCCCCATTAGCTACTGCACATGCAGCAGCTACCGAACTCTTCCTGGTGCCAACATAAAACATACAAATACATGACAAAGTACAGAACAGTAATAGACAAGAACAACAAGATATTACATTAAATTAAAAATCTAAATTAAATAAGAGTTATAGGAAAGACACCAAGAGGCAAGAAAAATACTATTTACACACAATTCATATATACATATTCATATTCTTATATACAGTCCAGTTAAATTAGATCTTTAAAAAGAGGAGGGGCACGGTGATACAGTATGTTTTTTTAAAAAACCTCTTGTGGCAGAGCATTCAACGATGACATGGCTCTATACTTAACTAAGCGACTCATTAAATCTGTTTTTGGTTTGGGTACCATGACGAAACCCACAGGGGCGTGTCTGGTGGGGTATGTATGTCTGTTTGAAGTGTATGCAAATAGATTATACAAGTGTTTTCAACACACACATTTTTCTTAAAAAAACCCAGAAGACAAGTAGTCAATTTCTCCTCAACCCTCAACCATGAAAGACTATCATGCATGTTGTTGATGTTAGTTTTGTGTGTGCAGGTAAGGGCAAAGTGTCCTACTTTGTTTTGAGCCAGCTGCAGTTTTGCTAGGTCTTTCTTTGCTGTTTCTTTGCTGCATCTTACCATATTACCAGACAGTACTCAAGATGGGACAAGATCAAAGCCTTAACAACTAGTACAGTTGATCTTTGTGTCAAAAACACAGAACATATTTTTACAACACAAATACCTGTCCCAATCTTCACAACAACTTTGTCAATATGACTTGACCATGATAACTACCATCCAATGTTACTCCTAGGAGTTCCGCTTCTTCAACTTCTTGAAGGTTTAGGTCTAAGAGAAAGCTTTGAACCAAATACAATTATTTTTACTTCAGATGTTTTTAAGATCAGTTTACTATTACTTACCCATTACTTACCCAACTCCTTGCTAAGATTCTCAGTGAGCTCACTGGCTGTAGGTGCTGTGTAGAGTGTGCATTCATCAGCATATATAGTCATTTTAGCTTCTTGTAAGACAGGTGGTAAATAATTTGTAATAATAGAGAAGAGTAACGGCCCAAGGCAACTGCCTTGAGGGATACCACACGTACATATCTGATGTTAGAGAAGCTTCACTTGAAGAATACTCTCTGAGTTCTATTGGATAAGTAACACTCCAGCTATGTGATGGCAAGTGATATAAAGCCAAAACAAGTGAGTTTTTAATAACAAATTATGATCAATAACTTGAAAGGCTGCACTGAAATATAACAATACAACTCCAACTATAACCTTATTATCCATTTATTTTAGCCAATCATCAGTCATCTGAGTCAGTGCAGTACAAGTTGAGTACCCTTTCCTACATACATGCTGAAAGTCAGTAGTTAACTTGTCCTATAAAAATAGAATTGTATTTGTTCAAACATTCTCTACATCAGTTTACTAAGAACCAACAGCAAACTGATTGGGGGGCTGTTAGAGCCAGCAAGAAGTGCTTTACGATTTTTAGGTAGTGGAATTACTTTCGTTTCCTCCCACGCCTGTGGACAAACACACACTCCTTTAGGCTTTGGTTAAAGACATGGCAAATAGGGGTGGCAATACAGTCTGCTACCATTCTCAATAGTTTGAGAATGGGAACATTATTGATGGATAACAACCGTTTTTCCACCTCTTCCAGATAAACTTGACCAAATTCGAAACGGCAATCCTTGTCTTTCATTATTAGATCTTAAAAACACAAATATGATGGTTCACTGTTCAAGTTGTCATTTCACTTCTCAGTTTGCCCACTGAACCTATGAAATAGTCATTGAAATGATTGGTTATATCAAAAGGTTTTGTTATAAATCACCCATCAACTTCAATGAATGATGGAGATTAATTGGGCGGCAGGGTAGCCTAGTGGTTAGAGCGTTGGACTAGGAATCGAGAAGTCGCGAGATTGAAATCTGCCCCTGAACAAGGCAGTTCACCCACGGTTCCTAGGCCATCACTGAAAATAAGTTTTTTTTCTTAACTAATTTGGCTAGTTAAATAAAGGTTAAAAAAAGGGTTTTCTGTCTATAATGTCATTTGTTGCTCCAACGTCTTTTCCCATAGTTATTTATGTATCTTGTTTTGGTAATTTAATTTCTTATTTTTTTGTTAAGTTTAGTCACAAAATGTCTCAATTGCCAGTATGTAAACCAATCACCTTAGCAGCCTGACTTGTTTGCCACCTTTTTTGCACCATACCATTTTTCAATGAATCATAGATCCAGGTGCGTGTTTGTAACAATTGGCAATAATAATTTTGCAAAAACTGTATCTGGATTATCCTCCTTATACACATCAAACCAACATGCGTTTTTTACATCTTCAACAAAAGAGTCCTGAGAAAACATTATGTATGATCTCTTATGAATAACTTTAGGCCCTGCCTTTGGTATTTGGCTTTCCTTGTTATTGCCACAGTGTTATGGTCACTACAGCCAATGGGAACTGATATTGCTTTAGAGCAAAGCTCTGCAGCATTGGTGAAGATATGATCAATACAAGTGGGTGTCACAGATCCAACACTATTGGTATACACTCTAGTTGGTTGAGTGATAACCTGGGTCATGTTACAGGAATTAGTCACAGTAAGAAGCTCCCTCTTGAGAGGACAACTAGACGATAACCAGTCAATGTTCAGTTCTTCTCAGATAGAGTTCAGTGTGTCAAATCGGAGGGCCTGCGGTCTGGACCTCTGGCAGTCTCTATGGGGGTACCACAGGGTTCAATTCTCGGGCCGACTCTTTTCTCTGTATATATCAATGTGGTCGCTCTAGCTGCTGGCGATTCTCTGATGCACCTCTACGCATACGACACCATTCTGTATACATCTGGCCTTTCTTTGGGCTCTGTGCTAACAAACCTCAAAACGAGCTTTAACGCCATACAACACTCCTTCCATGGCCTCCAACTGCTTTTAAATGCTAGTAAAACTAAGTGCATGCTCTTCAACCAATTGCTGCCCACACCCTCCCGCCCGACAAGCATCACTACTCTGGACGGTTCTGACCTAGAATATGTGGACAACTACAAGTACCTAGGTGTCTAGTTAGACTGTAAACTCTCCTTCCAGACTCACATTATCCATCTCCAATCCAAAATTAAATCTAGAATCGGCTTCCTATTTCGCAACAAAGCCTCCTTCACTCATGCCGCCAAACATACCCTCGTAAAACTTACTATCCTACCGATCCTTGACTTTGGTGATGTCATTTACAAAATAGCCCCAACACTCTACTCAGCAAATTGGATGTATTCTATCACAGTGCCATCCGTTTTATCACCAAAGCCCCATATGCTACCCACCATTGCGACCTGTATGCTCTCGTTGGCTGGCCCTCACTACATATCCGTCGCCAAACCCACTGGCTCCAGGTCATCTATAAGTCTTTGCTAGGTAAAGCCCCGCCTTATCTCAGCTCACTGGTCACCATAGCAACACCCACCCGTAGCACGCGCTCCAGCAGGTACATTGCACTGGTCATCCCCAAAGCCAACACTTCTTTGGCCGCCTTTCCTTCTAGTTGTCTGCTGCCAATGACTGGAACGAATTGCAAAAATCTCTGAAGCTGGAGTCTTATATATCCCTATCTAAATTTAAGCACCAGCTGTCTGAGCAGCTTACCGATCACTGCACCTGTACACAGCCAACTGTAAATAGCACACCCAACTACCTCATCCATATTATTACTTACCCTCTTGCTCTTTTGCACATCAGTATCTCTACTTGCACATCATCATCTGCACATTCATCACTCCAGTATTAATACTAAATTTGAATTATTTTCGCCTCTGGGGCCTATTTATTGCCTACCTTCCTACTCTTCTGCATTTGCACACACTGTACATAGATTTTTCAATTTTTCATTTTTTTGTGTGTTATTGACTGTACGTTTGTTTATGTGTAAGTCTGTGTTGTTGTTTTTGTCGCATTGCTTTATCTTGGCCAGGTCGCAGTTGTAAATGAGAACTTGTTCTCAATTGGACTAAAAGAAATGTATCTGTTAGCATCAGAGACCTTATCTAACATCACATATATATTCTCCAGATACTGACAGTTTGCACTTGGTGGCCTATAGCAGCACGCTAAAAGAAGAGGCTTCAGATGAGGCAGGTGAACCTGCAACCACAGCACTTCTACTTCATTTGTCATGAGATCCTCTCTGAGCTTTACAGGAATACGGCTCTGAATATACACAGTACCAGTCAAAAGTGTGGACACACCTAGTCATTCAAGGGTTTTTCTTTATTTTTACTATTTTCTACGTTGTAGAATAATAGTGAAGACATCAAAACTAGGAAATAACACATATGGAATCATGTAGTAACCAAAAAAGTGTTAAACAAATCAAAATATATATTATATTTGAGATTCTTCAAAGTAGCCACCCTTTGCCTTGATGACAACTTTGCACACTATTGGCATTCTCTCAACCAGCTTCACCTGGAATGCTTTTCCAACAGTGTTGGAGTTCCCACGTATGCTGAGCACTTGTTGGCTGCTTTTCCTTCACTCTGCTGTCCAACTCATCCCAAGCCATCTCAATTTGGTTGAGGTTGGGTGATTGTGGAGGCCAGATCATCTGATGCAGCACTCCATCACTCTCCTTCATGGACAAATAGCCCTTACACAGCCTGGAGGCGTGTTGGGTCATTGTTCAGTTGAAAAACAAATGATAGCCCCACCAAAGGGTGGCTACTTTGAAGAATCTAAAACATAAAATATATTTTGATTTGTTTAACAATTTTTGGGGTTACTAAATGATTTCATGTGTTATTTCCTAGTTTTGATATCTTCCCTATTATTCTACAATGTAGAAAATAGTAAAAATTAAGAAAAACCATTGAATGAGTACGTGTGTCCAAACTTTTGACTGGTACTATATATAGCAACACCTCCCCCATAGACATTCCTGTATTTTCTATAGATGTTATGTCCTTGTATTCCTACTGCTGTATCATCAAAGGTACTGTTTAAGTGAGTCTCAGAAATGGCTAATATTTTAATATTATCTAAGATTAGGAAATTACTATTAAAAAACAGTGGAAACACATGGCATAGAGGGTTGCAGAACTTAACAGAGCCAGGGTACATCCAGGCCTCAACTTGTGCAAATACCAGATACATTAAACCCATCTGGTTCACAATGTTCACATCTCATGTTTGTTTTGGAAATAAGAAGAATGGCAACGTCCCCCTGCTCTGTGCCTTGGCAAGTTCCCCCACCCCCCACCCACCTCTCTCTCTCTCCTTCAGAGTCACTCTTCTGATGGGGCTCCAAGAAAGACATTCTTTTAAACAGTGCTGGTGATACTGTTTATTGAGAGTTATCACAAATGTTTTGTTTCAATGAAGCATGACAGATTGTACACGATGTTGGGCCTTTCATAGATTGAGTGACTCACAAACCAGGTTTTAATCTAACCTTTATTGGCTGGAGCGCACGTGCCATGACCAGAGTGGGCACAACATTTTTACAGACAAAACCATCAGTAGAGGGTAAAATGCAATACATGGGAATTGAAAGTTATTTCTATGTGCACTACGTCATCACCCACAGCCTTTTATCTGCAACAAGTCAGTTTAATGGAAACACCCCGTTAAACTGTATGGTATGTATTCATTTATGGATGTCCATCATCCATTTCGTATGATATGTTAAGAATTACAATTTCTATTATACGTTACAGGAATTGCAATTTGTACAATATGTTACGAATTTGCAAAATGTATGATATGTTATGAATTCCAATTTCTTGTGGCTAAAGTTAGCTAGGTGGATAACGTTAGCTAAGCTAGGGGTTAGGGTTAAAGGTTAGGGTTAGAGTAGTGAGTAGTTGCAGTTGCTAAAATGTTAAAGTTGTCCGTGGTGAGATTCAAACACGCAACTTTTGGTTTGCTAGACATTTGCTTATATCCATCCACCCCGACCAACCTCCCTACTTTAATTTTAGCCTTAAGTAACCTTCTGTCTTATGTTACCAAACTTAACATATCATGCTCATTTGAGTGTCCCGGATTTACTACATGACTTCTAGCCTATGAGAAGAGAGCCCCCGCTAGGAGTCTCAAAATATAGAGTGTTTCTTTAAAGTGCCATCGAGAATAAACGCCCATTGCGCTGCATCCGTCGTGGAGTTATGCTAAACTCCTGAAAATTTACAAAAACAACATTCCTGAGCTAAGTGACGGTCTTCAAGAAATTCTAGAACTGAGGCGTTGTCAGTGTCTGGAGCTATAGAAGTGAAATCTGTTATATTGAACTGTGGAAACTTCTTTTAAGGATGAGAGATATACAGAGAGATAGAGAGATTAAAAAGAAAGAGGGATTGAACTTGTGTGAGATCATAACATGTGTTTTGAGCTTGTTGTGTGTGTGTGTGTGTGTGTGTATGTCATTGGAAGTAGCCCTGAGTGTCCGAGAGAGGCCTGGAGATGTTATGGAAAGCCCACTGCAGGATCCCATCTATGGAGCCCTGCTGAAAGAGGACAAATACAGAACGTCATTAAATAATAGTTCCCTGCCACGAACATGTCTATTGTCTATCACCGAGAGATAGTAACTTTCTCTATATGAAATAGCTTAGGGATGTAATGACATGTTATTCACATCTTATATCACTTATCTTGATTCACATGAAAGTCTGATTCACCTCTCCCATGATGGAGTCTAGTTCATCCTTGTGCAGGATGGGCTCTGAGAGAGAGGAGTGCTCCTGAGTGTGTGGAGTCAAACCAACCTGGGAGTACAGTGGTTGAGAGAGAAAATAAGACTGTATAATGACCACACACACACACAGACAGACACACACCCACACACACACACACACTGTACCTGTAAGCCCTTGGATTCCGCCTCTCTGTCTGTTGAGCTGCCCCAGGGCCTACTGCAGGAGGAGCAGATGGATCTCCCACTGTCAAAGACAAAGACAGAGGAATGCTGACTGATATACTGTTGAACGTTCCATTACTAGCCATTACTAGCCATTACTAGCCATTACTAGCCATTAGTAGCCATTAGCGTCACACAAATGATCACGTGACCGCAGACTTTCACTTAATGTACAGTAAAGAACGCTGTTGCTTTTAGAAAACAGATGTGCAGCTTATAATTTTGAATGAATTGGTGAATAGGCTATCAGAATCAGAAGATATGACTTGATAGGTTAAAAGAATAATTAATACTCAGAGGTGGGACGAGATGGATTTGGAGGTGGTCTTACTTTGGGAAGTGGCAGTAGGTGTGGTACTTCTGTAGGCACTGGAGACAGAGGGTCAGGTCTCCTCCACTGAGGAGGCAAACCCCACACGTCTCCCTGACTTCCACCACCTCGCCACCTGCACACTGGTACACGCAAATGCATGCACGCACACACACACACACACACACACACACTGTTAGCATACTGTATCACTTATAGCACCTTGTTATAAAGCATGTATAATGGATTAGTAAATTGTTTATTCATCATCTATAAATCATTACTCCCACATTAGGTAATGTTAGTAAGCTAGTTATTCACTAATGCAATTGTACACGAGAATGCGCACTACACTACTTGTTTTTAGCACAGCCGTGTTAAAAAAGTAGTTTTGCACAACCTCAAATGTGTACCGTTGCTTTTCTAATATGGGTTACCTATTAAATAAATGGCGTGTCCATCTTTTTGTGAGAAATGACACTGGTCGCTCAAAACACAAACATAAAGTAACGACTTAATAAATGATTAATAAACGATGTACTAATCATTATAAAAGCTTTATTACAAGGTGTTATTATACATTGCTACCTTGCACGCTGCACAAAATAACCTGAAAGAGACTTTGAAATGACTAACGATAACACTAAAGGTTTGAAGAAAAAAACTGAGAAAAGAGAATAGAAAATTGGAAAAGACTAAAGACAACAGAAAAGAAAGAATCACCTGATATGCACAGACCTGGCCGCTCTTGGTTGTGGTGACGCTGGAGAGAGAGGTGGAGGATAAGGAAGAGAAGAAGGAGAAGTCTATGGTGGAGTTACTGGAGCTGGTCTCTGTCAACTGGCTCTGAGCCAAGGGCTATGGGAGAGAAGACGAGAACTGTCATACCTCGGTATCATACTGAGGTAGAACCGTTATACCTCAATATCATAATGTGGTAACTCTTTTACATCAACGTCATACTGAGTTGGAACCGTTACGCCTCAATGTCATATTGGCGTAGAAACAGGGGTTGGAACCTAAATATATTTTCCAATCATTTCATTCTGAATAGAACCCCCAAAAATTCTGTTCCGTTCCACTGTTCCCACCAGCATAATAAAGTTCTGAACCGTTTCAAACCCCAAAAAGTAGCTGTTTATAGAGTTCCTTTAGTTCCTTCTTTAACCTGTGAAATAGACATTGTTTTTTACATTTAGCTCGACAAATAACTCCACAAATCAGTGCGGATAGAGCAGCTTGCTATGGACTGGGCAAGCTAGTTGTTTACTAGTCTGGGTACCGGTCTCTGTAACATTCCACTCCTTGTGCAGGTGGGAGTGAGAGAGAGCGGTGGACATTAAGGAGTCTTGGCTTGAAGCGCTAGGCATCATGATACGACGTGCATTATAATGTGTTAAGGATATTAGCAGGCCTATCATTACTTCACTAAATTACATAATTATACTTAATTACATAACTTTGAACGTCCAAGGGTTGGCTCATGCTTTTAAAATAATGGTTATGTTCCGGAACACTATAGATCACTTTCGTTCCCGATTCTGTGTCCGTTTGTTGAAATGTTCTCTTCTTTTCCAGTTTTCTGTTCTGTTCCCTGAACCGGTTCCAACCCCAGGGTAGAACCATTATACCTCATTATCATAATGAGGTAGAACCGTAATACTGAGTTAGAACCATTATACCTCAATATCATACTGAGGTAGACCGTTATACCACAATATCATACTGAGTTAAAAAACATATACCTCAATATCATACTGAGGTAGACCGTTATACCACAATATCATACTGAGTTAAAAAACATATACCTCAATATCATACTGAGGTAGAACCATTATACCTCAATGCCATACCTTTAGGGTGGAAGTAGTAGAAATAGTAATGGAAGTAAAATGATATGGTATTGAAGAAAATACCAACTTTTGACACTGACCTGAACAGGTAGTACTGGGTAGATTCTATCTCTTCTCACCTTATTGCTATGACATGATCGACAGCGCCAAGTGCCACTAGAGAAAGGAACAAAGATGAGTCCCAAACCTTGGGTCTTATGAAAGATTTTGACTTTTGTTGGACTAACGTAAAAAAAAAACAACACACAAATAAAACAAAGTTATATGCACAGAAGTCAAGTAAGGATTCTGTCCACATAAAGTATACCTTGGTATTGTGGTGAGGGGAGGATCTAGGCAGGTCAGGTGGTAGGCCCTGGGACAGCCATCACAACAGATGAGCTCACCTCCATCCTTACACACTGCACACTCATCATCATTACGCTGGGCCTGGATACACACACACACACACACACTGTTAGACATTCATCTTTCATATACAATCTATTTTCAAATCAATGTGAAAATGTAAATGTTTATGAATGTGCATTTTCTTTGTCAACTACATGAGGCAAATACAGAAACACACTCCCTCTCAAAATGATTGGTTATTTACCTGAGAAAATCATATATGAATACAACTGTATTGCTTGAACAGTCACTTACGTCTCTAACCCTGGTAATGGACTCCTCCTTGTGGTGGTATTTAGTATTTGCAGACTTTGTCTTGTGTCCTCCAGTCAGCTCATCCAATGGCCCAGAGGTGTAATACTCACCACCCACTTTAATGCACTTTTTGGCACTTCCTGTAAAAAGACAACAACATGTAGTCCTACTCTCCCCTTTTGTTCTTAATATTTAAATGCCTACAATAAAACCTGATATGGTGAGATGGTGTCTTATGGTGTCTGTGGAGGTTCATTGGCTGACGGCTATCTAGATTAGATTAAAATCAACTTTAGTATCCCACCAGGGGGAAATTGGTTATGTGCTTAAAAAGACAAAGTACATAAAACATAAAAACACAGAATAATACACAATAAAATTCATATGGAAGTACAATAAGCCACATATTTACAGCGCAACTGCAATGCATATTTACTGTGCACTCCTATAAACTCTCTGTCGGTGCCGACAGTGAGGGCTGCAGATCTCTTAGGAAACTTTGCAGTCTTTAATTTTTGTATGTATTATATTTTACGTTATTAGCCCAGAAAATTGTTTGTGTTATTACAGAACTATTGGATATCAGAGCGGTGGTAACTCACCAGCACTACCAGCATTACGACCAGGAATATGACTTTCCCGAATCGGATCCTTTGTTCGTACCCCCCAGGGCAATTGAACTGATTCCAGACGCCGACCCAAAACACTGCCGGCAGAGGAGAGGTACTCGGAGCGGAATTCTAGTCTGACTTAGGAGGCGTGCACACCACACACTGCTTCCGAGTATATTACTCGCTAACGTTCAGTCTCTGGATAATAAAGTTAACGAGCTCAGGGCGAGGATTTCTTTCCAGAGAGACAACAGAGATTGTAACTTACTCTGTTTCATGGAAACATGGCTTACTCGGGATATACTGTCGGAGTCCGTCCAGCCAGTTGGGTTCTCAGTTCATCGCGCAGACAGGAATAAATATCTCTCCGTGAAGAAAAAAGGCGGTGTTGTTTCATGATTAACGACTCATGGTGTGATTGTGATAACATACAGGAACTGAAGTCATTTTGTTTACCCAACCTAGAACACCTCATAATCAAATGCTGACCGTATTATTAACCAAGAGAATTCTCTTCAGTTATATAGTCACAGTCGTGTATATCCCCCCTCAAGCCGAAGCCACGATGGCCCTCAAAGAACTTCACTGGACTTCATACAAACTGGAAACCACATATTCTGAGGCCGCATTTATTGTAGCTGGGGATTTTAACAAAGCAAATTTGAGAAAAAGGCTGCCAAAGTTCTGTCAACACATTGACTGTAGTACTCGCGCTGCTAAAACATTCGACCACTCCTACTCCAACTTCTGGGATGCCTACAAGGCCCTCCCCCAACCACCTTTCGGCAAATCTGACCACGATTCTATTTTGCTCCTCCCATCCTATAGGCAGAAACTCAAACAGGAAGTACCCGTGCTAAGGACTATTCAATGCTGGTCTGACCAATTGGAGTCCACACTTCAAAATTGTTTGATCACGCGGACTGGGATTTGTTCCGGGTAGCCTCAGAGAATAACATTGATGAATATATTGATATGGCGACTGAGTTTATCAGGAAGTGTATAGGAGATGTTGTACCCCCTGTGACTATTAAAACCTAACCTAATCAGAAACCGTGGATAGATGGCAGCATTTGCGCAAACCTGAAAGCGTGAGCCACCGCATTTAACCATGGCAACGTGAACTGGGAATATAGCAGAATACAAAGAGGGTAGTTATTCCCTCTGCAAGGCAATCAAAGCAAAATATCAGTATAGAGACAAAGTGGAGTCATAATTCAACAGCTCAGACACGAGCAATATGTGGCAGGGTCTACAGACTACAAAAGGAAAACCAGCCACGTCGCTGACACCTGCATCTTGCTTCCGGACAAGCTAAACACCTTCTTCGCCTGCTTTGAGGATAACACAGTCCCACCGACGCTACCAAGGACTGTGGGCTCTCCTTCTCCGTGGCCGAAGTGAGTAAGACATTTAAGCGTGTCAACCCTCGCAAGACTGCCGGCCCAGACGGCATCCATAGCCGCGTTCCCAGAGCATGCGCAGACCAGCTGGCTGGTGTATTTACAGACATATTCAATCTCTCCCTATTCCAGTCTGCTGTCCCCACATGCTTCAAGATGGCCATCATTGTCCCTGTACTCAAGAAAGCAAAGGTAACTGAACTAAATGACTATCGCCCCGTAGCACTCACTTCTGTCGTAATAAAGTGCTTTGAGAGACTAGTCAAGGATCATATCTCCTCCACTTTACCTGTCACCCTAGACCCACTTCAATTTGCTTACCGCCTCAATAGATCCACAGACAATGCAATCGCCATCGCACTGCACTAGCCCATCTGGACAAGATGAATACCTATGTAAGAATGCTGTTCACTGACTATAGCTCAGCATTCAACATCATAATACCTTCCAAGCTCATCATTAAGCTTGAGGCCCTGGGTCTGAAACCCCGCCTCTGCAACTGGGTCCTGGACTTCCTGACGGGCCGCCCCCAGGTGGTGAAGGTAAGAAACAACACATCCACTTCACTGATCCTCAACACTGGGGCCCCACAAGGGTGCGTGCTCAGCCCCCTCCTGTACTCCCTGTACACCCATGACTGCGTGGCCACGCACACTTCCAACTCAATCATCAAGTTGCAGATGACACAGTAGTAGTAGGCTTGATTATCAACAATGACGATACAGCCTACAAAGAGGCTCTGGGAGTGTGGTGCCAGGAAAATAACCTCTCACTCAACGTCAACAAAACAAAGGAGATGATCGTGGACTTCAGGAAACAGCAGAGGGATCACCCCCCTATCCACATCGATGGGACCGCAGTGGAGAATGTGGAAAGCTTCAAGTTCATCGGTGTACACATCACTGACAAACTGAAATGGTCCACCAACACAGACAGTGTGCTGAAGAAGGCACAACAGCGCCTCTTCAACCTCAAAAGACTGAAGAAATTTATCTTGGCACCTAAAACCCTCACAAACTTTTACAGATGCACAATTGAGAGCATCCTGTCAGGCTGTATCACCGCCTGGAACAGCAACTGCACCACCTGCAACCGCAGGGCTCTCCAGAGGGTGGTGCGGTCTGCCCAAAGTATACTGGGGGTAAACTACCTGCCCTCCAGGACACCTACAGCACCAGATTTCACAGGAAGGCCAAAAAGAGAATCAAGGACAACAACCACCCGAGCTACTGCTTGTTCACCCTGCTATCATCCAGAGGGCGAGGTCAGTACAGGTGCATCAAAGCTGGGACCGAGAGAATTAAAAACAGCTTCTATTTCAAGGCCATCAGACTGTTAAATAGCCATCACTAGCACATTAGAGGCTGCTGCCTATATACATTGACTTGAAATCACTGGCCACTTTAATAAATGGAACACTAGTCACTTTAATAATGTTTACATATCTTGCATTACTCATCTCATATGTATATACTGTATTCTATTCTATTCTACTGTATCTTAGCCTATGCCGCTCGGACATTGCTCATCCATATATTTATATATTCTTAATTCCATTCCTTTACTTAGATTTGTGTGATTTGGGTATATGTTGTGAAATTGTTAGATATTACTTGTTAGATATTACTGTACTGTTGGAGCTAGACACACAAGCATTTTGCTACACCCACAATAACATCTGCTAAACACGTGTATGTGACAAATACAATTTGATTTGAACTTACAAATACAATTTGAACTTGCAATACAAGGTTTACAGTCATCAGGATAGTGTTGTGATTCCAGTGTTACTCACCAGATCCAAACACCTGTTTGATGAGGATCTCCTCTCTGGCCCCGCAGCTGACCGGCAGCTCACTGGACGACAGAGTGACTGCCCTCTGGACCGATGTGGACACCGCCTGGACACCTGCTAAATGGTAATAGCACAGTAATAATGGTCAGTTTATAGTGATGATGTTGATAAATGTATGCTGATATCAAATATGTTGTGCCTTCCTCAAATCATAACAGAATCACAAACAGAGAATGGAATATAAAACAGATTTGATGACCCTTTCCAGCAGGTATCTGAGAGACCACTGCAGCACCTTCACTTTTCTTCACTGACTTCACTTTGCCACCTGGAACAATGACACCAAAACATGTATAATGAGCTTGGTTAAGAAACACTTGAGTTTTGAGTATATTGTAGTACAACTAGTTGTCATATGGCTTCGGAGTGCATTATAATGGGTATCTGGTACAATATCTTATATCACACCTAAACTGTTGTTACTTTTGCCGTGGTGCTGAGAGTGGTGAGGGTGATGAGGGTGTCTCTCCCCCAGGCTCCTCTTCCTGCTGTGGGACTCTCGAGACCCTCGTGGGGATCTCTTCCCCTGCTTGGAGCCCACCATCTCCCTACCTGACAAAATGGAACACCACCCATAGAATCAATTATAATTATAATAAACTTAAATTCTTGTTAATCTAACCGCACTGTCCAATTCACAGTAACTTTTACAGTGTAAGAATACCATGCTATTGAGGAGAGTGCACAATTATGAACTTGAAAATGTATTAATAAACCAATTAGGCACATTTGTCTTGATACAACATTTTGAACAGATATGCATTTCATCAGTCTAACACTTTGCACATACACTGCTGCCATCTAGTGGCCAAAATCTAAATTGCGCCTGGGCTGGAATAATACATTACGGCCTTTCTCTTGCATTTCAAAAATGATGGTACAAAAAACAAACAAAAAACATGTTTTTTTTCCTTTGTATTATCTTTTACCAGATCTAATGTGTTATATTCTCATACATTAATTTCACATTTCCACAAACTTCAAAGTGTTTCCTTTCAAATGGTATCAAGATTAGGCAAAAATCTTTAAAAAGTGTCGGATCCTTAAGAGGTTTTAAAGCAACGCTCCTATGTCACTTCAACTCAACTCCCTCACTTCAGGGACACAGCCTTTCAATCAACTGTTTTTCTCTGCCCAAAGTACCCCCTCATATGCAATTGATCACTACCCCAAGTACCCCCTGTGGATAAACTAAGTACCCTCAGGGGTTCTAGTGCCACAGGATGAGAAACTGCTTAAGATGGGGTTACCAACCTGGTTGAATGCTGGTCAGGAGGGCCTGAAGTCTGGGGTAGCTGTGCTGGTTGTAGTCCTTGGCCAGGTTGGTCCAGAAGGCCTGGATGGTGGTCCTACTCTGCTCCAGGAGCCAGGAAAGCAGGGAGTACATGGCCTTGTGGATCCCCTCTCTGCCCTCCCTCTCCAGGGTATCCTATCAGTGGTCATAGCAAATGTTTATGATAATAATACATTTTAGCAGACACTTTTATCCAAGGTGACTTACAGTCATGCAGGCATACATTCTTACTTGGGGCTAGTGCCGGGAATTGAACCCACTATCCTGATGTTGCAAGCGCCATGCTCTACCAACTGTCATTCAATGTTCCATGTACTGTAGAAAATGGTACAGAGTGAAATATACACCGATTTTTTTGGTTTATAGATAAGAATACGTTTTAGATGATCTGCAAGGTCTTCTCAGCACCCGGAACCAAATCAGTTAAGGCTGTTACGAGAGACAATCTACAAGGCGATGTATCGAAGAGAAAATATTATAATTGTACATGCCCTCTGTCCAGGCTAACATCATGAAATGCTCAAACTTTCTCCACATCAAAATTAAATATACCATTATTGTTATGTACTTCCCATAGCTCACCTTCAGAATTTGGTCGCTGATGATGCTGCGGTCCACCAACCCATAGAGCAGTGGGAAGGGATCATCAATCACCATGGAGATGTCCGTGCGGAATTCCTTGAGCTGGGAACGGGGGTCAGGATCCTCAAAAGCCTCGACTCTGGACATGGCTCACAGTTAATATGCGTGGTGTTCATTCATACAGTATATTCAAGTGGTCTAATGTTGTCTGGCTTTTATGTGTGGTGTGTTGCTGTTAAGTCGCACCGGCAAAGTGTAACAGGAGAATCTGAAATTATTGAAGTGACCTTTGGTTTGTGACCTCAGTGTTGGAGGTGTGGCTAGTCCAGGTGAGGGTCACTTGATTGGTATGTCCTCCATGGTTGCTCAAAAGTGTTTCTGGTTTCCTTTTAACCAGATGAACACACGCACGCACACACACACGCACACGCACACGCACACACACACACACACACGCGCACGCGCACACACACACATTTGAATGATTATTTAGAAAGTCCTCAGTTAAGCCACGGAGGTTTGCTCTGCCACTCACCTCTCCAGGGTCCACATGTACATTAGTACTCTAACTGCCTTGCCTGTGTCCACCTGTCTCTCGGGGGGGGGTTAACTAAAGACCACCACTAACTCCTGCAGGGGAATACCTGATTCTAGTCTCACTAGAAAAGCCCAAACCCATGGGGACTGAGAGCCCAGATGAGTGGCAGTCTACACGTCACTGTGATACTCATTTATTAGAAGGTGCTTTCCACTTGAACTTCCCCCAAAATGTAGCATTGTTTGTCTGCTATGATCTCGGTCACAAGTATTAATCGTGAATGTGTGGTCATATCGATACTGTCATCAGATGGGTAAGACTTGACATGTAATTACATAATTAATGGTTTATTTAATCATTTCTAAATGTGTTATAAACCATTCATAAACAGTGACTATTCCCCACGATGTATTTCATTTACGGCGCTTCTATGCAATTTAAAAACTCTAAAACGCTGTTTGGAGAACAGCGATAACAAGCAACTTGGATGCTGTAGCTTCGTTCACCTCAGTTGATCTACAGACAGTTAGCCTGTTAGCTATACAATTAGCCGCTACACGTTAGCTCACATTAACTCAAAACTATAATTGAATACGTGCCTTGAGTGCCAGGTCAGTAATGAATACTACAAGTTTAGATAGCTGGCTATCTGACATAGGTTTATTGAGTGACTGTCAATGAGTGACATATAGAGGAATACCACCAATATTGTGTTTTCTACTTTTCTATTGTTTTTTTATGTAGCTAAGGCCATGACATCAGATACTCTTATGATGAGAGCCACCAGAAGTATCTCCGCAAAAGCATAAATGCGATGTGTATTCTTTGGGCAAACAAAGTTAT
Organism: Salmo trutta; assembly: GCF_901001165.1. Classification (NCBI taxonomy): domain Eukaryota; kingdom Metazoa; phylum Chordata; class Actinopteri; order Salmoniformes; family Salmonidae; genus Salmo; species Salmo trutta. The sequence continues at coordinate 11,591,509 of NC_042977.1, forward strand.
TGAGACTGAGGACGGAAAAAAACTCTAAAGGGAGATAATCCCCCGTGTGCTGACGAAAGGGACAGAGTCCACATTGTGACCGTCACCAACTTGACGTCAAACAACGCTGGAACATACTGGTGTGGAGCGAAACAAGTTGGACGGCATAACTACATTGAAGTCAACCCTTGAAGTCTCTAAAGGTACTGTACACCTTTGTTTCTCATCCTCAAATACTTATCACTCCCACAACAGATGACATTATACATTCCTAATCAGGCCTCTGCTTTTGGCCCGAAACCTAACTTGAGATCCCTTCCCATTACTCATTTTTCATTGACTCAATGCATGATTTACGTGATTGTCGACATCCTGTATCTCAAGTTTGGATTCCGCCCTAAATGATGCCGCGAAGGTCATTTCTTGTCTTTTCCCACTAGCACTGACTTACTTAGCTGATAAAAAAAACGTTGTTGGGGGAAATTGAAGTTGATATAAGTATGAGGTGTAGTCTCACCTAGCTATCTTAAGATGAATGCACTAATTGTAAGTTGCTCTGGATAAGAGCGTCTGCTAAATGACTAAAATATCAAATGTAATTTCAGATATAACCTATACGCACTATTGTGCGAACGGTGCTGTGTTGACTCAGTGATTTTCCTTTTCACATTGTCCTTTCAAGCACGGTTCCAGCAACTGTGGAAGTAGTCAGGCCAGTGTACTACTGCTCGGGTTGACTCAGTAGTTTAAAAATGATGGCCAATTCTGAATTGACTTGTGACTTGCTCTTTAATTGCAATTCATTCTTGAATTTCAACGTGCCACAGCTTACTGCTCTTTAATTCCAATTAATTATTGAATTTCAATTGAATTTCAATGTGCCACACCTTACAGGTCTGCATTTAAAGTAGTTACAGTAGTCTGGAAATATTCTAAGATCTTTTTTGTAGGTTTATAATAATTCATCATTCACTTTTGACAGACGAGACCATTTCGCAATGGGTAAGTGTGGATGGTTAGGAGAGTGAAGCCCTTTAATCTTTCATTTATTAATAATTAAACATTATTACATTATTCATACCAGTGAACAAGGACCACTTCTACCGAGGGACGTTCATAACATACATATTACATTATTATATACAGTGCAGTGCAGTACAGTAGAGCTTAATGTGTATTACCGGGGGAAAGGAGGAAGGAAGAGGGAGGAGGGGGGAGGAGAGGGGGGGAGGAGAGGGGGGGAGGGGGGGCTTGTGAAATTCCATTGGCTTTTTTCTTCTTCTTTTACCACAGCACAGGCGTTCTATAAAAGTTGCCCATTGAGAGTGACACATTTTCACAGCTATAGTACTGTAAGTAAGGGTGAATCTATGGTAAATCAACGCCTGTGGGGAATATCAAATGGGACACATTGTTGATATGAATGAGTATGCTATTATTATGCTATAAAACATTCTAAGTTAGTCGAGCCACTCCAGGGTTGTAGGTTTGAGATCAGCGTGCATGCGTGCTGCAGATATTCAGACAGGGCAGCCATCTTGGAAATGGACTTCCCCACTTTTCCCAATTTACGTGTCATTTTTGGTGCTTTCCCTTTTATATAAAAAAATACAAAACATAACGGCGAAAAGAATTCGAGTTTCATTCCATTTCCTCCCTTTTTTCATTTTCTAAAACTTTTTTTTCTCTTTTTTTTCCTTCTCTGGCACTTACATATTGACAAAGTATACACTATTTTACAACTGAAGACTGAAATAACACTTGATTCGTCCAATCAGATATACGGTACGCAGCCCATATCCGATCAGAAAAGTCAACTGGAAGCTAACCAGTAGGAAGCAACACAACAAGCCTATGGTGTGAAGGAAGCTGTCCGACAGCTCTGCATTAACACAAGCACCCACCCTCAGGGACAGTGGGTTCTGCTGGTTTGTCCAGCTTAATGTCAATCACTGGAAAGTATCCAATTAAGGAAAAACTTAGGGAATACATAAAACATTATCGGCATATTCCATTCTTAACAACAAAACTGTGGTCCAAAAGAGTCAACAGTGAGGACTATAATGCAACATAATAGACACTCCTCTCTCTCTCTCGCAAACATGGTCTATCCTTCGTCATGTATCCCTAAGCACAGGGTGCTACCCTGCTATACCGTCACTAGGGGGCATCCTCTCCCCCTGTCCTATAGAATTCATACCAATCAACGAGGTAATATTTCTGGTTCACTGCACTGAAGATGGCTGCCTATTTCTACTTATTTCTTTGTGACAGTGCCAGCAACCACAATGAGTTAAATCATTTTTCTCTGCACTGAGTTTCTCTTTGCTGTTCTGGGCCTTAGTCGACAGATTGTTAAGTCACTCAGTGACTCTCTGTTCTAAAGGATACTGCCTTCAGGGTTCGCATCGTCCAAGCTCTCCATCCCAGGTAAGGCTGCTGCAACACGTCGAAACAGCTAGAGATAGAGAGAGGGAGGGAGAAAGGGGGAGAGAGAAAACGGAAAATACATTGAAAATATATAATACAATTAACATAAAACTACATCTTAAAAGGAATTTCCACTACATAAATCTTACACACTATAAACAAATGGTTCTATATAGTGGCAAAAAAAAAAATGTTGGGCTTGCAACCACAGCAGAACCCTTTTTGGTACTATATGTAACCTTTTTTTGAAGGTTCTATAAAGAACTATGCTCATCAGGTTCTAATTGGAAACTTTATGGTGCTATAAAGAACCCTTTCCTAAGGTTCTATAAAGAACCATTAATTTTGTATATATATATTGTACCAAAAAAGGGTTCCGCTATGGTTACAACCATTTTTGGGGCAATATAGAACCATTATGGGGTTCAATCTCATAGGTCCTCGGCAGAACCATACACATTTTTTTATTCAGTTTTAGTAGTGTTAAAATTCCATAGGTTTTACTATTGTGTAAATCAACAAGTTGAATCAGGTGCACTAGAATGGGACAACTGTTAGGTCCCTGAGAAGCTTATTGAGAACTACTGACTTAATCAACTGTTCTCAAATTGCACAAGGCCATACATGAGTCTTTCATAAACACCATTAATGATCAAATAAACAGCTATATCATGTTAAACCATTACACAACATATTAGACAAACTGGAATGACACTCTCACTCACGGTTGCACAAAAAGAGCTGTGCACAAACCACGGCCAAAAATATTTGAATGATGCCGCCGCCCATAATTTAAATGATCACTAAAATTGTAAAGAACATTTTTTTGAACTGCAAAGAACTACTGAAGGGCTCAAAGGGTTCTTCGGTAGGTACGGTTCCACATAAACTCAGCAAAATAAGAAACGTCCTCTCACTGTGATCTGCGTTTATTTTCAGCAAACTTAACATGTGTCAATATTTGTATGAACATAACAAGATTCAACAACTGAGACACAAACTGAACAAGTTCCACAGAGACATGTGACAAACATAAATGGAATAATGTGTCCCTAAACAAAGGGGGGGTCAAAATCAAAAGTAACAGTCAGTATCTGGTGTGGCCGCCAGCTGCATTAAGTACTACAGTGCATCTCCTCCTCATTGACTGCACCAGATTTGCCAGTTCTTGCTGTGAGATGTTACTCCACTCTTCCACCAAGGCACCTGCAAGTTCCCGGACATTTCTGAGGGGAATGGCCCTAGCCCTCACCCTCCGGTCCAACAGGTCCCAGACGTGCTCAAGGGGATTGAGATCCGGGCTCTTCACTGGCCACGGCAGAACACTGACATTCCTGTTTTGCAGGAAATCACGCACAGAACGAGCAGTATGGCTGGTGGCATTGTCATGCTGAAGGGTCATGTCAGGATGAGCCTGCAGGAATGGTACCATATGAGGGAGGAGGATGTCTCCCCTGTAACGCACAGCATTGAGATTGCCTGCAATGACAACAAGCTCAGTCTGATGATGCTGTGACACACCGCCCCAGATCATGATGGACCCTCCACCTCCAAATCGATCCCACTCCAGAGTACAGGCCTCGGTGTAACGCTAATTTCTTTGACGATAAACGTGAATCCGACCATCACCCCTGGTGAGACAAAACCGCATCTCGTCAGTGAAGAGCACTTTTTGCCAGTCCTGTCTGGTCCAGTGACGGTGGGTTTGTGCACATAGGCAAAGTTGTTGCCGGTGATGTCTGGTGAGGACCTGCCTTACATCAGGCCTCAAAGCCCTCAGTCCAGCTTCTCTCAGTCTGAGCACTGATGGAGGGATTGTGCGTTCCTGGTGTAACTCGGGCAGTTGTTGTTGCCATCCTATACCTGTCCTGCTGGTGTGATGTTCGGATGTACCGATCCTGTGCAGGTGTTGTTACACGTGGTCTGCCACTGCGAGGATGATCAGCTGTCCGTCCTGTCTCCCTGTAGCGCTGTCTTAGGCGTCTCACAGTACGGACATTGCAATTTATTGCCCTGGCCACATCTGCAGTCCTCATGCCTCCTTGCAGCATGCCTAAGGCACGTTCACGCAGATGAGCAGGGACCCAGGGCATCTTTCTTTTGGTGTTTTTCAGAGTCAGTAGAAAGGCCTCTTTAGTGTCCTATATTTTCATAACTGTGGCCTTAATTGCCTACCATCTGTAAGCTGTTAGTGTCTTAACGACCGTTCCACAGGTGCATGCTCATTAATTGTTTATGGTTCATTGAACAAGCATGGGAAACCCTTTACAATGAAGATCTGTGAAGTTATTTAGATTTTTCCGAATTATCTTTGAAAGACAGGGTGCTGAAAAAGTTTTTTTTTTCTGAGTGTAGAACCATCATCTTTCCCAAAAAACCCTTGAGGAACCCTACTTTTTTAGTGTGTATTCTTGAGTGAGTCAAACTTGAAGCATATAAAGCGCCTAATTAAGAAATTGAAAATGTTTATAGGAAGAATCACCTGTTTGACATTGGTGCCTGTTTTGGCACTGGTTTCGATGAACATCACGTTCAGTTCTTTGGCTCTCTGCTCTCCCTCTTCGATAGTGATTTGCCTGTGGGAGAATCAGACCAATGCATACGTTCAGATGTTAAAGGTGAATACTTGCTAGAAATCTTGAACAGTTTTTTTTTTAGAACCAATGGTGTTACACAATTGATGCATTAAATCAAATCAGGTAACTTATGTTCATCATTTCAATCCATATGTAATCAATTTTAAAGGATTGAAAAAGTAAAAATAAGGCAGACAAAAGACCCCTTTGATAGGATTATCCAAGTTCAAAGCACTATCTGAATTTGATCACTCTTTTGTCGCAGAGAATTTGGCAAACTTGTAGTGTATTTGTGGTTTAAAAGGCTTCTAAAGTTTTTAATTTCCACCTACAAACTTTAGAAGCCACAAAAATGTCAGAACAAAAAAATGTATCAACTCCTATAAAAATGTCCATTCATTATAATCCACATAATAATTCACACGTCCTGTTGCTGCAGGATTCTTTTCCTGCTGTGAGAAACTGGTCAAATTAAGATAGAACACCTGTATACAGCATGTATTCAGTACGGAGGCCTAATATATAAATAACATGTGTACCAGACATAAACGATCACCCACCTCTTCTCCTCCAGGTCTGTCTTGTTGCCCACTAACATGATGATAACATCACTGCCCCTCTCTGTTCGAACGTCGTCAATCCACTTACAGGTCTGCTGGAACGAGTTCACGTCTGGGAAGGAAATATATCATGTACCTTTTTACTGGATGTTACTGTGTATTACAATGGACGCCATTGTAGGGCACTGTGTGTGTGTGTGTGTGTGTGTGTGTGTGTGTGTGTGTGTGTGTGTGTGTGTGTGTGTGTGTGTGTGTGTGTGTGTGTGTGTGTGTGTGTGTGTGCATCCATCAGGTTCTGCTCGTCGTGTGAGTTCTGCCACTCACTTGTAATGTCATACACAACCACAGCGACAGTAGAGTCCCGTATGTAGCTGGGGATGAGGCTCCTGAAGCGCTCCTGACCTGCTGTATCCCACAGCTGCAGTCTCACCTAGACACACACAAGCCCACTGAGCTACAGTACCGGCTGAGCAACACTGTTCAACTACAACAAGCCTTAACAAACGTGTTTATTTAACTTCATTTCACCATAATCATTTATGAATGACTCATTTACAGTATGCAGTAATATGCATAGTATGTACAGTTAGTATGTGTAGTATGCTAGGACATATAGGGTGCTTTGTACTAGTTAGGGTGCTAGGCCCCTAAAAGAAATGTGTAAATAATGTAGTCCATGTTGATCTGTGTTCATTTCAGGGAACTGACAGAGTTTCTTACTGTTCGGTCCTCCAGGTACATGGTCTTTGATAAGAAGTCAATCCCAATGGTCGCCTGTCAAATAAAACAAGAGTAAAGTGATACTCGCAATAATAGTGCAATAAAAGTCACAATAATAGCACACAGGTTACAGTGTGTCACAATACTAGCACACAGGTTACAGTGTGTCACAATAATAGTATACAGGTTACAGTGTGTCACAATAATAGTATACAGGTTACAGTGTGTCACAATAATAGCACACATGTTACAGTGTGTCACAATACTAGCATACAGGTTACAGTGTGTCACAATAATAGTATACAGGTTACAGTGTGTCACAATAATAGCACACATGTTACAGTGTGTCACAATACTAGCATACAGGTTACAGTGTGTCACAATAATAGCACACATGTTACAGTGTGTCACAATACTAGCATACAGGTTACAGTGTGTCACAATACTAGCATACAGGTTACAGTGTGTCACAATAATAGTATACAGGTTACAGTGTGTCACAATAATAGCACACATGTTACAGTGTGTCACAATACTAGCATACAGGTTACAGTGTGTCACAATAATAGTATACAGGTTACAGTGTGTCACAATAATAGCCTACAGCTTACAGTGTGTCACAATAATAGTATACAGGTTACAGTGTGTCACAATACTAGCATACAGGTTACAGTGTGTCACAATAATAGCATACAGGTTACAGTGTGTCACAATAATAGCACACATGTTACAGTATGTCACAATACTAGCATACAGGTTACAGTGTGTCACGATAATAGCATACATGTTACAGTGTGTCACAATAATAGCACACAGATTACAGTGTGTCACAATAATAGTATACAGGTTACAGTGTGTCACAATACTAGCATACAGGTTACAGTGTGTCACAATAATAGCATACAGGTTACAGTGTGTCACAATAATAGCACACATGTTACAGTGTGTCACAATACTAGCATACAGGTTACAGTGTGTCACAATAATAGCACACATGTTACAGTGTGTCACAATACTAGCACACAGGTTACAGTGTGTCACAATAATAGCATACATGTTACAGTGTGTCACAATAATAGCCTACAGATTACAGTTTGTCACAATAATAGCACACATGTTACAGTGTGTCACAATAATAGCACACAGATTACAGTGTGTCACAATAATAGCACACAGATTACAGTGTGACACAATAATAGCACACAGATTACAGTGTGTCACCCTCTATCTTTTGTTATTCACAAAGGAAAGGATCTACTGTGATAGATAGGAAACATACAAAATATATTTTGTGTGACGGCCAAGCGCGTAAATCTAATCATGTCTATTGTAATTAGATTTGTATTGCCCTTTGTACTGTAATTGTTGTCCTATCATTTGTTTGTACCAGAACATAAAATAAAGCAGCCAGGTCTTACCTGATATGTGTTGTCGAAGCTGTCATACATAAACCGGGTGATCAGTGATGTCTTCCCCACTGGAAGAGGAACAGAACACAGGGGTGAATATTGAAGTTTATTTCTAAAAAGCTATATCCACCAATTTTTCACATTTGTGTTTTTTCATCAGAAATGAATGCTTATGGGTACCTTTTTGTGTGTGTACAATATTACTGGTTTCATAATTTTTATTCCTAGATTTTAGATATGTATTACATTTTTAAATTGAATATTCATATCCTGTATATTCAACATAAATTCAACCCACCATAAATCCAGCCTCATTCTATAGTGTTTGGTTAGAGTTAGGCCTCGTCCCAAATGGCACCCTATTCCCTATATAGTGCACTATTTTAGACCAGAGCCCTATTCCCTATATAGTCCCCTACTTTAGACCAGAGCCCTATTCCCTATATAGTGCCCTACTTTGACCAGAGCCCTATTCCCTATATAGTGCCCTACTTTAGACCAGAGCCCTATTCCCTATATAGTCCCCTACTTTAGACCAGAGCCCTATTCCCTATATAGTGCCCTACTTTAGACCAGAGCCCTATTCCCTATATAGTGCCCTACTTTGACCAGAAACCAGATCTTATATTACTGTATTGATTAATTTTGCAATATATATATACTGCTCAAAAAAATAAAGGGAACAGTTAAACAACACAATGTAACTCCAAGTCAATCACACTTCTGTGAAATCAAACTGTCCACTTAGGAAGCAACACTGATTGACAATAAATTTCACATGCTGTTGTGCAAATGGAATAGACAACAGGTGGAAATTATAGGCAATAAGCAAGACACCCCCAATAAAGGAGTGGTTCTGCAGGTGGAGACCACAGACCACTTCTCAGTTCCTATGCTTCCTGGCTGATGTTTTGGTCACTTTTGAATGCTGGCGGTGCTTTCACTCTAGTGGTAGCATGAGACGGAGTCTACAACCCACACAAGTAGCTCAGGTAGTGCAGCTCATCCAGGATGGCACATCAATGCGAGCTGTGGCAAGAAGGTTTGCTGTGTCTGTCAGCGTAGTGTCCAGAGCATGGAGGCACTACCAGGAGACAGGCCAGTACATCAATAGACGTGGAGGAGGCCGTAGGAGGGCAACAACCCAGCAGCAGGACCGCTACCTCCGCCTTTGTGCAAGGAGGAGCAGGAGGAGCACTGCCAGAGCCCTGCAAAATGACCTCCAGCAGGCCACAAATGTGCATGTGTCTGCTCAAACGGTCAGAAACAAACTCCATGAGGGTGGTATGAGGGCCCGACGTCCACAGGTTGGGGTTGTGCTTACAGCCCAACACCGTGCAGGACGTTTGGCATTTCCCAGAGAACACCAAGATTGGCAAATTCGCCATTGGCGCCCTGTGCTCTTCACAGATGAAAGCAGGTTCACACTGGGCACGTGACAGACGTGACAGGGTCTGGAGACGCCGTGGAGAACGTTCTGCTGCCTGCAACATCATCCAGCATGACCGGTTTGGCGGTGGGTCAGTCATAGTGTGGGGTGGGATTTCTTTGGGGGGCCACACAGCCCTCCATGTGCTCGCCAGAGGTAGCCTGACTGCCATTAGGTACCGAGATGAGATCCTCAGACCCCTTGTGAGACCATATGCTGGTGCGGTTGGCCCTGGGTTCCTCCTAATGCAAGACAATGCTAGACCTCATGTGGCTGGAGTGTGTCAGCAGTTCCTGCAAGAGGAAGGCATTGATGTTATGAACTGGCCTGCCCGTTCCCCAGACCTGAATCCAATTGAGCACATCTGGGACATCATGTCTCGCTCCATCTACCAACGCCACGTTGCACCACAGACTGTCCAGGAGTTGGCGGATGCTTTAGTCCAGGTCTGGAAGGAGATCCCTCAGGAGACCATCCGCCACCTCATCAGGAGCATGCCCAGGCATTGTAGGGAGGTCATACAGGCACATGGAGGCCACACACACTACTGAGCCTCATTTTGACTTGTTTTAAGGACATTACATCAAAGTTGGATCAGCCTGTAGTGTGGTTTTCCACTTTAATTTTGAGTGTGACTCCAAATCCAGACCTCCATGGGTTGATAAATTGGATTTCCATTGATTATTTTTGTGTGATTTTGTTGTCAGCACATTCAACTATGTAAAGAAAAAAGTATTTAATAAGATTATTTCTTTCATTCAGATCTAGGATGTGTTGTTTAAGTGTTCCCTTTATTTTTTTGAGCAGTGTATATATATTTAAAAACATATCGATGTCACAAATGTATCATTTGTACAGTTCTTTATTAAAAATGTCATTATTTGTCACATTTGACTGTGTAAAGCCTTGCAGTGCTACTTTTTTCTCTGAGAGGAAGGCGGCTATATCCAGTTATGCAACAAATTGGGATTGTTTGTCTCTCTGAAATAAAACCATCTAGTGTCATTTAACAACCCCATGCCATGAAACCCCAATCTCTTTCAGAAGTTCTTTAAACAAAAACTAATTTGCCAACATTTCTGAAAATGGATATACCGTATAGTATTTTGCAATGAAACTCTTCATATACATACATACATAAATGTACATACATAAATGTACATACATAAATGTATGTATGCATGCACAAGCACGCTCGCACACACACACACACACACACACACACACACACACACACACACACACACACACACACACACACACACACACAAGAAACCCACAATCACAGGTACACTGAATGACAGCCTAGTTAGCACCCATTACCCAACGTTCATCACTCACAGCCCACAACAATATGAGGTTAAGCTAATTGTTAAAACCTGAAGATCTAAAGATCATCAATGGTCTGTGAGTGTTTTAGGGGACACTCGTCACAATTAGTAGCCTACAGAAAACAATTGGCAGTGGCCAATACAGGCTTGAAATCAGCACCACGGACAGCTACATAACAGCATACATTATGGAAAGCCACTAGGCTGCTACATACAAATGCAATAACACACACAGAAACAAACACACACGCATACACGCGCGCAGTACCATGGACAGCTACATCTCAGCATCCTTGTCTATGGAAAGCCATGACAGCGACCATTACACGCACACAAACATACAAGAACATACACTCAGTTATGGAATAGACATCTCTCTCTCTCTCTCTCTCTCTCTCTCTCTCTCTCTCTCTCTCTCTCTCTCTCATATACACACACACGCACACACACTCTCTCTCTCTCTCTCTCTCTCTCTCTCATATACACACACGCACACACTCTCTCTCTCTCTCGCTCTCTCTCATATACACACACGCACACGCACACGCACACGCACACACACACACACACACACACACACACACACACACACATCCATTATATTATAAATAAACCATTACAATGCCCAAATGTATAGTATTTTACACTTCAGAACCATGATCGAGCAGAGGTACATAGCCACTCCGACTGTCTGCTGTCTGACCACGTACTCTAAGAGGTTTATAGCGCCGAACCATTATCGATCTCTAGAGTCTATGCCATATCAACCACGCAAACAGTCATTGTTCTCTAAATGATTGAATTACTGAATAAAATATCATGTTATGACACTAACAGACCATTCGTGACCATTAGGATGTTATGATTTGGAACGGTGAGTCAACGGATTGGAGACAGTGACTGCGAGGTTTAGAAATTCGAGACATCGCCAACCTGGGTGTGTCCCGAAATGACACATGGGAACTATTTATCTATTTAAACAATTTTAAACCGGGGGGGAGAAAAAAATCATAGCTAATCATTTAATACGTTTAAATATTGAAGTCTATTGTCAACGATGGAACTGTGATAAAATGTTATTAATCCTGAAACAGAGCGAAGATTTCTGCCGGCCACTGCACCACATCAAAACATCCAAATTCTTATTTCACGTCTCTTACTGTATCTGTAATACCAATGATGATGAAATACAATGAAACATGTTTAAATAGAGAAATTGTTTGAAATAAAATATTAATATCGGTCAAATGCGGAGGGTAGCCTACATTGTATTTCATGACGTTTTAGATCGAAATGGATGACTAATCAGATTTTCCACAGAAACAAAATCGTGACAGGAACCAGCGAATTGGTTGATTGAGTTTTAACATATGACACAACCTCTCAACACATTTGCGAAAATAGTGAAAACTTTCAAATAGACCAAAGAATACATTTATGGCCTTCGAGATGCGTTATCATGTTTGGCAACTGATAACCAAGCCTCCAAAGGCGTTCCAAAAGACTCAACTCACCGCTCTGTTCTCCTAAAAAGACCAGTTTGAATTTCCTCAGAGGGTTCCCCAAGTCTCCTCCGGCGGACATGGTTCCAGCGATAAAACTCTATCGGATTTTAATAGAGGTTTTCTGATCCAGAGGCGTTGTTTCTTTCCCTATCGGTGTGTCGGGATCCTCCTCTGCTCATAGAATGATGGGAATGCAGCTCAGCATCGTCCTGTCAATTTAGGATGCGTGTGCGCCTGCGTGACCTCACCTTCTTCATCCTCTCACCTTCTTGAATATTATTGCATTCTCCCCGGTTAATATCACAGTGTAGAGCTACTCAACAGTAAAGTAAGTAACATCGTAAAATATTGATGCTTTCAGGTTACTTTTATTTTCAAACAGAATGTGTTATAAACCTTTTTTTTATAGCAATATGACATTCAGATTCATTCACAAATAGTGTCACTAATACACCTAAAAACTATGTAAATACTGTACAATAAAACAGCAGTGTATACAGGTTTTCATGATAAGCAAACCAAAAACATTCCTTTATCAAAGTTGCACGTGAAGTTATCAAAAGTCCCTTAAAATAATGGAAGAAACTATGTCGATTTTGGATTATAGTCCAAAATAAAACACTTTCATCGTTGATACTACATAGTAATAACATTTAGCAGACACTTTTATCCAACGCGACTAAGACAGCTGTCATTAACAGTGACACATATTCCGTTTAATTGGCCGATTCGGGAATTGAACCTGCAACCTTAGGGTTTGCCAGTATTGTGGTCTAACTTGAGCCGTAGGAATCAATGGTCTTGACCCTTTTCCCCAGTGGCCCCTCAGGGTCAGTGCTGGCCTCTCACACCGGCACCTCAGGCTCCTTCTCAATACTCAGACAAGGTGTGTGCTGTACTCTCCAGCCTGCCAGGGCTAGCAGCACCAACCCCAGGCACTTATAACCCACCTGCAGCCCAAAGTACCTGGGAGAGAGGACACAGCAAGAACAACGTGTACCTTACTCACTATATTCATCATGATAAGTGTCTTTATTTATTCCCAATCCCAATAAAAACACTCACAAGGACAACGAGACTTTGTTCTTAGTGACCCCTAATTTGCAAGCACATCAAGTGCGGCCGCACCTGTTCCGAAGGATGTTGTTGTCGTAGTAACCACAGGCGCCCTGTTTATTCCCACAGGCGTGCTTCCACCAGACGCAGGAGTAGTCAATGGCCAGCCCAAACACAGCAGGGGCTGGCAGCCAGGCTGAAACATATATGAAATATATTCAGACATTAGATTTTTTGGGGGGGACGAAGATAATGGAAAATGAAGGATAGGGCACTGTTGTCCAGCAATCACATGCGCTTAGGGGCTAACTTACCTAGCATTCTTATCAGCAGGAACTGGACTCCAATTGCGAAGGATTTCTCCTCTTGAAAGACTGTCCTGAAAAGAAATGGTCAAATAAATCATGCATACATATCATCATCATCATCATCATCATCTTCACCCTACCACACCATAATCATCATCACCACCAGCACCATCATCAACACCACCATCATCATCATCAACATCATCATCATCATCATCATCATCATCATTATTACAACCACTACCGTCATCACCAGCACCTGAGCACCATCATATAGATGGGGTTGTGGGAGAGGCTGGCAATGAAGCCAGCGAAGGCGATGAGGAGAATGGCAGGCAGGACGAGGTGAGGGCAGCCCTTGGTACAAGAACCTGGGAGGGCCCTGCCTATCCCCATACCAGCCGCGCCAGCGGGCACAGCAGACAGAGCGGCCACACAGCTACACATGGTGTAAGTCTAGGGAGGAGAGTAAGGGTACATTATTTTAACAGTATTTTCTTACAGTCTTAAAGAATGTCCCACACTGCATACAGAATTAGGATCTTAATTTGAGCCAGTTTGCTACAGCAGGAAAATAATCCCAGCAGAAGGAAATATGACTTGCTATGTGTATTATAATCAATGGACATTTTTTGTAGGGGTTGATACATTTTCAATAGGGCAAATCAAATTTGACATTTTAAAGTGGAAATTACAAACTTTAAAATCCTTTTTAAACCTTGAATAAATTGCATTTCCAGCTGTGCAGGAAAATTCTCAGCAACAAAAGAGTGATCAAATTAAGATCCTACATCTGTAAGCAAAAGGACAAGCAGCCTTTGACTCGTTTATGAGTTACAGAGGCTTCCAAATGTCTTTCGAATACCAATTTCACATAGTTTGGTTTCAAATTGGTTTGTGCTACCTTGCCACAGATCTATTGACCAGGCTAGGTTTCACATAGTCTCAAGGATGACCTATGTAGTACCTGGACTCTGTGAGGGTTTAGTGTGTCGATGGTGACATTGGTGCAGCCAGCGTGACAGGGAGAGATGTACTCTGTGTTGTCCTCTCCACACACAGGGTTAAATACGTTATTCAGACAGGAACAGTTGGAGTTACAGAGAGATAGAGACCTGGGAAGAATAACAACACAAGTGAGATCGGATGGTCCTGAGATAGAATCACAGAGTTTGACGATGGCTGACTTGTGCCTTTCAAAATAGATTATTTGTGTTAGTGATAGAATAGAAAAGAATATTCGCCAACATTTCAGGGACGGTTGGTTGGGAATGTATTGAGTGTAGGCTACAATGGTGCAACATGTTGAGTGTACAATAAAGTCAGTGATCTGTATAAAGGTCGTGACGTAGAGAGAGTATAGGGAGACTTAACGTGAATAATTGAGAGCTGAGGATTTGTGCTGCCGATTATTATTATAATTGTTTTTTTAAATCACACAGTAGAACACCGCACAGTAACGAGGGGGATTTTTGTATAGACAGATCCAGCTCACCTATTAGCCCACTGGTCCTGTGTGTCACCGTAGCCTGTGTTGACCCCCGCCACTCTCTGAGTGGAACAGCCCAGGAAGAAGAGAGGTACACAGAGCAGTATGGAGAGGGAGAGAGGTACCAAACACAGCCAGAGGAGGGTCCGCACAGGCGGGCGTACACGCTTCATCACCACCCCGCCCAGCAGTAGCCCTACAGCAGCCATGGGCAGGTTGATGGCCCCTGGAGAAAGACAACAGGGTGGAGGGCACAGTTGGTTATAGAGAAAAAACTACTTAGAGACATTGTGTGTGTGTGTGTGTGTGTGTGTGTGTGTGTGTGTGTGTGTGTGTGTGTGTGTGTGTGTGTGTGTGTGTGTGTGTGTGTGTGTGTGTGTGTGTGTGTGTGTGTGTGCGTGCGTTTGGTGTGCATAGGTTTGTGTACGTGTGCCTGTGCAAGTGTAGCGTATGTAACTCCTCACCGATGAGTAAGCTGCCGTAGGCGGCGGTGGTGCCGTACTGGTGCTCCAGGAACTTGCTGAGGAAGGTGGCGAGGCCGGCGATGGAGGAGGAGAAACAACACTGAGACAGGATCAGCAGCAGGAAGACAGGCCGCAGCAGCATCCTCAGGAGCAGACGCGGGAACACTGGGATATTCACATTAACACACACACAACGGCAAGACACATATACACTATACATACAAAAGTATGTGGACACCGCTTCAAATTAGTGGATTCGGCTATTTCAGCCACACCACCGAGTGCTGAAGAGCGTAGCGCGTATAAATCGTCTGTCCTCGGTTGCAACACTCACTCCCGAGTTTCAAACTGCCTCTGGAACCAACATCAGCACAAGAACTGTTCGCCAGGAGCTTCATGAAATGGGTTTCCATGGACGAGCAGCCGCACACAAGCCTAAGATCACCATGCACAATGCCAAGCATCGGCTGGAGTGGTGTAAAGCTTGCCGCCATTGGACTCTGGAACAGTGGAAATGCACTCTCTGGCCATTCTCTTCATCATCTGGAAGTCCAACGGACAAATCTGGGTTTGGCAGATGCCAGGAAAACGCTACCTGCTCCAATGCATAGTGCCAACTGTAAAGTTTGGTGGAGGAGGAATAATGGTCTGGGGCTGTTTTTCATGGTTTGGGCTAGGCCCCTTAGTTCCATTGAAGGGAAACGCTCCAGCATACAATGACATTCTAGGTGATTCTGTGCTTCCAACTTTGTGGCAACAGTTTGGGGAAGGGCCTTTCCTGTTTCAGCATGACATGCCCCCATGCACAAATTGAGGTCCAAACATAAAAGGTTTGTCGAGATCGGTGTGGAAGAACTTGACTGGCCTGACCTCAACCCCATCCGAACACCTTTGGGATGAATTGGACTGCGAGCCAGGCCTAATCGGCCAGCATCAGTGCCCGGCCCCACTAATTCTCTTGAGGCTGAATGGAAGCAAGTCCCACAGAAATATTCCAACATCTAGTGGAAAGCCTTCCCAGAAGAGTGGAGGCTGTTATAGCAGCAAAGGGGTGAACAACTCCATATTAAAGTCCATGATTTTGGAATGAGATGTTCGACGAGCAGGTGTCCACATACTTTTGGTCATGTAGTGTATATTAACATACACAAGAACATACACACAAACATCGACTTTATCCCTTTAAAGGAACTTACTCTTTAAGAAGTCAATTAAAGAGGTCTCTGAAGAGGTCTCATCTTTCAAAGGGTCACTTTCAGTCTTAGGTGCCTGAAAAAAAGCCAGATAATCAGTCAATAGCCTGAAACATTTTGAGAATGAGGTATTAGTTAACTCTTGAATCGACTTGTTGAAAATAGAATGAATCCAACCCCAGGAAGTGGTTGACCACCTACTTTGGCCTGGGCCGGGACCTTGACCCTGGGGAAGAAGAAGTAGGGGATGGAGGCCAGAGCCAGACATCCAGAGGAGACCAGCAGGCCCATCCACCATGCCCCAACCCAGCGAGGGTCAGACGGGGTTAGGTCCAACGGACTGTCTGGGATGGGACAGAGGGGTGAGAGGGGTGAGAGGGGATGGGGGGAGAAGGATTGGGATGATGATGGATTGAAGGAGAGGATGGGTGAGAAGAAGAGGGATGGGGTCCAAGAGCAGGGAGAGAAAGGTAGAGAAAATGAAAGTCATTGTTTCATATTTTGTATACTGTATTTGCTCTTCTCATTCTCACAAACAGGATCTAACGGTTCAACAGTGACTTACCTAAACCTATCTTGTCCACATCTACATAGATTCGGAGCATCATGGAACCCAGGAGGTACCCAAAGGCTGGCCCAAACACAGAGATGGAGAACAGGATGGCTAGAACACAGAATAATTCAATTATGACTTAAATGCCAATCAGGTGATACTTGAAATATTCTCCTCACCAGGACCAGATTCAATGAAGCCCCATAAATGATTTAATTGATAATATCCTCAGATCAAATTAAAATCCTCAACAAAACATTTCAATCTAACAAATGTTTCAATTAACAGTTTGTCTGGTTCTCCTGTCAGAAACATATTATTATTTTTTATTTAACCTTTATTTAACTAGACAAGTGAGTTAAGAACAAATTATTATTTACAATGATGGCCTACCCCGGCCAAACCCTCCACTGACCCGGACGACACTGGGCCAATTGTGCGTCGCCCTATTGGACTCCCGATCACGGCCGGTTGTGATACAGCCTGGAATCGAACCTGGGTCTTTAGTGATGATGGCTGATCATAACAGATTGAAGTAAAGAGGCACTCAGGCAGCACTGTAGAAGTATCTTACCAATATAAAGAGCTGAATTCCCAGGCTCAGCAAAGTCATCTATGTAGGAGATGCCAAAGGGCTGGATGGGCACCGAGCCAATGCCAAACAGCACCTGGGCAGCTGCCAAGGTCAGCCACTGGGTCCGCGCCTCAGAGGGGTCCCCACCGCCCCCCTGTCTGCACACTTCAGTGGCAGAGGAATTCTCCCTTGGAACACACGTGTCCCATGACCCACCGGCTAAAAGCACATTCATATATATATTTCTGTGTGGTGATCAGTTCAGTCACGTTGAGAAACATGCATTGAGCGTTATTATTACTTGTGCCAACCTATGAAGTACAAAAAACAAAACAATATATACACTCAGTGTACAAAACATTAAGGACACCTTAATATTGAGTTGCACCCCCCCTCGGTTACCCAGAAGTACAATTATCTCCCAAAAGTTTTTAATTTCCTGTTTTACTTCTGGGGGGATGCGGTTAACAATTGTGAACGGAAACTCTCACCCAAACACCTCTCTTTAAACACTGTGTTAATCAAGGCCAAAAATCACATATTTGTTTTCATGAATTTTTGCAATACAGACAATTTTGACTTTGTAGCTGTGGAATCTAGTGGAAACCGTCCGCACACAGGCTTGAAAATCACTGGACCATTTCACACATCGCCTTCACCCAATCTTGATTCGTCCACTTTTTTTTTTTTTTTTACCAAACCAGGAACTAACTACTGCTGCTGCTCGTATTCACATAATTCTATGTGAGCCTTGACAGATTTTCACCGTTTCATCAGTCCATGAGAGATTAGTTGAAATATAACTAAATTGATAAGTGTTGATAAAATCTAACTTAACATTTTATACATCAAGATTTTCTCTAAAGTGTACTATCTCGAGCCAGCCAGACACAATTAGACCTGTATTCATATTCAAACTGGTGTCATGGACATCCTGCACTGTAATGCATTGAATTTTGGCAAAACTGCACTGTAATATTCCCTGCACAGTAATATTTTGAGAGTAATATGTAGGGTTTTGTCTTCTTACCAGCTGACATAAAGTTGTACTGGTAGGGCTTGGACAGGAAATGAGGTAGGGCCAAGGTGGCAGCAGCACAGGACATGAGCAGCCCCCCAAAGCCAATGAAACGAGGCCGGTTGACCCGGCTCCCAAAGTAACTGACAAACACCACCAGCACCATGTTCCCCATCTGTAGGACACAGTCACAGCCCAGCGGACATACAGTTGAAGTCGGAAGTTTACATACACCTTAGACAAATACATTTAAACTCAGTTTTTCACGATTCCTGACATTTAATCCTAGTAAAAATTCCCTGTCTTAGGTCAGTTAGGATCACCACTGTATTTTAAGAATGTAAAATGTCAGCATAATAGTAGAGAGAATGATTTATTTCAGCTTTTATTTCTTTCATCACATTCCCAGTGGGTCAGAAGTTTACATACACTCAATTTGTATTTGGTAGCATTGCCTTTAAATTGTTTAACTTGGGTCAAACCTTCCACAAGCCTTCCACAAGCTTCCCACAATAAGTTGGGTGAATTTTGGCCCATTCCTCCTGACAGAGCTGGTGTAACTGAGTCAAGTTTGTAGGCCTCCATGCTCGCACACGCTTTTTCAGTTCTGCCAACACATTTTCTATAGGATGGAGGTCAGGGCTTTGTGATGGCCACTCGAATACCTTGACTTTCTTGTCCTTAAGCCATTTTGCCACAACTTTGGAAGTATGCTTGGGGTCATTGTCCATTTGGAAGACCCATTTGCGACCAAGCTTTAACTTCCTGACTGATGTCTTGAGATGTTGCTTCAATACATCCACATCATTTTCCTCCCTCATGATGCCATCTATTTTGTGAAGTGCACCAGTCCCTCCTGCTGCAAAGCACCCCCACAACATGATGCTGCCACCCCCATGCTTCACGTTTGGGATGGTGTTCTTCGGCTTGCAAGCCTCCCCCTTTTTCTCCAAACATAACGATGGTCATTATGGCCAAAACGTTCTAGTTTTGTTTTAACAGACCAGAGGACATTTCTCCAAAAAGTACGATCTTTGTCCCCATGTGCAGTTGCAAACCTAGGTCTGGCCTTTTTTTATGGTGGTTTGGAGCAGTGGCTTCTTCCTTGCTGAGCGGCCTTTCAGGTTATGTCGATATAGGACTCGTTTTACTGTTGATATAGATACTTTTGTACCTGTTTCCTCCAGCATCTTCACAAGGTCCTTTGCTGTTGTTCTGGGATTGATTCGCACTTTTCGCACCAAGGTATGTTCATCTCTAGGAGACAGAACGCGTCTCCTTCCTAAGTGGTATGACGGCTGCGTGGTCCCATGGTGTTTATACTTGCGTACTATTGTTTGTACAGATGAACGTGGTACCTTCAGGCGTTTGGAAATTGCTCCCAAGGATGAACCAGACTTGTGGAGGTCTACAATTCTTTTCTGAGATCTTGGCTGATTTGTTTAGATTTTCTCATGATGTCAAGCAAAGAGGCACTGACTTTGAAGGTAGGCCTTGAAAAACATCCACAGGTACACCTCCAATTGACTCAAATGATGTCAATTAGTCTATCAGAAGCTTCTAAAGTCATGACATCATTTTCTGGAATTTTCCAAGCTGTTTAAAGGCACAATCAACTTAGTGTATGTAAACTTCTGACCCACTGGAATTGTGATACAGCGAATTATAAGTGAAATAATCTGTCTGTTAACAATTGTTGGGAAAATGACTTGTGTCATGGACAAAGTAGATGTCCTAACTGACTTGCCAAAACTATAGTTTGTTGACAAGAAATTTGTGGAGTGGTTGAAAAACAAGTTTTAATGACTCCAACCTAAGTGTATGTAAACTTCCGACTTCAACTGTAACTGGTTGGACTGTCATTTCAACCAGATTAAGGTTGTAAACTGGTTGTAATTATGTCATTTCAATCAGCAATGCCTGCTGGGAGAGTGGTAGAACAGGAGAGAGACCCTTCTAAAGTGAGAAGGGAGCACCACATCATATGTTACAATAAATCCCTTTTTTATTTAATAGAATTTTAAAGAATGTGACTTCAAAGTGGCTCTTATACCTGTGTACTGACACTACATTTCCCATTTACTTTTGACGTATCTATACTGTCATACATATACTGGCATACATATATATTAAAAAATACATTCTTTAGTGATTTCAAGTATTGTTGTGCACATCCAGGCCATATAGAAGTGCTGGAGTGCGTTAACAGTTGTACATGCAGGTTGTTTATCCCAGTGGAGACCAGCAGGGGCTGCTGTACCTCGTGCAGAGAGGAGACGGTGCCCATAGACATGCTGTTGAAACCGAAGCGACGTTCAATGGTGGTGATGCAGCTCTTGAAGTAGGCGCTGTGCAGCAACTGGGTGAGCTGGAGCAGACTGTGACACAGCACAAATATCTATGTGTGTGTGTTGGGGGGCGGAGGGGAGGGGGAGGGGGGGCAGTAGAAGTCGCATGGTAAAGAGGGAAATAGGGGAAGGAGAGAGACAGAGGGAGGATGAGAGACCGAGAGAGGAATAGGGGATGAAAAGAGAGATGTTGGAAGGAAGAGAGAGATAGAGAGGGAGAGAGAGAGAGGGAGAGCAGACATAACTCAAACTTTCAGCCCACAGCAAAGAAGATATTCTCTGCTACTGCTACTACCTGAATCCCAGCAGTCATGGAGTTACCTGCAGATGTTCTCTTGGTACATTTACATTTAAGTCATTTAGCAGACGCTCTTATCCAGAGCGACTTACAAATTGGTGCATTCACCTTAAGATGTCCAGTGGAACAACCACTTTACAATAGTACATCTATATCTTTTTTTGAGGGGGGGGTTAGAAGGATTACTATATCCTATCCCAGGTACTTGGTCTTCACTGCCCAGGTACTTGGTCTTCACTGCTTATAGACTTTCTCTGTGTACCAACAGTAAGTCTATAGGCACTGAAAACCTACATGGCATTCTTTGTCCTTGTGTGTTCTGTTTTTTTCTCTGGTAACCTTTGTTCTACCTCTTATGTCTTGCTGTGACTAAAGAATGAGGGGAAACTGTTTATGATCTCGACTTTGAGCCTAAGTATAGAACGTTTGCAGTCCGTGCAACACGTGGGATCTAGAAGCAATATTTGTGTTGATCTTCAAAGTCTTTTCCCTCACCCAAAACACTAGCACTTTTCCTAATTTCTTTCTTCTTGTTGGACAATTGAATCAGTCATTTCAAAAGTGCTTGCTTGCTTAATGGACATTTTAGTTTTGAATCAAATTGGTCAGCAGAGTTAAGCTGCAGATATAAATTAAAGGGATGTTCAACTAAAAATCCAAATTTGTCAGATGTTTACAGACCTCAGATAAGTCCACGTCCCAGGCCATCTGTTTTGTAGATCAAGCTATAAGCCACATTTCAAAATGATTGGAAAATATAAGCACCATGCAATTTACAGATGTGCTTATCTTTTACATTTATTTGGTATTGAGGGATAGGCCTGTAGCCGGATCTACACAGCCAATTTCATGAACTCATGTTGAGATTCTAAAATGTTTTGAGATGTAAAAACATCTGAGAATGTACCAAGAGTACATGCATTCATACATACCTTTATCTTACAAGATGGTTTTGACTTCTCTTTTTTCTCCTCCTCCATTCTGACAGCTGGCAATGTTCACTCACCCCAACAGCGGCAAACAATCCAAACTTCCAAGCTTCTTGTCTACTGCATGTGGGAGTGTGTGTGTGTGGATGTCAAGGTGGAATCGTGGTGTGCGTGTGCGTTGGGTGGTCACAACAAATTCTTCGAGTTAACCCTTAGATGCCTCCGAGAACAAAAAGTCACTTCCCAAACAACACCTGGACAGGAAAGTGATAAAACATCCAATGTGTCAGAGAGTACAGAAACAGAGAGTTGTCGCAAGCTCATGGTAACATCTGAGTCAGTAATTGGCTGAATGGGTTTCCCCCCATGGATTGGCATGACTGCCTTTGGCTTTAAAAATGTGAGCAAAGCAACTCCGATCAAATCCCGGGAAGGTACATGTTTAGCTAACTGTATGGCCCAACCTGGATTGTTGTACATTCTGGTCTAAGATCTGATGAACATTCTGGTCTACACCCAACAGAAGAATGGCTTAACATCAGAGAACATCCAGAAAACTTGATCCTTCAAAGGTCATTCAACATAAGGTACTTTAGTGTTGTAGTGGTTCAATAAAAAACAGTTTGAGCTGCAGTAAATCATGTTGCACCTTGGGCGTGGGAAGACCTTAGGTTATGTTGTGGGGACGTATGCTCTTGGTCTTACTATTTGCAGTAACGATATCATAATATACTCATTATGGAAGCAGATTCATGCCAAAAACAATTTGGATTTGGATTTAATTACAGTAGACTCGCCTTCTTTCAATTGATTCACAACTGCATAGCATGTGCGCACACTCATAAACTGAATTCATAGCATTCAGTCTTCCACTTTACCCTCTGAAAGCACCAGATTAGCAAAGAAAAATCGAGAAATGCAACAGCGTTATACAAAAATATCAAAAGACAAAGTGAAAACAAGGACTAGTGTTTGAAATCAAACAGCTCAGCTTCTTTCTCCTTCCAGAAAGCAAAGCTACGGTCGATGTATTTACAGATCTCGTCATTGCTGAAACAGGAGAAGTCCGTGCTGCTACTACACTTGAGAAGCTCTTCTTCTTCCGGAGTGGCAGTTTGCACTATGACCTTGGGCACTAGCCTTGTGTCTGGATACTGGCACTCTCTAGCAACCCCAGGATGGTACCTTCCAGGTACTGCAGCATTCCCAAAGAACCTGGCTTTGATGTCCTCAAATCCGTCACTCCACTGCCGCTTCCCTTCTTGGATCTCCTGGAGAATGGCCTTGTGGAAGTCCCTGACGGTCTCCCATGGGAAACAACCTACGTGATCGAAGACCTCGAAGCACAGCAGGTGCCTCATTTTCCGCTCCTCAGCCAGCAAATCCTGCTCCAGGATGTGGAAGTAGCCCAGCATGAAAAGGTCAAGGGTCAGGCTGTCGTAGGCAACCGGCGCTCCGTCCACCTGGAGAGGCAGGAAGTGCTCTGGGGAATAGGTGGTGGGGGATACCGGCGAAGACTTTATTTTGGCGCTCCGCCAGGTGTTGAGCATCTTGTCTACTGCAGTTTTTTGGCGGTAGAAGAGAAAGAGAGAGCTGGTCCGGTGTGGCGTCCCCGTTTGTGTCGTCCAATTTTGTATCCCTGATTGTATTGTTGTTGTCTGATGTGGTGTCCCTGACTGTGTCGAGTTCCTTATTGTGTCGACCACGGCCTCTGCTCTTTCGACTGCCTCCTTTCTCACCCTGGCTCTCACAGAGATGGCGTATGCTGACTTCTTCCAGTGGCTCAAGAACAGGACGACAATGCGTTCTTTTCTCAGGCTGGTCGTCTCCATGACCCGGATTGGGGTAGGGATGTCATGGCGGGCTAGTTCAAGTTCACAGCCTAGAGCGGTGTTAGGGGTTTGAACAGCTAACTCAGAAGCTTCCACCCTCCCTCTCGGAGTCTGGCTCCTTGTGACCGGTTGATGCGAGTCATTCACAAACCCCCCAAATGGGTAAATCCCCCCAATTTGACCTTCAAAGTTGGACCTCAAACTCCTCACCGACACCCCGGACTGCTGGATCTCCCTCTCCACCTTCTCCCTCCTCCCTTTGCTGTAGCTCTGGCTCTCCAAGCGGTGGCTGAAGGATGACACCATCTCAACACGCTGAAGCCTACACATGCCCCTCTCAATCCCCGCCCCCACCGTTTCCCCCTCCCCTTCGCCCACGACCTCCATCACCACTTCCTCATCTCGGCTCGTCAGACTGGCCAGGAGTTGGTACATGCTCTTGACAATGCCAGAGACACGACTACACCACACAGGAAGAGGTAGATGTCCGTCTGCGTCCATCTGCTGGAGGAACTCATTGTTGACGGTGATGTTGGCGATGGGGTCGGGTAGGATGGCGCGGAGCTCCTCGGTGAGACGTGCCAGCTCCAGCTCGTAGGCCTGGCAGCGCTTCTGCATGGGCACGTTCTCAATCTGCCTCTCAAGGTAGAGCAGGTCGTCCTCAGTCAGCAGCTCGCCGAACGGGCCCAGGATGGCGTTGTGGGCCTGTGAGTACTTCCAACCATCTGCTTCAGTGTAGCTGTTAGCCATGTCCTGGTGGTGAGCAAAGGAAGGAAAGGTCTCAACTTAAAAACAATGAAAAGGTTGAAGCTAAAATGGTTGGCATCATCAGCTACATGCTAATTTTAGCTATCTACATGCTAAACAAAACTAGTGTTACACATGAAAAATAATTTTTTGTGACGTTGTTAGGGATTCTTCCACACTCTAAATGGCACAATCCTCAGACACCCAATGTTAATTTACTCCAGTCCATATCCTGAAAACTATGGAAGCAAATTTGTATTTTTTGGCATGAATCTGCTTCCATAGCAGATAACAACTATACAGAATGCTACATGCATGTGTTGAAAACATACCTTCATCCTTTGCTCCTCCTCGTCCTGTAACCTGGCCTTGAGTTGGCGCACCATAACCTGCCTCTTCCACTCTGCAATGGGCCGGCCACTCTCGTCGTGGGTGGGCACCAGAGAGTCTATGTCAGCCAGGATCACCTCCTCTATGGGGATGAGCTCCAGTAGCTCCCCCTCGCTGTCAGCCCTCTGAGGAGATAATATAGCATCAACACATAGTTTATTTCCAAAAAGCTATATCCACCAATTTTTCTACAGAAATAAATGCTTATGGGTACCTTTATGTGTATGTAAAATATTACTGTTCTCAGATTTAATTGATTTTTTTGTATTAAAATGGGTTTTGTTGCAAAATGCTATATATCCATTGTTGAGCTGGAATGGATATTCATATCCGGTTTATTTAAAATATAAATTCAACTCATCATGAATCTAGCCTCATTCTATAGTGTTTGGTTAGAGTTAGGCCTCGTCCCAAATGGCACCCTATTCCCTTGTAGCGTCATACCAAGACGTGCATTACTTTTGACCAGGGCCCAGATCTCTTTTTAAAAATGTTTTATATTGATGTCACAAATGTATAATTTGTACAGTTCTTTATTAAAAATGTTATTATTTGTCACATTTGACTGTGTAAAGCCTTGCAATGCTACCTTTTCTCTGAGAGTGAGTCGGATACAGTGGATTCGGAAAGTATTCAGACCCCTTGACTTTTTCTACATTTTGTCATGTTAGAGCCTTATTCTAAAATTGGATGAAATAAATAGAAATCCTCCCCAATCTACACACAATACCCCATAATGAGAAAGCGTAAACAGGTTTTTAGATTTTTTTGCAAATGTATTAAATATAAAAACAGAAATACCTTATTACGGTATTTAAGTATTCAGACCCTTTGCTATGATACTCAAAATTGAGCTCAGGTGCAACCTGTTTCCATTGATCATTCTTGAGATGTTTCTACAACTTGATTGGAGTCCACCTCTGGTAAATTCAATTGATTGGACATGATTTGGAAAGGCACACACCTGTCTATATAAGGTCCCACAGTTGACAGTGCATGGCAGAGCAAAAACCGAGCCATGAAGTCGAAGGAATTGTCCGTAGAGCTCCGAGACAGGATTTTGTCAGGGCACTGATCTTGGGAAGGGTGCCAAAAAATGTCTGCAGCATTGAAGGTCCCCAAGAACACAGTGGCCTCCATCATTCTTAAATGGAAGATGTTTGGACCCACCAAGAGCTGGCCGCCTGGCCAAACCTTGCAATCGGGGGAGAAAGGCCTTAGTCAGGGAGGTGACCAAGCACCCGATGGTCACTCTGACAGAGCTCCAGAGTTCCTCTGTGGAGATGGAGAACCTTCCAGAAGGACAACCATCTCTGCAGCACTCCACCAATCAGGCCTTTATGGTAGAGTGGCCAGACGGAGGCCTCTCCTCAGTAAAAAAGACACATGACAGCCCACTTCGAGTTTGCCAAAAAAATACCTAAACGACTCTCAGACCATGAGAAACAAGATTCTCTGGTCTGATGAAACCAAGATTAAACTCTTTGGCCTGAATCTGGCACCATCCTGTGGGGATGGTGCCAGATGCTGGCAACATCATCCTGTGGGGATATTTTTCAGTGGCAGGGACTGGGAGACTAGTCAGGATCGAGAGAAAGATGAACGGAGCAAAGTGCAGAGAGATCCTTGATGAAAACAAGCTGCAGAGCGCTCAGGACCTCAGACTGGGGCAAAGGTTCACCTTCCAACAGGACAATGACCCTAAGCACACGGCCAAGACAACGCAGGAGTGGCTTCGGGACAAGTCTCTGGATGCCCTTGAGTGGCCCAGCCAGAGACCAGACTTGAACCCGATCGAACATCTCTGAAGAGACCTGAAAATAGCTGTGCTGCGATGCTCCCCATCCAACCTGACAGAGTTTGAGAGGATCTGCAGATAAGAATTGAAGAAACTCCCCTAAATACAGGTGTGCCAAGCTTGTAGCGTCATACCCAAGAGGACTCAAGGCTGTAATCACTGCCAAAGGTGCTTCAACAAAGTACTGAGTAAAGGGTCTGAATACTTATGTAAATGTCATATTTCAGTTTATTTTATTTTTAAAAAACAGTTTTTTCTTTGTCATTATGGGGTATTGGGTGTAGATTGATGAAGGAAAAAAATCTATTTCATCCATTTTAGAAGGAGGCTGTAACGTAACAAAATGTGGAAAAAGTCAAGGGGTCTGAATACATTCCGAATGCACTGTATATCTTGTTTTGCAATAAATGTGATTGTTTGTCTCTCTGAAAAAAACTGTCTAGTTATGGGTTTCAAACAAACACATGTCTGTCATTTAACAACCCCATGCCATGATTAGATATGAAAAATACACACCAATCTCTTTCATAAGTTAAAAAATATACTGAATTACCAACATTTCTGAAAATGGATATATAGTGTTTTGGAATCATTATAGAGCATTATATTACACGGAGCACACAAATTATATTTTACTTTATTTATATAGTCCTACATTGACTTGTGTTGCTCAACACTCCCGGGTGAAAATGCAAAGAAACAATAGCCCACAGATAACATCTATCTATCTATCTATCTATCTATCTATCTATCTATCTATCTATCTATCTATCTATCTATCTATCTATCTATCTATCTATCTATCTATCTATCTATCTATCTATCATCTATCATCTATCAATCTATCTATCTATCTATCTATCTATCAGAACAAGCTCCAAGAAAGGACTGACGTTTTGTCCAGTGAAGACAGCAGTGATCCCAGCCTGTCTCAGAGACTTGATAGACTTCATCTGGGAGAACAGGGTTTGGTCCCTCTCTGGAGTCTTCAGCAAATTAAAGGAGCCAACAACTACAAATGCAAACACAACACAGTCTGTTATATCATGCTTCAACAAAAATGTATCTTTGTGGAAATTTTGATTTGAGTTGTTTTGGATACTTTAAACCCAGTAGTTTATTGTAATGTAAGAATAGTGTATGATTACTTGGGGTTAATAGTTCAAGTCCAAGGTTTTTTGACATGTTAGCTAGCGTACCCAAAGTGAAAATGCTAGCTCAAACTTCCCCTGGTGAGAGTGTCGCAGCTGACTTGGCCCATTCAAGATAACATGCTGCAGATCAATAAAGTCTGGTTGGTTTAGACACAAAATAATTAGCTAGCTAGTTAGTAATATAGTACTATAAAGTTGTCATTTACAATTAAGGATGTATTTCTGAATACAAGTGGGTCGGATATTCATTTTGCCAACATGTAGCCTGCCGTTTGCTGGAGCTAAAAGTAATCCATTCATAAAAGAGGTTCACACTTTTATTAGCTGGCCAAAATGACATGAAAAGTGATCAAAATGTATTAAAGAGCAGCTGAGCTGACTGATTTAGCCTCTGTTTTAATCCTATTCATTAGAAAATGTGACTGAGAATGAGATTTGGGGCTTGGAGACATGCTTTGATGTGGGTGTCTCTTGTGTGTGGGTTCGCACATGGGAAGTATTTGTACATTCACTCTGCCAAAACAGTACACAGTTGCAGTCACTCATCCTTCTAAATAACTTGAAACAGTTGAACCAGTTATTGTGTCTGGAAGTAACCTAAGCAAGCTAGCAAACTAGCCAACTTCTTTCACCAATCAGCTTCAGCCGGTGTGCAACCATGGCAAAGTTGGTTTGATTTTGGAAGCAATAAAACTGTCCTTCTTTAGACTAGTTGAGTATCTGGAGGATCAGCATTTGTGGGTTTCTTTCTTCTGAAACTCGTGAGTCTATTCTTGTTCTGAGAAATTAAGGCTAGAAATTGCGAGAAATTGCCAAGAAACTGAAGATCTCATACAACGCTGTGTACTACTCCCTTCACAGAACAAACTGTCTATAACCAGAATAGAAAGAGGAGTGGGAGGCCCCGGTGCACAATTGAGCAAGAGGACAAGTACATTAGAGTGTCTATCCCGGAGTCGCCTCTTCACTGTTGACGTTGAGACTGGTGTTTTGCGGGTACTATTTAAAGAAGCTACCAGTTGAGGACTTACCCGCAAAACACCAGTCTCAACGTCAACAGTGAAGAGGCAACTCCGGGATGCTGGCCTTGTAGGCAGAGTTGCAAAGAAAAATCTCAGACTGGCCAATAAAAAGTAAAGATTAAGATGGGCAAAAGAACACAGACACTGGACAGAGGAAGATTAGAAAAAAGTGTTATGGACAGACGAAACTAAGTGTGAGGTGTTTGGATCACAAAGAAGAACATTCGTGTGATGCAGAAAAAAATGAAAAGATGCTGGAGGAGTGATTGACGCCATCTGTCAAGCATGGTGGAGGCAATGTGATGGTCTGGGGGTGCTTTGGTGGTGCTAAAGTGGGAGAGCTACATATGGACATTACCAAAATAAATGATCTAATGACTCTGTCTCTTCGTAGCAAAATCTACAGAAGGTTGTGTCTCCCATATATATAACATTCTATTGGTTCCAAGAATTTTGTATAATAATTTAAATAGAAAAATTCTACGTTTTGAATCCGGTGTCATTTTGCGTATCAGTTCATAAACCATGTGCCATGGAATCGGTACATCGAAAATCTCTTCCCAACTATTTTGCAATCTATATGGCACAGCTGTCAATTGTTTGGTCCTTAAATGAAACTGGTACACTTTTTTGTTGATAAAAATATTCTTTAACCAATTTTGGTCTTTAATGCAGGGCCGACAGACACGTTCCTTACTTTCCCCCCTTCCACTGCTTCTTCCATTTTTGCGGTAATGCTGCAATTAGTTGGTTGTAATTTTGGGTAGAGCAGACATTACCATATATTTTTGTTAGCTGCATGTGTGACATAACTCCACCAGTCCTATTCATGATATCATTTCCAAAGATTATACCTTTTTTTTTTTTTATGTTATCGAAAAATAATGTTTTTTTTAACCACAATATTTGTTGTATTATTTGTTCTGTCTTTTCTGGTGGATTAAACTGAAATTGCAGCCAAATTTCTATGGCTTGTTTTCAAAATAGCAATATTTTGGAGATGATTTCATTTTCAAAATAACCGAAAGTGAGCAGTTTGTAATCTGAATAAAGGGAAAAAGGCCATTCTTGAACTTGGGGTGAAACATTGTTACTTATTTGCTAGAGAACCAATTCGGATTTAAGAATAACTTTTGTATGACTGACGCCTTTAGTGAGATGTCTAATGCTTTAATATTTAGTCATTTCTGCCCTCCGAATTCATATTAATTATATAAATAGGCCCTTTTAATTTTGTCTGGCTTGATATTCCAAATAAAATTGAATCTTTTTTGCTCGTATAATTTTAAAAAACAGGTCACTAGGTGTAGGCACCTGGGATAGGCAGCTGGGATAACTGGGATATGATTAAAGAGCTAATCAGGGTGATTTTCCCACAAATAGACAGGTATTTTCCTTTCCATGGTAGCAAAATCCTATCTTTTTTTGCTAACTTTCTATTAAAATGTATTGGAGTGAGATCATTTCTTTCTTCCGGGAAATGTATACCGAGTATGTCCACATCCCCGTCAGACCATTTTATTGGTAAACTACACGGTAATGTAAAAGTTAAATGAGTTAATATAGTAAGTACACTTATCATCATTTGGTTGTAATCCAGAGAGGTTAGAAAAATGATTTAGATCCTATATGATGCTGTGGAGGGATCCAAATGGTGGATTTAAAAGAAGACATGAATCATCAGCGTACGCCTTTGTTTTTAAGCCCTGGATTTCTAACCCCTTGATATTATTGTTGGATCTGATTCTGCAAAATTGAAATATTCCAGGCATTTATATTTAACTCCAGTCGTACTTTTTCAAAAGCCGTTTCAAAGACAGCTATGAATGCCAGGCCTGGTTTCCCAGATTTTTCATTGTGTTCTATTGTTTCCAGTACTTGTCTTATATTATCTCCAATGTATCGTCCATGTAAAAAACCTGTCTGATCAGGATGAAAAATATCTGACAATATCTTTTTAATTCTATGTGCTATGCATTTTGCTCAAATTTTTGCATCACAACACTGAAGTGTAAGAGGCCTCCATTTTTTAAAATTGACTGGATCTTTATATATACCACTTGGATCCTGTTTCAGTAATAATTCAATCAGACCTTCTTGTTGAGTGCCTGATAATCTACCATTTATATAGGAGTGGTTAAAACATGCTAATAACGGTTCTCTGAGTATATAAAAAAAGGATGGGTATACCTCCACTGGTATTTATTTTACCTTTATTTAACTAGGCAGGTCAATTAATGAACAAATTCTTATTTTCAATGACAGCCTGCCCCTGAACTGCCTTGTTCAGGGGCAGAATAAACAAGTCAGGGATTCGAACTTGCAAACTTTCAATTACTTGTCCAACGCTCTAACCACTAGGCTACCCTGCCCCCCAAAATGTTTACCATCCATCCCTGGAGTTTCCTGGACTTAAAGGCTTTAATTGCAATGAGAAGTTCCTGCTCTGTAATTTGGCCTTCACATGAGTCTTTCTGTACAGCTGTTAATTTGACGTTATTAATATAATTGTTTTTTATTTAATTAGCTTCAATTAGTGGCGATAGAGGAGACTGAAACCAAAACATATGCTTAAAGTATTTTGCTTCCTCTTTCAAAATATAGTTTGGTGAATCATGGGTGACTCCATCATTTGTAAAAAGTTTCAGTAAATTCTTTTTGGTATCATTTCTATGTTGAAGATGAAAAAACAATTTGGTGCATTTTTCCCCATATTCCATCCAGTTCGAACAATTATCTGGAGGTGTCTTGCAAAGTCCTCAATGCTCCTTACCAGAAGAGGCCACCTGTACATGTTGCATGGAGCCAGTGGCGTTTCTCATTGAGGGGGAGTATATCGGGGTCAAAGGTGAGGATGATGCCATGGGCGGGGTGGGGTAGCGAGGCTGGGGAGGCACCTCCTTCACCGGCTGCTGGGGACACATACGGGACAGGGATGAGGAATATGTCAATGAATAAACAGTAATAGATAAACATATTGGAACAAAGATATATTACAAATATATTACACATATATTTAGTATTGTAATATATATAGAGAAATATATATATTTACAATATATTTATAATATTATATACACTGTATGTATATGTGCACTGGGTGTACAAAACGTAAAGAACACTTTCCTAATATTGAGTTGCACCTCCCCTTTTGCCCTCAGAACAGCCTCAAATCGTTGCGGCATGGACTCTACAAAGTTGGCTGGATGTCCTTTAGGTGGTGGACCATTCTTGATACACACGGGAAACGGTTGAGCATGAAAAACCCAGCTGCTTTGCAGTTCTTGACACAAACCGGTGCTCTAGATTTTGCTCGCCTGAAGTAGAGTATCTTGTGATAAAATGCAGACCACACGATTTGCCTAGAGAGTTTTCAGCAAAACTTTTTGTGGCTGTTTATTTACCACCACAGACGGATGCTGGCACTAAGACCGCACTCAGTCAGCTGTATAAGGAAATAAGAAAACAGGAAACAGCTCACCCAGAGGCGGCGCTCCTAGTGGCTGGAGATTTTAATGCAGGGAAACAAATCAGTTCTACCTAATTTCTATCAACATGTGCAACCAGAGGGAAAAAAATTCTAGATCACCTGTACTCCACACACAGAGACGCGTACAAAGCTCTCCCCGCCCTCCATTTGGTAAATCCGACCACAATTATATCCTCCTGATTCCTGCTTACAAGCAAAAATTAAAGCAGGAAGCACAAGTGACTCGGTCTATAAAAAAGTGGTCAGATGAAGCAGATGCTAAACTACAGGACTGTTTAGCTAGCACAGACTGGAAAATGATCCGGGATTCTTCCGATGGCATTGAGGAGTACACCACATCAGTCACTGGCTTTATCAAAAAGTGCATTGAGGATGTCGTCCCCACAGTGACTTACGTACATATCCCAACCAGAAGCCATGGATTACAGGCAACATTTGCACTGAGCTAAAGGGTAGAGCTGCCGCTTTCAAGGTGCAGGACCCTAACCTGGAAGCTTATAAGAAATCCTGCTATGCCCTCCGACGAACCATCAAACAGGCAAAGCGTCAATACAGGGCTAAGATTGAATCGTGCTACACCGGCTCTGACGATCATCTTATGTGGCAGGGCTTGCAAACTATTACAGACTACAAAGGGAGGCACAACCACGAGCTGCCCAGTGACATGAGCCTACCAGACGAGATAAATCACTTCTATGCTCGCTTCGAGGCAAGCAACACTGAGGCATGCATGAGAGCATCAGCTGTTCCGGACGACTGTGTGATCATGCTCTCCGTAGCCGACGTGAGTAAGACCTTTAAACAGGTCAACAAGGCTGCGGGGCCAGACGGATTACCAGGACGTGTGCTCCGAGCATGTGCTGACCAACTGGCAGGTGTCTTCACTGACATTTTCAACATGTCCTTGATTGAGTCTGTAATACCAACATGTTTCAAGCAGACCACCATAGTCCCTGTGCCCAAGAACATGAAGGCAACCTGCCTAAATGACTACAGACCCATAGCACACACGTCCGTAGTCATGAAGTGCTTTGAAATGATAGTAATGGCTCACATCAACACCATTATCCCAGAAACCTTTGACCCACTCCAATTTGCATACCGCCCAAACAGATCCACAGATGATGCAATCTCTATTGCACTCCACACTGCCCTTTCCCACCTGGACAAAAGGAACACCTACGTGAGAATGCTATTCATTGACTACAGCTCAGCGTTCAACACCATAGTACCCTCAAAGCTCATCACTAAGCTAAGGATCCTGGGACTAAACACCTCCCTCTGCAACTGGATCCTGGACTTCCTGACGGGCCACCTCCAGGTGGTGAGGGTAGGTAGCAACACATCTGCCACGCTGATCCTCAACACTGGAGCCCCTCAGGGGTGCGTGCTCAGTCCCCTCCTGTACTCCCTGTTCACCCACGACTGCATGGCCAGGCACGACTCCAACACCATCATTAAGTTTGCAGACGACACAACAGTGGTAGGCCTGATCACCGACAACGACAAGACAGCCTATAGGGAGGAGGTCAGAGACCTGACCGGGTGGTGCCAGAATAACAACCTATCCCTCAACGTAACCAAGACTAAGGAGATGATTGTGGACTACAGGAAAAGGAGGACTGAGCACGCCCGCATTCTCATCGACGGGGCTGTAGTGGAGCAGGTTGAGAGCTTAAATGTTTTTGGTGTCTACATCACCAACAAACTAGAATGGTCCAAACACATCAAGACAGTCGTGAAGAGGGCATGACAAATCCTATTCCCCCTCAGGAAACTAAAAAGATTTGGCATGGGTTCTACAGCTGCAACATCGAGAGCATCCTGACTGGTTGCATCACTGCCTGGTACGGCAATTGCTCGCCCTCCAACAGCAAGGCACTACAGAGGGTAGTGCGTTCAACCCAGTACATCACTGGGGCTAAGCTGCCTACCATCCAGGACCTCTATACCAGGCGGTGTCAGAGGAAGGCTCTAAAAATTGTGAAAGGCCCCAGCCACCCCAGTCATAGACTGTTCTCTCTACTACAGCATGGCAAGCAGTACCGGAGTGCCAAGTCTAGGACAAAAAGGCTTCTCAACAGTTTTTACCCCCAAGCCATAAGACTCCTGAACATGTAATCAAATGGCTACCCAGACTATTTGCATTGTGTGCCCCCCCCAACCCCTCTATTACGCTGCTGCTACTCTCTGTTCATCATATATGCATAGTCACTTTAACTATACCTTCATGTACATACTACCTTAATTGGCCCGACCAACCAGTGCCCCCGCACATTGGCTAACCGGGCTATCTGCATTGTGTCCCGCCACCCACCACCCGCCAACCCCTCTTTTACACTACTGCTACTCTCTGTTTATCATATATGCATAGTCACTTTAACCATTTCTACATGTACATACTACCTTAATCAGCCCGACTAACCGGTGCCTGTATATAGCCTCGCTACTGTTATAGCCTCACTACTGTATATAGCCTCACTACTGTTATTTTTCACTGTCTTTTTACTGTTGTTATTATTTCTTTACTTACCTATTGTTCACCTAATACCTTTTTTGCACTATTGGTTAGAGCCTGTAAGTAAGCATTTCACTGTAAGGTCTACTACACCTGTTTTATTCGGCGCACGTGACAAATAAACGTTGATTTGATTTGATTTGATGTGTTCAACAGTGACTGGTTTCCCAGACTTCAGGGTCGGTCACCTTGCTGCTCTCCATTTCAGCCCGTGAATAGGTTCCTCCTTTTGTCCAGGTAGGCAGGATAGTTCAAGGTCAAGCTCAAGGAGTATCTTCAGACCCAGAGCCTCTAATACACTGTCGGTCTCCCACTCCTCTCTTTCTCTCTGGATGGGAGCACTCTCTGGAAGACAGTGTCAGAGAGGAAGAACACCACATAACATAGCAGTTGCCTTTATTGTCGGATGATAATCAGTAGTGAATTGGGTTAGCCATACCGTACGAAGAAGAAAAAAAATGGATGAAATGTATGCGTTCACTACTGTAAGTCGCTCTGGATAAGAGCGTCTGCTAAATGACTAAAATGTAAATCAGCAACTCACAGACCCGAGCTAGCCAAGAGCACCCCACCTAGAGAGAAACGTGACCTCAGAACATGACCCACAAGTTGATAAGAGGCCCCAAACCAATCTTCTAAGAGACCAAGACCCCCAGGAAGGAGGATACATACAGTATGCAAACACCCACACAAACACACACACGCTACTGTACACAAAGTCCAGAGGTAAAAGCTAGAGGTGAAACGTGAGCCCAGACTGTTGAATGTAGCATACCCCCCCCATGGGATGTAGGAGAGACAGACAGTGAGTGTGTAAGAGGTCAGACACCTGATAGTACGGTTCAGGTAACCTTAGTGATTCACAGGATTTTTAAGGACTTAATGCTATTCATTAGCCTAAATGCTACAAGGTCCACTTAGGGTAGGCTGTGCCACCCAATAACACTACACTGGCACTTAATCCAAGTGCTGTGGTTACTTAGCTACACTAATACACACTCTAATTAGTAAATATTAAGATATTAAGAGCCCAATTGAAAGAATGATTCATTGAATGCATGAACACATAAGCAAACGTATGCTTTCCATATCTAATTTTGAGAAAGCTTGTCATATGTTTAGGTGTTTTATAAGCATCCGTAAGTCCCCCACATAATCACAGCAATGATAGCCTATCTTTCAGTAATAGGACAATATGAAACAAAATAAATCACTATCTGTTTACAGTAGCAGGAGATTATCAGTCACCTCACCTGGAGACTGACACGCTGAACAAACATTTGAGACAAATGTAATGGTGTAATAATTATTTCCCCATTTTATAAAAGAAAACCATCCTTTTGCTCAAGGAATCTGACAACATGGCTTGGCATTCATTGTTTCAGAAAGTCAGTTGTGTAAATACTAAAACTACTGATAATATGTCTAGACACAGATCTATCTCCGCTGGTGAAACTATACCCTACAGTACTCCAATTATCACGTTATACCCTGCAGTACACCCAACTACGGTTCCCACATCATTTTGTTTTAATACCAGAGATTCTTCTAAACAAAGATGAATACTTACAATAACTGCTGGATTCCCGGCATAGATTAAGTGCTGGTATGTTTGAGAAACGGTCTTCAACTTCTTTGACGTCCTCTTTAGCCGGCCAGCCAATGAACAAGGAAGAGTGGCCCATGTTCCAAACCCTCAGATAAGGGCCTTCTTAATGTTAATTATTCAAGGGTGGGATTGGATGTCCAGGGATATGGAAGTACAGTAGACCCAATGTCATGTGGATGCATGTATGTGAGGGAACCAAAGGCTGGGGGCAGGTGAAAGAAATGACATGTGACAAAGGAAGGCGAGCAATGCCTGTCAGTCAGATTGAAGGCAGCGAGGCATTGAATACCGCTTGGCTGATTGGCTAGCCATTATGTTGTAACATCGGAGACATTCATTGGCATCAGGCTATTGATTGATAAAGAGATCTGGCTTTGCAGTGATGGGGCCAAAACAAAATTATTGAGGCTGTAGGGAGAACTTTTTGGGTAGAAAAGGCAAAGCACTAAAGCCAGAAACGCACACACACACGTGCTGGCGCCCCCCCCCCCCCCCCCAAACACAGACACACATGCTCGTGCTCACGCATACAATCCCACATACAACAGGCCATCCTCCCCAAATATGTCAAAGATTACAAAGGCCTTTTAATCCCTGAATTGTGAATTGTCCTGTAATCCCATCTGCACCATCCCCACCATGGCACACTTTTGGGTCCCATTGTGTGGAGTAATAAGCAAAACATTTATGTCTCTGTTATTAAGGGATTAGGCTTAATTAGGCTGTCTGTCTGGCCTGAGAACATCCTGAGTGCATTATCAATTATGGAGGGAGGCCATCACGGGCGTCGAGGGCCACACACACACACACACACACACACACACACACACACACACACACACACACACACACACACACTGAACAGGTAGGGCCAAACACACACACAAGACACACGGACACACACATTGACTGTTCATCCAAAAAATGAATCATCAAGTATTTGATTAGTTGAATCAGCTGTGTTAGTGCTGGACTGGACCAAAAACTTGCACACCATGTAGGTTCCCCAGGAAGAGGAATGAATAGCACTGCATTAGAGATGCTTAGAGTTCTAGGTGTCCAGTTGAGTTGTCCAAACCAGCACATCTGTGATCTTTAGCTAATAAATGACCCCAAACAAAATCCAAACAAAGGACACAAGCAAGTGTTGCATAAATTTCACATTTATTTCACTTTATTTCGACAACTGGTTACGTGTCCACAAACATTAGAAGACACTAGAACTCCACCACTCAAAGATAACGTGAGCACTGAGATGATGTCACAGGCCAGTTATTATGGTATAAAGGAACGGGGGTTACATCTGTGCGATAGGATCTATCACAGCCAATCAGGTTAATTATTTACAAGAAAGGTGCCAATTAAATGTCAAGAAGAGTCAATACAGAGTCATGGAGTTGGGCGTTTCTCTACAGGGCTGCACTGAGGGGGATAGGACATCAATAGCAAGCAGTAAGGGAAAGAGAGAGAGAGAGAGACCAGGGTGAGGAAGAGACACATCTACATGCTTGGATCCAGGAAATGTAATGCCACGTTAAAAAAAAGCAGTCAAATCAGTGAAAGAGCCAATCCACATTCGTCTATAGCCAGATCACTGAACTTCAAATGCGTTGTTTTAACTTGTAGTGAATTCTTCTTTGAGGACAGAAAGTCAGCTATTCTAGCATTAACAAGTAGAGTTAAGAGTCCTCTTTACAGTAGATGCAGTAAGATGCATTTAAGGTGCTACACGCTAAAGCGACAATAGTACAGTTGAAAAAACAACATCTCCTTCTGTTGAAGGATATCGTAACCCCCAACCAATCTTACTCACACGTTATTCATTAAATGATGATATGTGATAAATACAGTAAAATATACTTGGATGA
Source organism: Salmo trutta (assembly GCF_901001165.1). NCBI lineage: Eukaryota > Metazoa > Chordata > Actinopteri > Salmoniformes > Salmonidae > Salmo > Salmo trutta. The sequence continues at coordinate 11,630,106 of NC_042977.1, forward strand.
CAATTCAATAGCTCAAACATTTCCCTGCTTACATACCCCACCTCCAAATAGCAACAATAATTCATAAATAAAGCTTTATTTCCTTCCATTGTTCGAGCAGACAAAATAAAGTGGCATACCAGTGTACAACAAAGCTTAAAATGCATACACCAAGATGACCACAACCTAACCCACCATATGAATCCCAGATTCCGTAGTTAATGGTATTTACCTAGCGATAGGTCGTGTTTTTGAATCAGAAAACAGAAAGAACCGCTGGGGGGGTGGGGGCGTGATTTTCCACTGAAACCATCCAAATATTGCACTGCAGTATAACAGCAATATATTCCTTATTGGGAGGATATGTTTATAATTGGAGACTATAAGCGCTTAGTATGGGACAGCGTGTGAGCATGTCATGTCTTGGCTATCTCAGCATGCTCTGTAGGTTGGCTGGCCTAAAGCATGCACTACGTGCTACACGGGAGAATTGTGTTTGACCGAACCACGACCCTCGCAGTAAGAACAAGGAACAACAGTAGGACATGATCCAATTGGCTGGCTGGCCATGGCCGGTCTGCTGCGCTAACACACGACGTTACCGTAAACACAAGATTAGCACTTGATTTTCAATAAAGCATGGTCACGCAAGAGCATAGCACAGCTAGACTAGGAGACAACCGGCAACTTTAGTTTGAAATGGCCCGTCTTTTATGGCTGCTAGACCAACGTAGAGCTGAAGAGTCACTTTGCTTTAACTTCAGTCGGCAGTGCCCCCTTGATTGACTTTGGACTAGGTTTGTTTCAGAGAGCAGTTTGTAGTCATCTGGATGTAGCAGTATGGTCACAGATACGATAAACGGCTTCCTAAGTCCCTGGATGTGAGACTTCATACTATCAACAGGTTCATACTGTATAAGTTTCGGATACAAACACCAGGCTGTAAAACAAGCTATATAAAAGCAGAGCAAAGGATGTTAGACGCTACTTTACACAAGGAGCTGATGTAGGCTATATACTGTATTAGGCCTATTTAATCCAAACGGATAGTTTCACATGGACACATGGTCGGCAATGTAAGGTTCATAGCATCCCAGTAAATAAATGTTTGCTTTGATACATGTAGTACTGAGCTAACGTGGTGGACGTCAACGATGTGAAAATGTGGGATTGATGAAAAACTGGAAAGAGAGAGAAGGAAAAAAAGGAGAGGCACTACCTGGTGCATGACGATGTACTTTCAGACTCACAACTCGACTGTCGAAAAAAAGGTCAAAAATATCCCACTAACCCATCAATACAGTAGGATCAAATTTGTCCTTAAAATTATTCAACATACTGTAACCCACCACCATAGAACGGAATAAAAGTCAACTTGCTCGAGTGGAGCCATTCTCAGTGTATCCACATGGTATAATTCACTCATAAACAGACATTCAGGGTCAACATAGAGGAGTAGAATAGTAGGTTTTGATGTTTTGAAGATTACATTAATATCGCTCTAAAACCTGGGAGCCATTTTGTCAAGTCTACACAACAGAGGATATCTTTACTATTTAAAATTGAGATTGGAATGCTTTGGTTTAAAGCAAGTGAGTGAAATAAAGTGTATATAATGCAACAATAAAGTGCGATGCAACAAAACTGGTCAGTGATCCCATACAACAACAAAAAAAGAACAAATAATGTACATACACAAATAATATGGAAAAACACACAAGGTGAAAATAAGTCAAGGACACAACTGCTCTCCACTGTCAGGCAGCCTGCGAAATTACATGCTTTATACTCTACTGTAGCAAACGTGTTACTATGAAATGTCAGCACAGCGAACTCATCATTATCCAAACATAGAAGCCAAAGAGTCATCCTATTCTCCTATCATATTCTATTCTGTCCATCGTATTATCCAACTATTACAATTCTATCCCACTGTATTCTGTCCAAAACATTGGATTCAAAACATTGTCCTATTATGTCACTTTTCACCCTACACTGTCAAATGTACCTTTACAGCATCCCATCTATCACACTGTATATCGTCCAAAACCTTCGATACAAAACAGATGCAACGTCAACGAGTTACAGTATGCGCCTGCAGCCCAGCGATTTTCAACATGAGGTAATATGGATATGCTGTTTTAACATGAGAAAGAGCACTGATAGTTACTGCTATCTTCCCTGCACTCAACACACACAGAAACAGAGATCTCATATGAGAGGACTAGAAAAGGGAATATACAATTTTCCCATTATTCTTTTTCTTATTAGACTACAGTGTTTATAAGAAATACATGAGAGGTTTGGATATGGGGCATCATATACAAATAGAGGGCGGTAGTAGTAAGTTGCATGATATTGGAACTGATAACAACTCGGACTAAGACATAAATGTTATATTCTTTCTTTGTTTGGCTAAACCCTATAGGGACTGTAAGCCTGGAAGGTAAAGTCTACATACACATGACAATAGGGAGCATCACAGCCAGCGGAGATAAGCCCCACTACTCAGAGTTGCGTTGTTAGTTACTCTTACAGTATATGGGTTTTAATGGTCTTTAATGGGTAGTTTATACCATGCATGATCCAGGTAACCAGGAAGAGGCGTCAAATAGGAGATCAGCTGGGATGGTTTTAAGTACTGTTTGAGGAAGTATCAGCGGCAGGATGGAGCACTGTTAGGGCAGAGAGCAGCACAGGAGAGAGCTGTTTAGATAAGCTATATACAGCAGAGGGTCAGTGGAGATTTCAGATGTTTTTTTTGTTTTGTTCCCCCCCCCCACCCACAGCGGGGGTTCCAGTTTCTCACATCCTCTTCCCTGACTTTCTTCTGGAGAGCTTAGACCTTGAAGAGGTAAGAGAGGGGAGGGTTAATCTTAAATAAGTGTTTACAAGGAGATTGAAGTAATCTGGTATTACACTAAAAATAAAGATTTGAGGAAAGGTTTTTATTAATGAACACATGAGGTAACAAGGTTGAGGCAGTGAGGGTTACTATACCTGATGGTTCCGGCGAGCAAGGGGTTAAAAGCATACAGCCAGTCATGCATCTCCTTGTCATTACTGGCCTGGAGGAGTATTCCACGATGCTCGGTGCACACTGCAAATGTGTTTGGAGTCTAAAAACAGAGAGCATATTCTGTGGTTACTAGGAGGATGACGCATGGTAAATTAGCAAAAATTGTAAAGATCCAGGATAACATTATGTAAGGGTATATGTATTATATATTTACAAATATATTGACAGAACAAATGTATTGTCATGAAGTTGGCCTGTGGGTAAGGTTTATGACCCCCCCATAAATACCTTTCTCCCTTCCCCTCTCTGACCCTACTGAAGGACTGTTGAATAGCCTTTGTTAAATATAAAGAGTCTGAGAACATCAAACAAATGGGAAAAAGGAACCATATGTCGGTAATAGAACCAGTTGGAAAAATGCGTTGGAACTTAATGAATATGGATGTCAGTTCGGTTGTCATCTGAGACATTGTGACTGATGACAGGACGACATAAACTGTACCTGGGAAAGTCTACACCCTCTAGTTATCAGAGTCACATGGAATTGTTAAGCAATTGAAATGTTTGATATTGAAATTGTTTGTTAGGAGATTAAATGTAATTTTAGCTTCCAATTGAGAGAATTGGGTTTTCATAAGGAAAGTGCCCTGCTTTATCAGTGGCCCGACCCTGTGAAGAGACAGGGGTTATAAACGATGACACACCCTTCTCCCCTCGTCACTATATAAGACAATGACACAATGTAGCCAGGGTCCCACTACGTGAGGTCTGCAGCCTCTGCGTTAAAAGGACACACATGTCAAGTACAGAACTAAGCCAACCTCGGCGTGAGCTTTGGTTGCGAATGTTATAAACTTTGAACTTATTCACTACAGAAGTGATACTTCCTAGCCGTTGAGTTAACAGCGGCCGCTGTAGATGTGGGCTAGGAAAGGACGGACGACGGATCCAGTCTAACACAAGACGAAGATACCACAACGTATCCAATTTACCACCAGAGACATTCTTCCGAGGATAGGAAGATCCCTGTTGGCCAACCCGGCCTACTATCTACGACCAATCTACCGAAGCGCAGCTCCGAGTAAATATTTATTGCATTTTCCTTTTCCAAATGGGCGGTCATTTAGAATGCATAAGATAATGTATTTACGATAGCATAGCTGCTGTTTCTTTTGTTCCTCAGTCTTCCCGCTCTTTCATTCAAGCCTAACCCCCTTTCTTTGTGTAACAAGCCGCCATGTCGGCTCCGTCCACCAGGGGTGTTTTCTGTATGACATCATTTGTATTCTGTGTATATGTAATTCTGTGTGATTAGTTTAGGTATTTAGTAAATAAATAATTAAACCCAATTTTGTATTGCTGATTCAACCTGTTAGCCAGGGTTCGTGAAGATAACCAAGAATTTACAACTTTCATTATGAGACTCAAAATAAGGTGACGATTAATATTGACTGCTATTGATGTAAATTAATACTAAGTTTTTAAGAGTTTATTCGGAAGATAACGGCTCTATAAACACTCTTCCGTGGTGTCCCAACTTTCTAGTTAATTACATTTACATGATTAGCTAATCAGGTGATATTAATTACAGAGAAAGGATTTTATAGGACAGCATGTCATATCACTTAATCCGGCATAGCCAAAGACACGACAGTATATTCCAGCAAATATATTTGCAATATTGTATTTGTGGTATATTTATAGTATATTTCTGAAAAATGTATGATGTATTTGCAATACATTAATGATATACAGTACCAGTCAAAAGTTTGCACACCTACTCATTCAAGGGGTTTTTCTCTATTTTTACTATTTTCTACATCTATAGTAAAGACATCAAAACTATGAAATAACACATATGGCATCATGTAGTAATCAAAAAAGTGTTACACAAATCAAAATATATTTTATCTTCTGTATTTTTCAAAGTAGCCACCATTTGCCTTGATGACAGCTTTGCACACTCTTGGCACTCTCCTTCTTGGTCAAATAGCCCTTACACAGCCTGGAGGTGTGATTTGGTCATTGTCCTGTTGAAAAACAAATGATAGTGGGACTAATACGGAACCCAAACCGGCTGCGCGAGTGCGCCATCGTGCATACATTAAATGTGTCCTATTTAGCTAGCTTGCTGTTGCTATCTAAGTTGTCCTGGGATATAAAACATTGAGTTGTTATTTTACCTGAAATGCACAAGGTCCTCTACTCCGACAATTAATCCACACATAAAACAGTCAACCGAATCGTTTCTAGTCATCTCTCCTCCTTCTAGGCTTTTTATTCTCTGGACTTTATATTGCGATTGGCAACTTTCATAAATTAGGTGCATTACCGCCACCGAACTCGTTCGTCTTTCAGTCATCCACGTGGGTATAACCAATGAGGAGATGGCACGTGGGTACCTGCTTCTATAGACCAATGAGGAGATGGGAGAGGCAGGACTTGCAGCGAGATCTGCGTCACAAATAGAACTGACTTCTATTTTAGCACCTGTCAACGCAGACGCTCGTTGGCGAACGCGAGCAGTGTGGGTGCAATAATTGAATAATATAGATTTCTACATTTATTTTGCAACGCTAGTGCACATGACACTAAATGACTATCGCCCCGTAGCACTCACTTCCGTCATCATGAAGTGCTTTGAGAGACTAGTCAAGGACCATATCACCTCCACCCTACCTGACACCCTAGACCCACTCCAAATTGCTTACCACCCCAATAGGTCCACAGACGACGCAATCGCAATCACACTGCACACTGCCCTAACCCATTTGGACAAGAGGAATACCTATGTAAGAATGCTGTTCATCGACTACAGCTCAGCATTTAACACCATAGTACCCTCCAAACTCGTCATTAAGCTCGAGACCCTGGGAGTGTGGTGTCAGGAAAATAACCTCACACTCAATGTCAACAAAACAAAGGAGATGATCGTGGACTTCAGGAAACAGCAGAGGGAGCAGCCCCTTTATCCACATCGACGGGACAGTAGTGGAGAAGGTGGAAAGTTTTAAGTTCCTCGGCGTACACATCACAGACAAACTGAAATGGTCCACCCACACAGACAGCGTGGTGAAGAAGGCGCAGCAGCGCCTCTTCAACCTCAGGTGGCTGAAGAAATTCGGCTTGTCACCAAAAACACAAAAACTTTTACAGATGCACAATCGAGAGCATCCTGTCGGGCTGTATCACCACCTGCTACGGCAACTGCACAGTTGTACAGGTGCATCAAAGCGGGGACCGAGAGACTGAAAAACTGCTTCTATCTCAAGGCCATCAGACTGTTAAACAGCCATCACTAACATTGAGTGGCTGCTGCCAACATACTGACTCATCTCTAGCCACTTTAATAATGAAAAATTGATGTAATAAATATATCACTAGCCACTTTAAACAATGCCACTTTATATAATGTTTACATACCCAACATTACTCATCTCATATGTATATATTGTACTCTATACCATCTACTGCATCTTGCCTATGCCATTCGGCCATCACTCATTCATATATTTTTGTGTACATATTCTTATTCATTCCTTTACACTTGTGTGTATAAGGTAGTTGTTATGAAATTGTTAGGTTAGATTACTTGTTAGATATTGCTGCATGGTCGGAACTAGAAGCACAAGCATTTCGCTACATTCGCATTAACATCTGCTAACCATGTGCATGTGACAAATACATTTGATTTGATTTTCTGATTTTGTGTAGTCAGCCTGTAAGTGCAAACCAGATGGGATGGCGTATCGCTGCAGAATGCTGTGGTAGCCATGCTGGTTAAGTGTGCCTTGAATTCTAAATAAATCACTGACAGTGTCACCAGCAAAGCACCGCCACACCATCACACCTCCTCCTCCATGCTTCATGGTGGGAACCACACATGCAGAGATCATCCGTTCACCTACTCTGCGTCGCACAAAGACACGGTGGTTGTAACCAAAAATCAAAAATTTCGACTCATCAGACCAAAGGACAGATTTCCACCGGTCTAATGTTCATCGCTCATGTTTCTTGGCCCAAGCAAGTCTCTTCTTATTGGTGTCCTTTAGTAGTGCAGCAATTTGACCATGAAGGCCTGATTCACTCAGTCTCCTCTAAACAGTTGATGTTGAGATGTGTCTGTTACTTGAACTCAGGGAAGCATTTATTTGGGCTGCAATTTCTGAGGCTGGTAACTCTAATGAACTTATCCTCTGCAGCAGAGGTAACCCTGTGTCTTAATTTCCTGTGGCGGTCCTCATGAGAGCCAGTTTCATCACAGGGCTTGAAGGTTTTTGCGACTGCACTTTGAGAAATTGTCAAAAAATTAATAAAAAATCCGGATTGATTGACCATGTCTTAAAGCAATGATGGACTGTTGTTTCACTTTGCTTATTTGCCATAATATGGACTTGGTCTGTTACCAAATAGGGCTATCTTCTGTATACCACCCCTACCTTGTCACAACACAACTGATTGTCTCAAACGCATTAAGAAGGAAAAACATTTCACAAATTAACAAGACACCTGTTAATTGAAACGCATTCCACGTGACTACCTCATGAAGCTTGTTGAGAGAATGCCAAGAGTGTGCAAAGCTGTCATCAAGGCAAAGGGTGGCTACTTTGAAGAACCTCAAATATAAAATATTGTTAACACTTTTTTGGGAGTACGTCATGATTCCATATGTGTTATTTCATAGTTTTGATGTCTTCACTATTATTCTACAATGTAGAAAATAGTAAAAAAAGAAAAGAAAAACATGACCAAATGTATGTGGACACCTGCTCATCTCATTCCAAAATCATGAGCATTAATATGGATTTGGTCCCCGCTTGACTGCTATTCTTCCATACCGATCTCGACAAACCATTTCTGTATGGACCTCGCTTTGTGCACGGGTGCATCGTCATGCTGAAACATGAAAGGGCCTCCCCAAACTGTTGCCACAAAGCTGGAAGCACAGAGTCGTCTGGAATGTAATTTTATGCTGTAGCGTTAATATTTCCCTTCAATAGAATTAAGGGGCTTAGCCCGAACAATAAAAAACAGCCCCAGACCATTAATCCTCAACAACCAAACATTACAGTTGGCACTATATATTGGGGCAGGTAGCGTCTTCCTGGCATCCGCCAAACCCAGATTCGTTAGTCAGACTGCCAGATGGTGAAGTGTGACTCATCACTCCAGAGAATGTTTCCACTGCCCCAGAGCGCAATGGCAGAGAGCTTGACACCACTGATGCTTGGCATTGCGCATGGTGATCTTAGGCTTGTGTGCAGCTACTCGGCCATGGAAACCCATTTCATGAAGCTCCCGATGAACAGTTCTTGTGCTGACGTTACTTCCAGAGGCAGTTTGGAACTCGGTAGTGGGTGTTGCAACCGGGGGCAGACAATCTTTACGCGCTACGCGCTTCAGCACTCAACGGTCCCTTTCTGTGAGCTTGTGTGGCCTACCACTTCGCAGCTGAGCTGTTGTTGCTCCCAGACGTTTTCACTTCACAATAACAGCACTTACAGTTGACCGGGGCAGCTCTAGCAGGGCAGAAATTTCACAAACTGACTTGTTGGAAGGGTGGCATCCTATGACGGTGCCACATTGAAAGTCACTGACCTCTTCATTAAGGCTATTTTACTGTCAGTGTTTGTCTATGGATATTGCATGGCTGCGGGCTCAAATTTTATACACCTGTCAGCATTGGGTGTGGCTGAAATAGCCGAATCCACTAATTTGGAGGAGTGTCCACATACTAGTGTATGTGTTACATATTTTTTCATTTGGACAATTGAAAATGAGATGGTGCATCTCAAGAGATTTCATCCTGTAAAATTTCAAATAAATAAACATATTTACAGTGCATTCGGAAAGTAATCAGACTCCTTGACTTTTTCCAAATTTTGTTACATTCTAAAATGGATGAAATAGATCTTTGTTCCTACCGCATAATGACAAAGTAAAAACATTTTTTTTTTACATAAAATAAAAAACAGAAATATGACATTTACATAAGTATTCAGACCTTTTAATCAGTACTTTGTTGAAGAACCTTTGACAGCGATTACAGTCTCGAGACTTCTTGGGTATGACGCTACAACCTTGCACACCTGTGTTTGGGGAGTTTCTCCCATTCTTCTCTGCAGATGCTCTCAAGCTCTGTCAGGTTGGATGGGGAGCGTCGGTGCACAGCTATTTTCAGGTCTCTCCAGAAATGTTAGATTGGGTTCAAGTCCGGGCTCTGGCTGGAAGGTGAACATTCTCCCCAGTATGAGGTCCTGAGCGCTCTACAGCAGGTTTTCATCAAGGATCTCTCTGTACTTTGCTCCATTCATCTTTCACTCGATTCTGACTAGTCTCCCAGTCCCTGCCGATGAAAAACATTCCCACAGCATGATGCTGCCACCACCATTCTTCACCGTAGGGATGGTATTAACCAGGTGATGAGCAGTGCCTGGTTTCCTCCAGGCGTGACGCTTGGCATTAAGGCCAAAGAGTTCAATCTTGGTTTCATCAGACCAGATAATCTAAATGCCTGATTGGTGGAGTGCTGCAGAGATGGATGTCTTTCTGAAGGTTCTCCCATCTCCACAGAGGAACTCTGGAGCGCTGTCAGAGTGACCATCGGGTTCTTGGTAACCTCCCTGACCAAGGCCCTTCTCACACCAATTGGTCAGTTTGGCCAGATGGCCAGCTCTAGGAAGAGTCTTGGTGGTTCCAAACTTCTTCCATTTAAGAATGATGGAGGCCACTGTGTTCTTGGGGACCTTCAATGCTGCACAACTTGTTTTGTACCCTTCCCCAGATCTGTGCCTCGACACAATCCTATCTCGGAGCTCTACGGACAATTCCTTAGACCTCATGGCTTGGTTTTTGTTCTGACATGCACTGTCAACTGTGGGACCTTATATAGACAGGTGTGCGCCTTTCTAAATCATGTCCAATCAATTAAATTTACCACAGGTGGACTCCAATCAAGTTGTAGAAACATCTCAAGGATGATCAATGGAAACAGGATGGACCTGAGCTCAATTTCCAGCCTCATAGCAAAGGGTCTGAATACTTATGTAAACAAGGTACTTCTGTGTTTTCTTTTTAATACATTTGCAAAGAAGTTTTCAACTTGTCATTATGGGGTATTGTGTGTAGATTGATGAGGTGGAAAAAACAATGTAATCCATTTTAGAATCATGCTGTAACGTAACAAAATGTGTAAAGAGTTGAGCGGTCTGAATATTTTCCGAATGCACTGTATGTTATATTTGAAAGTAGTTCCGGTCGGTCGTACCCGGAGCAGAGTCTGCTTGTCCTCACTGTATTCCACCTGGGCGGAGGAAAGGTTGATGACGGAACGCTCCACTCTGTCCCTGTCGTTGCGGTACAGGTAGACGTAGGGCCGGCGCACCACTACATAGCGCTTCACCCAGCCACTGGTGTGGGGCTCCAGGAAGTGCAGGTAGCCTTTCTTAGACACGATGGGGCTGAAATCAACATAATTTCTATTTGATTATTTGTTGTTGATTTAGTTAACCATTTTTTTAAAACAGCCCATTCAATACATTGATTATTATCCAAATAACTCAGGTGTTCTTTATATATTTTCCAACATTAATGTGATTCTAAATAATTAATCTAGCATGGATACTGTCTATCATAATTCCCCACAATATCATACTGCATGACTCATCAGGTCTCTATGGAATCCTGTACAGTAGTCCTAGTTTAATCATATTGTTGTTTCGTTCCTTTTCCTCATTCTGTCATTTAACTGTAAGATGTAAATATTGTGTTTTTTAATCTTCCTGGAGGCGGTTGCCATAGTGATAACCAAAAATGGTCTGGTCTCACCTGACGCGGATCTCCTGGATGTCAGGGACGAAGGTGCAGCCTCTACCCAGGGTCCTCTTCTTGTCCACAGGACTGAAGGGGTCCAGGTCTGGGGTGGAAGCGCCAGAGCTGGGCCCAGTGTGTCTGCAGACCAGGGAAAAAAACACTCTCTCAATGTTCTCAAAATATTCTCTGTGCTCTCTCAATGTTCTACCAATGCCCTATTAACAAGGTCCTATCAACAAAGAGAACAAACTCATTTGCACATACTATTTGTCCAGGAGCAAGTCTTGGGCGAATAAAATGGGAGTAAGGGGTGACAGTTGAAAGGCGAAAGGTCACATACCTGATGTCATAATGTCCCTCCACCAATGAGGGGCAAGTAGAGGACGGAGTTAGCGTGCTCAGACTAGAAGAGGACGGAGACATCAGCGACGCTGACATCTCAGACAGCTGAAACGCACACACATACAATCGCATACAGATAATCACACACACACACACACACACACACACACACACACACACACACACACACACACACACACACACACAGAGAGAGATATGCACGTACACAAGAACAAACATAAACACACACACAAAAATAAGCACACACAAACACGCACACACAGTAACACCATTATACATAACAGCTCCAACATACTGTATTGCACTTTCAAGGGTCTGCAAGGTCTGATACTAATCAGGCAATGCGATGAGGTCATGAGAAGAGATAGGTTTCTGCCCCAGGCTTTTTGGTTAAACATGTTACAGACAACATGCTGTAGTAGGGACAAAGAAGCCTGCCATTCTGTGAGAGTGGGGGGTGAGAAAAGAGGGGGCTAGGGGTATGAAGGCTAGGTTGAGGAGGGGCTGGGTGAAGGATTCCATAGGCCGGAGGTAAATCTACAGAGAATATGGGACTTTGGCTTAAGGGATGGGGTTTATGACTGATGATGAGAATATGAGCAAGTACACGTGAATGAATGAAGGAACAGAGTGCGGTAAATCGTTTAGTTATTTTGTTTTCAGTTCAAGTGCTTTGTTAGAATGCAGTTCCTCGTTAGAATTCAGTCATTTGTTGGAATACTAAATTCTCGGAGAGGCTGAGTGCGTGAACGAGACAGGGGATCAGGAGGGGAAAGAACGAAGATGACAAGTATCTTGGGTGAAATCAGTGACAATGGGTGGGAGTCTACAGGGGGCAAGTTTTTATGGGATACAAAGGGCTTCGGGCTAGGGACTGGCTGGTTAAAAGTAGCCTGCATGGGGTACTGTAAGTGGGTTATAGAGGGGGTTAAAGGGCCTGGGGGCTGGGGCTCACCTTGCTCTCACTGGCACTGCTGCTCACCTGGCTGTACTCCCTGTTGAATGTGTGCATGAGCAACCGCAGACACTGAGACCCCAGGAGGAAAAGAGGAGGAGGAGGAGGAGGAAAAACAAAGATTATTATTACTCATAACAACTACCAATAAAAGTTATAATGCATTTTAATCCAACAAAGAGAGACAACCAAAAAGGTGGCCAAGCAAGTGTTAGGCCTGGTTCCTAACTGAATCCAGGGACTGGTAGTCACCTTGGCAGCCAGCTCCCTCTGCCTCTGGCTGGGGCTCTCTAGGGCGGGGCTACCCCCGGGGCAGTGGCTGAGGATGGGGCTCTTGGCAAAGTCGCTAATTTCACCACTCTTGCAGAGCGCGTCCTGCCCCACTGCCAGGGTGGCCTCCAGTTTCTCCCGCAGCAGCAGGTAGTGCCTGGTCTTCTCCACCTGTACAGACACAACCAGAGAAACCATTGACTTTCTTTTGGCACAAAATGGCTGCCATGCATCGTCCAGGTGAGTCACCTTCATTGGTGAGTATTAACTCTATTCAATAAAAGGTACTTTGAAAACAGCTACTGTATATGAATGCCAACCATGATGCATAATGTATTCCTATTTATTGACCAACCAATTCTATCACAAATTGACTCCACTACTCTGTGGAGTCTTCGTCCCAAACACCCTACAGACCCCACCAATGCCAGGCCTCACCTCCTGCAGCAGGCTGAGTTTCTCCAGCTCCCATTGGTGGTCCAGGATGAGGCTGTCGCTACGGGGCCTCCACCCAGCCAGGTTCTCTTCCCCACGGACGTATGCCACCGAGGTGTCCAAGACGCGCCTGCGCCGCCGCTGCATGCCTGAGGTGAACAACAGGGCGACAGAGTGTTTCATATATGCCTGTAGAATAACAGATACATACTGCCAAGAGATCATTTGGTGATATGCCCTGTGGTTAAATCAAGGTTCTGATGCACACAGGATGACAGACATGCGGCATCCATGCTTGTGACAAATTGTGTAAGGGTGACAACATGGTGGAGCGTTCATTTTTCTCAAGCTTCAACTGTGTCATTCTTTAACTTACCGGGACTTCCGACATCAGCGACATGGCAGAGACTGACTTCATACACTCCAGTGACACGATTACTGAGAGAGAGAGAGAGAGAGAGAGAGAGAGAGAGAGAGAGAGAGAGAGAGAGAGAGAGACAGAGAGAGAGAGAGAGACAGAGAGAGAGAGAGGAGAGAATGAGTTGTGTCTACTCTATAAACAACATAGAAATAAAGTTCAGATTCAGAGTTCCAGAAAGAAGGTTGAACCTCTCTGAGGGCCTGAGACAGCCGGTGCTGAAGAGGTTCCTGATGGAGCGTGAGGCGGGGAGCTTGGCGTCACGGGAGTAGAACACCATACAGAAGTCTTTTGTGATCACTGTTGGTTGGGTGCAGTTCTCCATCTGAAGAAAGTTAGAACAAAATGTATCCAAATCAGAACTCACTTAATCCAAGCCGATATTACTTGGGTTACGGTTTAGATGTAATGTATAGGTTCGAATGTTGATGCGTTTACCTCTAGGTAAGCGGAGAGAGTGATGTAGATCTTTTCTCCATAGGGAGTGACACGGTTCAGGAGGAGGGAGTTGTGCATGGAGCTATCCCACGCCGCTTCAAATCGGTAAAAGGTCCTGTTCAGTCAACATACAGGCAAACGTTACAGGGGTTTAGTGTATAGAACTTGTTTTCATTTTGTCAACGGAGACATGTAATATGATTTTTCTCCATCAGCATATCAGTGAAAAAAATGATTAAGTTGCACAAGACCCTCAAAAACAAGGGGCACTCAAACAAACTATATATACACATATTTACAAGGATAGAAACAAACACCTTTGAGTTCACCTTTTAGAGTGAAGTCAAATGAAAGCATGAGGAAACAGACAACAACAACAGAAAGCTGATTCAGGGAACATACAATTGACAAGAGAGAAGGAGAAGGAGAAAGGTTGTGTGTTATACCTATAGTCAACTCCCAGGGACACACTGCCGTACAGCGAAGCGCGAAGAGAAAAGGGCGAGAAGTTATAAGCAAGCAACTTGGCTGTGGATTTTACAGTAACAAAGTGGCAAAAATGAAGAAACATTAACACAATAGAACATTGGATAAAAATACATGTGGTCTTCAACGCCAAAATACGGTAATAAAAAAGAGAATACGGTAAAAAAAAAAGAGAAAAAGAGAACGAGAGAAAACAAACATACTCAAAACGTTCCATTATGGAAAAGGCCATTAATACACAACCATGTTATTAGGTATTATAGTGTGTACAGGAACTAGCTGTGAAAGAGGAGAGGGGACGTACTTGTCATTATATGAGGGCCAGATGTAGCCCGCAGATAGAATGTTGAGAGACAGGATGTTGGGGTCGATGATGGTCTCATCAGCCTCTGGAGTATTCCGGATCCGCCCTGAGAGGTCAAAAGGTCAGTGATGGATCTTTATGTGCTGTAAAGACAGATCTGTGGGATCTGTATGTGCGGTAAAGATTAATTTACTGTGCCCATGTCATTGTCGTCTACTCTCATCCGTACTCACCCACCACCAGCTCCTTGACCTCCTTCCACTCCATGTCATTTCCTGTCTCGTGCGCTATGGTGACTGTGATCCTCCGCTGGATGCCCTGATGAAGAAGGAAGGTTCCATGGCAGGGCATGCCCCCTCTGTGGTCCACCACTGAAGGGATGTAGCTAAGGACAAAAAAATGGCATATTCATCAATGACACACATTAATGACCCTAAACTGTCAGTAAAGCTTTATTTTACAGTTCTATTACCACTGGCATTTACCATGAAATTACTTGGTGAGAAAATGCTGTAATTTCAATGGCTAAAGGTCCAATGTGTAGAAATCAATCCACAATTTCCTGGTTGCAAAAACTCTAATAGTTTGCTTAATTTCAGTTTATGTGACAAAACAAGCAGTCATTGTGTAGAGAATCATTGTACCATCTAAACCACTGTGAAATATATTTTCCATAACCAAAAGTATTGTATTTTCAGCTGTTTAAAGCTGATGTACAAAACAGAAAGTAAAAGACAGAATAGAAGAATGGGAAGCATAGAAGTAGTGCATGTATAACAGATCTACCACTTCTTAGACTTGCTTTCAATGGTGAATGACAGATCTATAACTCATATTTCTATGTGAATTTGGTTGGGTTGCCCAAAAAGTGACATATTGCAGCTTTAATGACCATGAAGAAGGGGAAATATGTTTCAAGGTGCTTTGGAGAGGACTTAACAAAAGAGAACAAATGTTTTATTTAACTAGGCAAGTCAGTTAAGAACAAAGTTCTTATTTACAATGACAGCCTAGGAACGGTGAGTTAACTGCCTTGTTCAGGAGCAGAATGACAGGATTTTACTTTGTCAGCTCGGGGATTTGATCTAGCAACCCTTCGGTTACTGGCCCAATGCTCTAACCACTAGGCCACCTGCCGCCCAAAATAACATACTGTCATGACGTTACCTTTACCCTTTTCTCTCCACTCTACAGAATGGACTATTGGAAAGCCCTTTGTGAACGTAGAGAAAGTATGGTAACATCAAAAGGTTGGGGAATGGAACAATATTTCCCTTTCTCAACCAGTTGAAAGTGTCCGTTGGTACTTAAAGAATATGATGCCAGATCAGTTGTTTTCTGGGACATTATATCTGATGATAGGACGACATAAATTGTATCTTGGAAAGTATATTTCCCTCACTAACTTTAAACATCAGCTATCTGAGCAGCTAACCGATCGCTGCAGCTGTACATAGCCCATCTGTAAATAGCCTACCCAATCTACCTACCTCATCCCCATATTGTTTTAATTTACTTTTCTGCTCTTTTGCACACCAGTATTTCTACTTGCACATCATCATCTGTACATCTTTCACTCCAGTGTTCATTTGCTAAATTGTAATTACTTTGCTACTATGACCTATTTATTGCCTTACCTCCTCACGCCATTTGCACACACTGTATATAGACTTTATTTTTTTTCTATTGTGTTATTGACTGTATGTTTGTTTATTCCATGTGTAATTTTGTGTTGTTTTTTGTGTCGCACTGCTTTGCTTTATCTTGGCTAGTTCGCAGTTGGAAATGAGAACTTGTTCTCAACTAGCTTACCTGGTTAAATAAAGGTGATTTAAAAAAAATGTAAGTCTACACATTCTATCAGATTCACATGGAATTGTTGAGCAATTTAAATGTTTAAATATGAAACTATTTGTGAAAATATTAAATGTCATTTTTGCCTCCTAAATAAGATCATTGTTTCATAGTAAAACGTAGTCCCAGTCAGTGGCCACACCCAAGTGAACAGACATTGGTTGAGAACTATGAAACACGCCCTTCTCTCCCCCAGTACAGTTCCCGATGACGTGAGGACTGGTGTCCGTACATTTAAAAGGGCGAATTTCAACATGGAGGTGACAATCACCACACTGGAATGGTGAATTTCGACTAGACCAGCCAGAATACAGCACGAGCTGATTAGGGCAACTTGGTATGAACTTTGAACTATTATTCACTAAAGAAGAAGTGATACCTCCTAGACGTCGAGTTGTCAGCTGCAGCTGTAAATGTACGTGACCTAGGAAAGAACAGACATCTCCTAAGAACAACAGGGTACTTTAACGTATCCGCTCTACAACACTAGGACCAGAAAGATTCTTCAAAGGACAATGGCGATCTCTGCTGGGTAAACCAGTCTTCCATCTTCGACCCATCTATCGAAGCGCAGCTCAGAGTAAATATATATCTTGCATTTTCCTTTTCCGAATGGGCGGTTATTAGAATGCATAAGATTCTGTATTTACGGTAGCAAAGCTTCTCAAGGTCCGATAGAGACCCATCCCCTTTGTCCCTCAGCCATCCCGCTCTTTCATTCAAACCCAACCCCCCTTCCTTTGTGTAACCAGCCGTCATATCGGGTTAGCCCACTAGGGGCTTTTCATGACATGATGAGTAATCGATGTGTGATCTATCCTGTGTATATATATATATATATATATATATATATATATATATATATATATATGTAATTATGTGTGATTATTTAGGTATTTAGTAAATAAATAATTAAGCCAATTTGTGTATTGCTGATTCAACTTGTTAGCTAGGGTTCGTGCAGATAACCAAGTACTTACGACAATCAGAACGAGACCGATCAAGGTGACGATTAATAATTGACTGCTATTGATATAAAAGATCTTCAGATCTTTAAGAGAGTGGATTCGGGAGATAACCGCTCTATATAAATTAATGCTTCTGTGGTGCCCCAGGTTATTAATGGTTTAATTGTTGCATGGTTTAATTCAATCACGTAATCAATTAAATGTTAGATAATCGATTTGATAAAATAGCATGTCATATACATTTAACATTTACATTTAAGTCATTTAGCAGACGCTCTTATCCAGAGCGACTTACAAATTGGTGCATTCACCTTATGATATCCAGTGGAACAACCACTTTACAATAGTGCATCTAAATCTTTTAAAAGGGGGGGGGGGTTAGAAGGATTACTTAATGCTATCCTAGGTATTCCTTGAAGAGGTGGGGTTTCAGGTGTCTCCGGAAGGTCAGAGACATGACAATACTTACTCTCCATTGGCCTCCAGCTCACAGATCTCGAAGAAGGCCATGAGGTCATATTTGGAGTGGCATGGGCCGGCCGTGGAATGGGTCAGGGTATTCAGCTTGGTGGCTGGTACTGTGAAAGAGAAGGTCAGAAATGTGTCTGAATATTTGTGACACGCCAGCACAATGATGTGGATGAAGCTAGGGACGTTTAAAAAAAATATGAACTCAGCAAAAACGTCCCTTTTCAGGACCCTGTCTTTCAAAGATAATTCGTAAAAATCCAAATAACTTCACAGATCTTCATTGTAAAGGGTTTAAACAATGGTTCCCATACTTGTTCAATGAACCATAAACAATTAATGAACATGCACCTGTGAAACAGTCGTTAAAACACTAACAGCTTATAGACGGTAGGCAATTATGGTCACAGTTATGAAAACTTAGGACACTAAAGAGGCCTTTCTACTGACTCTGAAAAACACCAAAAGAAAGATGCCCAGGGTCCCTGCTCATCTGCGTGAACGTGCCTTAGGCATACTGCAAGGAGGCATGAGGACTGCAGATGTGGCCAGGGCAAT
Organism: Salmo trutta; assembly: GCF_901001165.1. Taxonomy (NCBI): domain Eukaryota; kingdom Metazoa; phylum Chordata; class Actinopteri; order Salmoniformes; family Salmonidae; genus Salmo; species Salmo trutta. The sequence continues at coordinate 11,648,433 of NC_042977.1, forward strand.
AAATTGCAATGTCCGTACTGTGAGACGCCTAAGACAGCAATACAGGGAGACAGGACGGACAGCTGATCGTCCTCGCAGTGGCAGACCACGTGTAACAACACCTGCACAGGATCGGTACATCCGAACATCACACCTGAGGGACAGGTACAGGATGGCAACAACAACTGCCAGAGTTACACCAGGAACGCACAATTTTTCTTAGAAGGAATGAGCGTTACACCAAGGCCTGTACTCTGGAGCGAGATCGATTTGGAGGTGGAGGGTCCGTCATGGTCTGGGGTGGTGTGTCACAGCATCATGGGACTGAGCTTGTTGTCATTGCAATCTCAACGCTGTGCATTACAGGGAAGACATCCTCCTCCCTCATGTGGTACCCTTCCTGCAGGCTCATCCTGGCATGACCCTCCAGCAATGCCACCAGCCATACTGCTCGTTCTGTGCGTGATTTCCTGCAAGACAGGAATGTCAGTGTTCTGCCATGGCCAGCAAAGAACCCGGATCTCAATCCCATTGTGCACGTCTGGGACCTGTTGGATCGGAGGGTGAGGGCTAGGGCCATTCCCCCCAGAAATGTCTGGGAACTTGCAGGTGCCTTGGTGAAAGAGCAGGGTAACATCTCACAGCAAGAACTGGCAATACTGGTGCAGTCCATGAGGAGGAGATGCACTGCAGTACTTAATGCAGCTGGTGGCCACACCAGATACTGACTGTTACTTTTGATTTTGAACCCCCCTTTGTTCAGGGACACATTATTCCACTTCTGTTTGTCACATGTCTGTGGAACTTGTTCGGTTTATGTCTCAGTTGTTGAATCTTGTTATGTTCATACAAATATTGACACATGTTAAGTTTGCTGAAAATAAACGCAGTTGACAGTGAGAGGACGTTTATTTTTTTGCTGAGTTTATATATAAAACATATATAAATATTTTACACATTTTTTCTCCAGTAATGCCTTCTTGAACAGGTGAACTTTCATGTGCCTCAATTACAAACTTGCATGGGATCTGTAAATATAAATACAAATATTAAATGATGAGTTTAGCCAAGGAGAAAGCACTGAGCTAAATAGGGAGAAAGACAGGATCCTTTCTGGCTAGCCATGATTGGCTGAGATAATGGAGGGGTTGACCATGCTGATGGTTGGCCATAAGCATTTTTTGTCATAAGCCCCATTTGGGATGGCCCGTCACATTTGTACTACTAACCAATATCTGGTTAGCATTCTCGTACAAAATGGCTGCAGTGCCAACTTGCTCAGCTTGGTGGCTGGCACTTTCACAAAGATGTAGAAAGAGACACATACCAAATAAACCACTCACCTGGTTTAGACAAGGGCATGACCCTTGGGAACTGCCTCCTAGAAGGTCGAAGGGGACTGAAATAGAAGTGTGAACTTTTAAAATGGTCTACTTTAGCAAGACAGTGAAACGGAATCATTTGAAGAAGAAGAGGGCAAGTCCAGTTTTCTCACCTGATGAGGTCTTTGCAGAGGGGCGGGAATGGCTGCTTCTGGTAGTGGCCAAACACCTCAAAGACGATGGGCTGGGTCTTGATGTACTCCACAAACGATTTGGTAACCTCTACCGTGATCTAATAGATAATCAAAAGCGAGGTAGGCTATCAATAAAGTCCCTTAACAAGGCCAGCGACAATAGGATGAATACAAGGTAATACAACAACAATCTGTAATTCATGATTCATTCATGGTAATATCATAGAAATAACGCTTGTAGTAACCTATGAATAATAATAATGAATAGCAATGTTATTTCTGGTCAGTGCTTACATTCTGTACATGGTAGAATCCCAGCGGAGGTCCTCTGCCGGTGTTCTTGAGTGGCTCAGTGGAGAAAGCCTCATCATGTCGGTGGATGAAGCTGGAAGTAGGGAAACCACATTCAATCAATATGCGTACATATTCACTATACATATATATTAAAACTACGACACTGTTACATTACTACTATGTACTATTGACTACTCTCAATATGCCGCACTGATTATGATCACATTTGGTGGACACTTGTCTTGCACCATCAGACGAGTCTACTTTAGGAATAACACTAACCATAAGAATTTTGTTTGTTTAAACCAAGAGAGGATGGAGTCGTTTCTGGATGAAGAAAAGAGAGAAGTGAAAGGTCTTGAAAGACAAGGCTTTTGCATTTACATTTTAGTCATTTAGCAGATGCTCTTATTCAGAGAGAATTACAGTAGAAATTACGGGAAGGTGCTTGGCTTATGGGGCACAGACAGAATTTTCACAGAGTCAGCTCAGGGATGTGAGACAGCAACCTTTCAGTTACTGGCACAATGCTCTAAACCACTAGGCTACCTGCCGCCCTTTTCCATAGCATAGCTTTAAAATAGCTAACGTGTTAGATGTCTTCTAAAATTTGGATTCCTGCCTAAATAAAAATCGTTGTAAATTGCTGAGGAGACAAACTCAAGTACATAGTCAAAATATGATGAAAATAGGAAATAAAGTTGAGGAATAGGCCTTGAAATGACTCATTTGCTTTCTACACATAACAATCAAATTATAAATGACTAACTAAAAGATATCTCCTTCCTTTTAACTGTCAAATAGATATGACCAATTATAGTGACAGTACAAAATTGGCACCATTTCATAGACTCTGCCTCCCTGCACCTAAACAAGCCATCCTGGATTGTTTGCCCACATCCTCATTACTCTGGCAGTGACATGTGTTACTGTTGCTGTCATGTCTATAGCGCTATCACCTTTCTTGCTTTGCTAGCCTTTTGGATGGCATAGCAGTGAGCAAGACTCTCGCTTATCGAGCTCTTCCGAGTGTCCATCGGCGGCTTGAGGTGGTGCTTGGTCAAGTGACTGCCGCAGGGATTTCTGCTCTAACAATTCTATGGATGTAACTGGCACATTCAACACTGGACGTGGCTCTAATCGGGTACTTCTCCATTGAACTGTATCAATTCCAATAGTGTCGCTATAAAGCCCCCCTTTCCCTCTGGTCTCACCGTTATTAAAGGATTGTGCGTCGGGTTGGCTATTCTCAGAGGGGCTCATCACAGATAATGCAACTGATGTCATGCGTTTGACTGAAACCTGGCAACAACCCTTATGAATGTTTGTCTTTTAACCTCGCGATCAGACCTCAAAATGGCTATAACTCAGGTACAGAATCTGACCTCATTTGAATGCCTAGCGCTCAAACTATTTGGCCCAAAACCACTGCTCCTCATTTTGATATGCCGGCCTCCCATATTCTCCCTTTTCTTCCACTCAAGACTTAAGGCGCTAACATCTTCCTGCTCCATGTGCTGCTGGGGGACTTAAACGTTCATGTACACTCCAGCAAGTGAATTTTACAACCTATGTCAAAGGCTACAACCTGGACCTGGTGTGCTACACTGGCCATAGATCCCTCCGACATGTGTGGCCTGAACCTCACCATTTCTGACCACGTGGCCACCCTATTTCATCTTTCCAACCCCCCTGATTGAACTGATTCAGTCCCATGAGAACCCTGACGCTCGCCACAAGGCCAAGTCTACCCACTACTCTAACATCAGTAAAGGTCATAACCCGAGAGCTCCCTTCTCCATGATCTATAAGCTACTACTGTCACGTAACGACCCCCCCCACCCTGCTTCAGCTGACCTCTGTGATCAGTATCTGGACTTCCAAAATAAACTAGACACAATACATGCACAGCTCCAGCAAACGTCCACTGAACCCCCCTCCCCCACCACAGCTCGACTCAGAAACCCTTTCCTCACTCTCCACCTTCTCCCCTGTTGATGCGGTGTTCATCTCTGGTCTAGACATCAAATCCTCAACCTGCTCACTTGACCCTATGCCCAACTCCCACTCTTTCTCCTCATGGTTGACATTGTCAATGTGTCCCTCTGCTCTGGCTCTGTACCCCCTAAACTCAAACTGGCTGTTACTACACCCATTCTGAAAAAACAAGGACTTGACCCAGCTAACCTTAACAACTCCCGGCCCATATCCAACCTTACCTTCCTGGCTAAAGTCATTGAGCGGTGCTGTAGGTTGCCAACTCCAGTCCCTCTTTGAGTCCCTTCAAATCAGGCGTTTTAGGCTCAGTCCTAGGGCCACTCCTTTTCATCATCTATATCGTACCCTTCCGGCCAAATACTCCGTCAACACAGTCTGGAATTCCACTGTTACGCTGATGACACACAAATCTATGTTCACTCCAAACCCACTTGTCAACTGTCTAAAATAAATAAAAACATGGATAAGCTTGACTTCCTGAAGTTCAACGGCGAGAAGACAGAAGCTATGTTGGTGGCACCCAGATCTCTCCTGAAGAAGGTTGAGGAGTTTGACCTTAACGTCGACGGCTGCTCTATGTGTCCTACCTCTCAGGTGAATAATCTGGGGGTCATCCTCGATTCCACACTTTGATGCCCACATTAAAACCATCACAAAATCTGCCTTCTTCCATCTCAAGAACATAGGCAGTCTCAGCCCCTCACTTACCGACTCAGTTGCTGAAACCCTTATACATGCCTTCATTACCTCACGCCTGGACTATTGCAATGGACTCCCTGCCAGCTCCCTCAACAAACTTCAGTATATCTAGAACTCAGCTATAAGACTCCTCACCCGCACCAAACCCTGGGAGCACATCACACCCACACTTCTCCACCTCCACTGGCTTCCAATTCAATTCCTTCTCCTCACCTACAAATCCATGCATGACTTGGCTCCCTTCCATCTTTCCAACATGCAACACATCTACACCCCCACCCGCAGCCTTCAATCCTCTGTCTCTGGCCTACTGGTCACCCCCCCTCCTCACCAGACTACGCTCCATGGGGGATTGTGCCTTCAGCAATGCCACCCCCACTCTCTGGAACTTTCTCACCCCTGAACTGCTAGTGCGTTTTAAACCTTGGTCTAGCTGTTTTTGTCTTTTTAATCTTCTTATCGTGTAAGGGATGCAGAGGTTGTTGAAGTTAGCCTCTCAATTTGAACTGCCTTGATGGCTTTGTCGCTGTTGCTGCTGTTATTTTATTTGTCAATTTTTTGGGTGTCATGCGCCTTGCTTTTAGTATTGTCATGTTTATGTATTCAAATTTTTTTCTTACTCTGTAAGGGTCCTTGGGTATTTTGAAAGATGCAAATAAAATGTATTATTAGTATTATTATAGAAGTGACGACAAAGAATGTTCTGCCATGTGACGCAGAGACGTTACAACTTCAGCTTTTCGTCAGTCTGTGATCAAGAGAAAGTGGTCTTGTTTCAGTTCTATTCTTCAGTTCAATTTTTTTCATGTTGGGCGGTTTAAACCCCAGTGTGAACACCATAGAGAGATTAAACTCACATCAATGGACATCAATGGAATAGTATGGGTGTTGGGTTTCAGGGAACCCCACGAGGGGTTGCGACATACTGATCTGGGTAGGCCAAAACACGCAAGACATCGCTGCCTGTGCTCTCAAGGTCGTACTGCCTTGGTTAGCGACCGGACTCACACATACGCCTATGGAGTTGAATGGTACGACATTAAATGTTTTGTTTCTAAACAGTCCACAGACACATTTACAAGGTAAAAACATATTCAGAACTAGTCCAATACCCATGGTACTCCCTGAATTCAGGGAGTTTACATTCTTAAAGTACCTGAACCACTGGCACTTGCAGATGTTCCTAAGGAGAGATTTTAGAAACAAATGCCTCTTTATGCATCATCATCATCATTCAAAACACTTTTCCTCACTGACATCTTGTCAAGTCTCTATCTAAAATCTCCAAAACCGTCCTGGTCAAAGCTAAAATACAACAAAATGAAAGGGTATTGAGTAGCTAGAATATGCATATAATTAGTAATGAATGGGAGGCACTTACTTGAACTGGCAGAAGATGTCAGCATACTCAGCGGAAATGCTGGAGGCCTGCAGCACTGTGACCCTGAAGGTGAAGGTGGAGCCTATGTGGAGGTGGGACAGGGCCTTCTCCAGGGGCAGTTCCAGACCCAGACCACCCTTCAGTGGGCTCCTGGGGACCTCTGGTGTGGCTGTGATGGGGGACAAGTCTGTGGTCATGGTAAGTACACATGATAAAGACAGGAAATGCCTGCAGTCCTGCACACGGTACGACGGGGAGACACAGTGCTTTACTCCTGCACCATGACTTACACAAATTATAAGTACATGACCTTTCAGTTAAGTCTTCCCCTATGAAACACATTTGTGCTGTTCATATCTACCGCCACAATTACGTCATCGAAAAACAACACGATTGGTAGGATCTCCTTACCTGCACAGGTGTTGTTGTTGACCTCGTCAGGGTCGGCTCCTATATCAGAGTTCTGTCCCTCCCCTTCCACGAAGCGTAGCTCTTCATGAGAGGTGTTAGAATGGGACATGCCGCCAGAACACGACTCTGTCTGGAACTGACCAGCCAAACACATGGCCTTTTAAATAATGACACAGCATTTTCAGAATCTAGATACTGAATGCAGACAAGTATTCAAGTTCATGTATCATTTCTTACTGATTCTACCTTCTCAAACTGTTGGTCCTCAAAGGATATCTTGGCGGTTCCTGACTGCCTTACGCCAGAACCATAGTCAGGGGCTTCTTCATCAGCTGGGGAGAGACAATGAAAATGTTGTAACCTCATCCGTTTTGAAGGCCATTTTTATCAAACAGCAATTCACTACTCTCTCAGCACCCACTTGGGTGTCCTTTACAAAACACTAAACATTTGTGTCTAATACTGTATGTTAACTTCTTTGGGAACAGGGGGCAGTATTGAGTAGCTTGGATGAACAAAGTGCCCAGAGTAAACTGCCTGCTACTCAGGCCCAGAAGCTAGAATATGCATATAATTAGTAGATTTGGATAGAAAACACACTAGTTTTCAAAACTGTTATAATAATGTCTGTGAGTATAACAGAACTCATATGGCAGGCAAAAACCTGAGAAAAATCCAACCAGGATGTGGGAAATCTGAGGTTTGTATTTTTTTTTAAGTGATTGCCTATCCAATATACTGTGTCTATGGGGTCAGATTGCACTTCCTAAGGATTTCACTAGATGTCAACAGTCTTTAGAACATTGTTTCAGGCTTCTACTGTGAAAGGGGAGCGAATAAGAACTGTTTGAACCAGGGGTCTGGCTGAAAGCCTTGAGTTGTTTATCGCACGCGGCCGTGAGCACGAGCTCCGTTCCCTTTCCTTTCTAAAGACAAAGGAATTGTCTGGTTGGAATATTATTGAAGATGTATGCTAAAAACATCCTAAAGATTGATTCTATACATCGTTTGACATGTTTCTACAAACTGTAATGGAACTTTTTTGACTTTTCGTCTGGACTTGTGCATTTGGAATAGTGAACTGAACACGCAAACAAAAAGGAGGTATTTGGACATAAAGATTAACTTTATTGAACAAAACAAACATTTATTGTGGAACTGGGATTCCTGGGAGTGCATTCCGATGAAGATCATCAAAGGTAAGTGAATATTTATAACACTATTTCTGACTTTTGTTGACTCCACAACATGGCGGGTATCTGTATGGCTTGTTTTGGTGGCTGAGCGCTGTACTCAGATTATCGCATGGTGTGCTTTCACCGTAAAGCTTTTTTTAAATCTGACAAAGCAGTTGCATTAAGGAAAAGTTTATCTATAATCCTATGCATAATTGTATCTTTCATCAAAGTTTATGATGAGTATTTCTGTAAATTGATGTGGCTCTCTGCAAAATCACCACAAAAAAAACATTACTGAACATAACGCGCCAATGTAAACTGAGATTTTTGTATATAAATATGAACTTTATCGAACAAAACATACATGTATTGTGTAACATGAAGTCCCATGAGTGCCATCTGATGAAGATCATCAAAGGTTAGTGATTAATTTTATCGCTTTTTCTGCTTTTTGTGACTCCTCTCTTTGGCTGGAAAATGGCTGTATGTTTTTTTGTGACTAGGCGCTGACCTAACATAATCGTATGGTATGCTTTTGCCGTAAAGCCTTTTTGAAATCAGACACTGTGGCTGGATTAACAAGAAGTTTATCTTTAAAATGGTGTATAATACTTGTATGTTTGAGGAATTTTAATTATGACATTTCTGTTGTTTTGAATTTGGCGCCCTGCAATTTCACTGGCTGTTGTCGAGGTGGGACGCTAGCGTCCCACATATCCCAGAGAGGTTAACACAATTTATCGCACAATAAAAGGATATAGACATGACAATATGGCACAGTAGCTGGTACCTGAGATGGCCTGCACTGCCACCCTGAGGAAGCCCTTCACCTCTCCCTTCTCACTGACGATGGCCACGCGGTGCACGAGCGGCACGGGGTACAGCAGGTTACTCAGGTACACAAAGGCCCTGCGGACAGGGGAGGAATAGAGGGGGAGAAAGGAATAGAGGAGGAGAGGGGAATAGAGGGGGAGAGAGCGATAGCGGGGGAGAGACGGATAGAGGGGGAGAGAAGGATAGAGAGGGAGAGAGGAATAGAGGGGGAGAGAGGGATAGAGGGGGAGAGAGGGATAGAGGGGGAGAGATAGAGAGGAGGAGCGTTATCAGACAAATATTTATCATGTGCATCCTCCGATAAGTGTATTGTATTGCATCTGTTTCCATCCTTTTGCTCTTATTAGGAAACCACTGGCTACTTAGTGATTACCTCAAGAAAGTAAGGGAATGACATTTGAAAAGTCTAGGAATTGGGACGGGGACTGACCTGCCCACCAGACGGAACCATGGGAAGCGGTCATAGAAGGGGTCTCCTCCGGTCAGGGCCTGGTCACAGTCCTCCACAGTGCTGCTAGGCACCTCCGCCGCACGGTCATACATCTCCCTCATCAGGTCCAGCCTCTGTCTATAGGGGGCAGCACAGACAACGCACACGATCAGGACAGAGCACATCAGAGCAACAGACACTGTAAAGTAGACGCAGACTGGGTAAGTCCATATAGGCCTACATACCAGGGCCTCGCGTGTACAGAGACACATATCATAACGTAAAGCCATAGATAAATAACCGGAACAAATGCTCAGAGACAGAAACGCACTCACACAGTCTAATGTCAAGGTCCTCACAAGTATAGTAATACTGTACAAACACATGCACACACAATTCCCGCACACACATACCGGAGTTTCTCCAAGGTCCAGTAGTGTGTGGCACCGTTCTTCTGGTCCTGGACTTCCACAGCTACGATGGTGCTGGGGAAGGGCCGTTTCTCCCGCTCCATGGCCACGCTGGGGGGCAGCAGGTCCGGGGGCAACGGGGAGTACAGCGTGTCTGTCAGCAGCACAAACTGGAACTGGACCTGTAAAGGAGAGGACCCTTTTAGCATTTTAGCATGTGAGCAGGTTAGCGACAAAAATCGCTGTTGTCAATTTAAATCTCATTTCGCGGACTCATCGAACCGTTTCACAATAGAGCCAATCTGATTCAGTGACTTTGCCGGGGCACTGTTTCGCAATACCAGTCTTTGCTGACTCATTGAATCGATTCATAGTTTTCTAAGAATAGACTCATTCGATGTACACTCATTTGGTAGATTGACTGAAATGATTAATAACGCCGTTTCATTTGACTGATACCTCACAGTTTCACCACTAAATCCTTGTTCTACTTTATAGGTTGTATATAATGACAGTGTACCTTCTTCTTGAGCTCCACACTGATGGCGTTGGCTTCCTTGAGGAAGATGGCATTGCCCCACAGCAGGTCCCTGAGGGAGGTGAACTGGTAGAAACGCCACTTACGGAACGCCCAGGATGCAAGCTCCATCTCACGCTGTGTCCACGGAACTATGGGAAAAACTTCAAACATTCCATAATTAAGAAAATACTCCATTCTCTGGCCTTACCTCAGAAATAGATATTTTATTTCAAAATCATTGTAAACATTTGATAAAGGTTGTTCTAGATGGGTAACTGTCAATCAATGTCTCACCTTCCTCCTCAGGCTCCTCCTCTTCGTCTGGGGACTCCAGGTAACGGGAGTTTCTGTCCACCTGTTTCTGCAGGGCCTCCAGTTTACTCTCATAGTCCTGGGAGAGACCCCGGTACAGACACATCAAATCACATGACAGAATAACGGCTACATACACTCACTGGCCAGTTTAAAAATTGTCAAAGACTCCAGCCACCCTAGTCATAGACTGTTCTCTCTGCTACCGCACGGCAAGCGGTACCGGAGCGCCAAGCCTAGGTCCAAGAGGCTTCTAAACAGCGTCTACCCCCAAGCCATAAGATTCCTGAACATCTAAGCAAATGGCTACCCAGACTATTTGCATTGCCCCCTGACTCTGTACCGGTACCACCCTGTATATAGTCTCGCTATTGTTATTTTACTGCTGCTCTTTAATTGCTTGTTACTTTTATCTCATATATATATATTTTTTATTTTATTTTTTTATTTAACTGCATTGTTGGTTAGGAGCTGGTGAGTAAGCATTTCACTGTAAGGTCTACACAAATTTGATTTGATTTGATTGGGTACACCACCCCGTTCACGAAAAAGGTTCTCTCCCACAGACAGAGTCACGTGGCCATTGCTCGCTATATAAAGCAGGCAGACTGGCATCGAGGTATTCTGTTACTCTTCGATTGAACGTTAGAAGGGGCAAAACTAATGATCTAAGCGACTTTGAGCGTAATATGATCGTCGGTGCCAGGCACGCCGGTTCCAGGATCTCAGAAACGGCCGGCCTCCTGGGCTTTTCACACACGACAGTGTCTAGAGTTTACTGAGAATAGTGAGACAAAATACATCCAGTCCAGTGGCGGTCCTAACAACAGTGGTGTGCAGAACCGCATCTCGGAACGCACAACTCGTCGGTCCTTGTCACGGATGGGCTATTGCAGCAGACGACCACACCGGTTTCCACTCCTATCAGCTACAAACCAGAAGAAGCGGCTCCAGTGGGCACACGATCACCAACACTGGACAACTGAGGAGTGGAACGACATCGCCTGGTTCGAGGAATCCCGGTTCCTGTTGCCTCATGCTGATGGCAGAGTCAGGATTTGGTGGAAGCAGCATGAGTCCATGGCTCCATCCTGCCTGGTATCAATGGTACAGGCTGGCGGCGGTGGTGTAGGAAACGTTTTCCTGGCAAATGTTAGGTCCCTTGATACCAATGGAGCAACGTTTGAACGCCACACCTTGTAAAATCCATGCCCCGAAAACTTCAGGATGTTCTGGAGGCAAAGGAGGGGTCTGACCGGTACTAGATGGGTGTAACTAATAAACTGGTCATTGAGTGTCTCCATATACAAGTAACTGCCAAAATAAAGGAAACACCCAATAAAGTGTCTTAATAGGGCGCTGGGCCATCACGAGCAGCTAGAACAGCTTCAAAGCGCCTTGGGCATAGATTCTACAAGTGTCTGGAACTCTATTGGAGGGATGTGACACCATTCTTCCATCATTTGGTGTTTTGTTGCTGGTGGTGGAAAACTCTGTCTCAGATGCCAATCCAGAATCTCCCATTAGTGTTCATTTGGGTTGAGATCTGGTGACTGAGACAAACACCCTTTAAACCCCCTACTTATGCTCATTTGAGACCCCTCTTTCAAAGTCACTGAGATGTCGTCTTCTAGCCATGGTAGAGGAAAATAATGGGCAACTGGGCATTTTTATACATGACCCTAAGCATGGGATGATAACTGCTTAATTAACTCAGGAGCCACACCTGTGTGGAAGCACTTGCTTTCAATATACAGTACTTTGTGTCCCTCATTTACTCAAGTGTTTCCTTTATTTACACAGTTACCTGTATTTATAAAAACAAAAGATAAGCTTTTTAAGGGGTATCTATTAGTGGCCTGTCTTACCAGTCTCTGTTGTTCCAGAAGGTTACTGGCCTCCTCTCGTTCTCGGCGGTATTGATCTTCTAACTCTTGAAGCCTGCAAACAAAATTATAGCAAATCATTTTCAAGCAAAGTCATACAAAGTCATACAAGAGGATGATGTGTTATTCCAGCTGGTGCTTTGCCAAAGGCAGTCCATCGATTATCGTACCTTGACTCCATCTCCTGCTTCATGTCGATGCCCTGTTTCTCCAGCAGCTCTCTCTGGGCGAAGGCCCAGTCCACGGGCTCCACGGGGGTCTCAGCGCAGGGGGTCCTCTCCCGCTCCTGCCGCGCCTGCTCCGGGTCATTGAAGCGGAACACGTGGCTCTTCCCCATGATAATGCGATTTCCTGAGGTCAGGAGTCAGGTCAATCTCATTACACCTCAGTCATTTCATCAATGTCATAAACCTATTATAGTTTTTTTTTTACAATCGCTTACACACTAAAAGCGATACTTGAGGCACACAGTGAAACCGTTAACTCTAGTATCTAATCTTCAGACCAAGTCTGCAAAACTGCAAGCACATTATCTGCTTTACACTCAGTTTGCAATTGTAAAACACACTTTTTGCAAAACACTAAATACAGTTCTCTACATTAGACACATCATTCAAAACTAACAGGTCTTGTGTTTCATTTGGAAAACACTACCATTCAAAATGCCACACTCATTTACCGATTACCTACACCCAGTGCTCACGTGTGAAAACACTTATAGCTAATTTCTTCACCTAGAAATCAGAGCTTGAGCACTATACATAGGCTTCAGGTTGTCTTTTTTGGTTTGGACAACAAAGGAGGCCAATTTTGGAGAGTTAGAGCAGTGGTTCTTAACCTGGGTTCGATCGAACCCCAGGGGTTCGGTGAGTCAGTCTCAGGGGTTCGGCGGAGGTCAAGACACACACCCGACTCATATGATTCGTGATGACACGCCCCGCTTGGCCATCATTGGCTGCAGGTGATCACGCAACATCGCTTGGCCTATCTGTGCTGCAGGGAATTTGGCGCGCTCAGTAGTCGAATTGTGACTGTCGTGATGGTACGTCGTGTGATTTCTTTCTTAATATTTTAATCCCTTCATACTAACTATGTCGAGCAAAAAAAGAAAGTGGTCGGACGAATATGTACAATATGGATTCACATGTATAACGAATGTGATGAGAGTCAGCGTCCTAACTGCATGATTTGCAATGCCAAGTTGAGCAATTCTAGTCTAGAATTCTAGTCTAGAATGATTTCGAGGCTTCACGTTTAGTGTTGAGACAACAGATGTCAATGATGAATACCTCGATGAAATCATTGAAATTCAGCAGAGCCAGGTTCAACAGCAACTCTTCAGAACAACAACGCTCTCAACGTTTTGGTGTCAACAAATGGTAACGTACCCTGTTATTGCTAAGAAAGCTCTGGAGATTTTCATACCGTTTGTTACAACATATCTTTGCGAGCAATCCTTTTCGAGGATGCTGGACATAAAAACGAAGAAAAGGAACAGACTTTGTTGCGAAAATGACATGAGAGTGGCACTTGCCAAGGTGAAGCCACGCATTTCTGGTCTCTGAAAGGCAACAGCAGAAGTCACACTGATTTGCAGTAAATATTCATTATTATGTTTTTGTTTTTGTGTGAAAATCACGTTTTAATGGTTTTGTTCTTTGAACACTGATGTTGATGCACGGTTCATTTTGTGCACCAGTAAAATATATACCTATGTTTTGAATTTTATTTTTCCAATTAAGAAGGGTTCGGTGAATGCGCATATGAAACTGGTGGGGGTCAGTACCTCCAACAAGGTCAACAAGGTTAAGAACCACTGAGTTAGAGGAAGACGAGGACAAGGAGGAGGATGAAAACAATGTTTTGAGAAAGAAATACATTTGATTTTTTTCCCCCCCTTACATTTCTGTTTATAGTGTGAATATATACTGAATATGCATACATACTGTATATATTTGTGCACATACGTGTACGTGTGAGTGCTATGGCAAACTGCAAAACTGCAAAAGACACAAGATAGTAGTGTTTTACATTTGTCACATCCGTGTGTAGTTGGCGTGTATAAGAGATAATCATTTGATGGTTTGTGTGTAGAGTTGTGATGCAAAAACACCACTTTGAGAGGAGTTAAAATCGTTTTGAATAAAGTGTTTGGTTTTGCAAGAGATGTGTGACGTTTTGCATGTTGTGCGTGTGTTTTGGGGTTTTGTGTGTAGAGTCTAGAGACGAGGAGCCATAGTCTCAGAAATTATCTGTAAGCAATTGTCAAAAACTGTCATGATTTTAACCTCGGACTGTTCAAGTGTGAATCATCTATGGTGATTCTTTGTGTATTTATGATGTTGTATACGGAAGCAGATTCATGCCAAGACAAATACAAAATACTTAATTAAAATCAGTGTAGTGTTTCTCAGTATGTTTTGTGTCTATTGTATATCTTTTCCCGTGCTTAGTGGAAGATGCTGAGGGGTTTACGCCTTACCTGAACGAAGCAGAGTAGGCGTGGTCACCAGTTTCCCGTTGACGTAGATCTCCGCCCCCTCGCAGGGCTCCAGGATGACGTTCCCTGTGTCATCATCATCAACAGACAAGAACCACCGGGGATGGTGAACATTTGGCCATTCTACAATGCCTCCCTTTCTTACACTACATCAGGGCTGCCCAATTCCAGTCCTGGAGGGCCAAAACACTTCGAGTTTTCATCCTCTCCTTCTAATCAGGGACTAATTCAGACCTGTCACACCAGGTGAGTGCAATTAACTACCGCGTAGAAACAAAAAAACAGTGTTTTGGCCCTCCAGGACCGGGAATTGGGCAGCCCTGATGTACATGTACTGAATGGATCATTTGCTTGCCCTCAATGAGCTGTGATCGACAAAGACTGCGTAGGCAAAGGCAAGAGGGTAAAAGGCAACTGGTCGGCTAACTATTGTCTTTTTCTGCTGTGATTACATAAGGGATAGTCAACGAGGGGCAATGCGTTCTTTGGAAAATAATGAACAACGTGGAAGGCGTGTTCCACGAAGCGCTAGCGGAATGGAACTGACCTTCCACGGTGTTACACTATTTTCCAGAGAACGCACAGAGGCCCAAGTTGATTATCCCTTTTGTACCATGGTTATAATTTAACACATTTGCCCTAGAAATGTGTTCATTTGCCGGAAGAAACATGTTCAACATTCACTGAAGTAGCTAGCAAGTTTACTAGATAGCTAAAGTAGTTGCCATGCTAATCATTTTACATTGGTAACCAGTTTATAAAAGCAATAAGGCACGACGGGGGTGTGTTATATGGCGTTGCGTCGTGCCTAAGAACAGCCCTTAGTCGTGGTATATTGGCCATATATCACACCCCCCTCATGCCTTATTGCTTTTATAAACTGGTTACCAACGTAATTAGAGCAGTACAAATAAATGTTTTGTCATACCCATGGTATACGGTTTGATAAACCACGGCTGTCAGCCAATCAGCATTCAGGGCTCGAACCACCCAGTTTATAATTTACTATAACTATAGCCTCACTAGTCCAAGTCTCTTTAGTCCATAACCCAGTCTCAATAGTCCCAGTCTCTACAGACCCTATAACCTCTGGTGCACGCAAGCAAAATCTGCCAATGAATCTTCTCATAGAACTAGAACTACTAGAAACTATCATGGTTGGCCCACAGTTGGTCAGTCCAGTCTCACCTTCTCCCCCGGAGCCTGTGGTGCTACTGAAGGTGCAGTGCTCGTCTTGGATAAAATGGCCACTGAGCACGATGTCCTGGCGACTTTTGGCGTCTTCACGTCCAACCCTGAGGGAAAGATGCATAGGATATGGAGTAGATGTCTTTCTTGTAAGAACACTGTTTCACTCTTCAAATTCTGAAGGAAATATCGTCGCCCACTTCACAGGACCATTTTGTCCTCGATATTCCAGGTAGTCAACTTAAACAGCTGTCTCCTTACTCCAAATCCATCTGTACTGTACTACAGGACTGGAGGCCACTTCAATACAAAAGAGGTACACATTTCCTGCAGATTAAGGAGTAGTTCTCACTTGGTGGTCCCATCTTTGATGTAGTAGAGTAGGCACTCAGACATCAGTGGGTCCTCATTCAGGTTTACCAGGTGAGGGGTCTGAAAGGAAGACAAGAACATTGTGACTTTGCTTCCACATATGTTGACATTTTGTGTTGAAATATTGTTGACAGGGGTTGTTGTAGCATGATGGAAATGGATATCATGTACAGAGGATTGTGGGTACTGTAGTACATCTCACTACAGTTGCCATAAGGGGTTCTGACCTTCTTGGGGGAGAACACGCCCACGGTGCCTCCATCTTCTCTCATGGCAACACCCATCTCAGCCAGCAGGGCCTCCCTACAGATAGCAGAGAACCACAGTTATTTGAGACAGATGGATTCAGATAAGGATAATGGTTCAAGGTTAAATCCGTCTGACACACCTCTGCATCCGGATATCTTCAGTACGGCGCAGCTTCTCCTCCCATGTCTCATTGAGCTCAGCAATGATTTTCTCTGTTTCCTAGAGGGAAAAGAACGACAAATGTCTAAGTTGGCATGGTACATACACGCCATAACATTATGGTTAGCCTCCATGACCCTTACCATCTCTCTCTATCTCTAACCTCCTGGTTCCCCTCCCTGATCTCTTTCTCCATCTGTCCCCAGCTGTCTAACTATCCCTCTATCTCTCCACTGCCCTTCCTCTCCTCCTCCCCACCATGTCTCTTTCTCCTTCCATCTCGCTCGCTCACTCACTCACTCACTCACTCACTCACTCACTCACCACCTCTAAGTTCACCCTCCCTCCCTTCCTCCTCCCTACCTTGAGTCTCTCTATGGCCTCCTCGGAGGCAGGGCTGAAGATGCGGTCATGCAGGTTTGCCATGGAGCCCGCACGGCTGGACAGGGCGGAGAGAGAGGGGGAAGGGCTCATCCCAGTCATGGCATTGGTCACTGTGGATAGATCACCCGTTTGATTGACAGCCTGGCGATTATTGACAAAGTTCTTGTAATCGCACAAGTCTGCCAGAAGAAGAGCGGGAGTGTGTGGGGGAGAGAGGGAGAGAGAGGGAGCAAACAGCAGGAAGGTGAGGAGGAGGAGACATTGGGGGTGGAGAGAAAAACGCAGAGAAGTGGATATAAGGAAGAAAGGGAAAACAAGGGAGGAGTAAAAACAGAAGAAGAGAGCTCAAAGAAAATGTATCGTAGGAGCAGAGACAGGTGCTTACCAAAGGCATTGCAGAGAGAGCGAGAAAAGAGCAACTTACACTGATGGATATGCAAAGCATACGAGAAGTTAGAGAGCAAACGCTTTTCTCTGCCAGTCATATGCAAAATACATACAGTAACAAGCTAAAAACAAGCAATGTCATATGATATATAGGGCAGCCAATCTAGAATAAATGTAGTTTAGTTCTTACTTGCAGCATAATCTCCAGGCTGAAAGGCTGTGAAAGTATTATTCAATTAAAATCAATGCAATTCCCAAAAACTAACTTTATCCCGCAAGCGACAATTATGCAGGGCAAGCAGTGTGAATTAGGAGTAAGGCAGCAGAGCTCTAGAGCCCTAGCCAGAGCCCACATTAAGAACCCTGGCATATCAAAGACCCTCTACAGAAGCAGAGCGTCCAATCAGATAGCTACACACCCAGAGAACCAGAGTGTAACACAGGCTGCATCCCAACAGTCTAAAATGGCTCCCCCCCCCCCCCCCCCCCCCATCTTCATCTACACTGATCTGAAAGGACTGGAAAGGGGAAAGTCTATTCTCTTAGAGGAGTATACCATCTTGCTTTCACCGATCCCATGTTTGCAGATCAGTGCAGAGGAAGAAAAAGGAGATGAGGAGAAGGTGCCATGTTAGACTTTTGAGACGCATTCCAGTCCCCAAGAGGTGGACAGTAAAAATCGGAGTTTCTTTTCTTCAGTGTGTACTGGATTTATGGATTTTAGATGGGTTTTGGGTTGGAGTCCTTCCATATAGCTCTGGGGTGTTATAGGATTTTAGTATGGTAGAGGTTTAGCTTTATTTTCAGTTAGCTGCAAAGCGGGGGGGGTGGGGGGTTGCTAGAATATACACACTTTTCAAACCAGCTATCACAGGATCGGGACATCGATACGCTGAGAGGAAAGAGGAGAGAGAAGAGTGTGTGAGACACTCACACACACATCTGTATGGCTCTCATCCTGTGTGTGTGTGTGTGTGTGTGTGTGTGTGTGTGTGTGTGTGTGTGTGTGTAGGTAGGTAGGTAGGTAGGTAGGTAGGTAGGTAGGTAGGTAGGTACTCACTGTCTATGATGTCTCCCAGGCCCTGGGCGTAGAGGAGGTCCTTGAGTCGGCACACCTCCTCCTTCAGCTCACGCACCAGACGGTTGTTGGGGTCCTCGTTGATGACGGCGTTACAGCGGATCTGTTTGGCGCGGTCAGCATACCTGGGAAGGGTCAAAACCATTAAAAGGCAGGTTCACCCCAAAATATGTCCACTGTTTATATGATGGGAGAAACATCGTCATTGACAGGGACAACATAGGAGCGTTCAAGGTATCACTATTTGCAGTTCCTGGATTACTTCCTGGTTTAGTCTCTCAATGCATAAAAATGAGGGTTCCTCAAGGGTTCTTTGGGAAGGTAGATGGTTCTATGTGGACCCATAATGACTCAAAGAACACTTTGAGCTCTTCAATTGTTCTTTGCAGTTCACAAAAGGGTCCTTTGCTCTTTTAGTGATAGTTAAAATGTACGGGAGGAGGCTCGGCCTGGTTTGCTCACAGCTCTTTTTGTGTAACCGTGAGTGAGAGTGTCATTCCTGTTTATCTAATGTGTTGGGTTATGCTATTTTATATAACTACGGCCAGTGACGGTGTCGTGTGAAAGACTCACATATGGCCTGGTGCCAGTTGAGAACAGTTGACTAAATCAATCAGTGGTTCTCAATTATCTCCTCAGGGACCCCCAGCTCTTCCAGCGATTTCTCAAGTTGTCTATTAACACTTACAGAATTTTAAATATAATATGGCTGACCACATTGAGAAAGGTTCTTTACAACCATTCTCCATAAAGGTGTCTTCAGAAAGTACAGCATTCATACCCCTAGACTTATTCAACATTTTGTTGTTTTACAGCCTGAATTAAAAATGGATCAAATAGAAGCACCTTTGGCAGTGATTACAGCTGTGAGTCTTTCTGGGTAAGTCTCTAAGAGCTTCCCACACCTGAATTGTACAGCAATTGCCAATTGTTATTTTCAAAATTCTTCAAGCTCTGTCAAATTGGTTGTTGATCATTGCTAGACAACCATTTTCAGGTCTTGCAATAGATTTTCAAACAGATGTAACTCGGCCACTCAGGAGCATTCACTGTCTTCTTGTTAAGCAACTCCAGTGTAGATTTGGCCTTGTGTTTTAGATTATTTGCTGAAAGGTGAATTCATCTCCCAATGTCTGGTGAAAAGCAGAATGAACCAGGTTTTCCTCTAGGATTTTGCCTGTGCTTAGCTCCATTCTGTTTCTTTTTTATCCTGAAAACTCATAACATGATGCAGCCACCACTATGCTTGAAAATATGGAGCGTGGTATTCAGTAATGTGTTGTATTAGATTTGCCCCAAACATAACACTTTGTATTGAGGACAAAAAGTTCATAGCTTTGCCACATTTGTGTCAGTATTTCTTTACTGCCTTCTTGCAAACGGCATGCATGTTTTGGAATATTTTTATTCTGTACAGATTTCCTTCTTTTCACTCTGTCAATTAGGTTAGTACTGTGGAGTAACGACAATGTTGTTGATCCATCCTCAATTTCTCCTATCACAGCCATTAAACCCTAACTGCTTTAAAGTCATCATTGGCCTCATGGTGAAATCACTGAGCGGTTTCCTTCCTCTCCTGCAACTGAGTTAGGAAGGACACCTGTATCTTTGTAGTGACAGGGTGTATTGATACACCATCCAAAGTGTAATTAATAACTTCACCATGCTCAAAGGAATATTCAATGTCTATGCTTCTTTGTGAGGCCTTGGAAAACCTCCCTGGTCTTTATCTGTCCTCGTGCTCCTAGATCTTAGTGCTGCTTTTGATACCATCGATCACTACATTCTTTTGGAGAGATTGGAAACCCAAATTGGCCTGGTTTAGATCTTATCTGTCGGAAATATAGCAGTTTGTCTCTGTGGATGGTTTGCCCTCTGATAAATCAACTGTAAATGTTGGTGTTCCTCAAGGCTCCGTTTTAGGACCACTATTGTTTTCACTATATATTTTACCTCTTGGTGATGTCATTCGGAAACATAATGTTAACTTTCACTGCTATGCGGATGACACACAGCTGTACATTTCGATGAAACATGGTGAAGCCCCAAAATTGTCCTGCCTGGAAGCCTGTGTTTCTGACATAAGGAAGTGGATGGCGGCAAATGTTCTACTTTTAAACTCGGACAAAACAGAGATGCTTGTTCTAGGTCCCAAGAAACAAAGAGATCTTCTGTTGAATCTGACAATTAATCTAGATGGTTGTACAGTCGTCTCAAATAAAACTGAAGGACCTCGGCGTTACTCTGGACCCTGATCTCTCTTTGGACGAACAAATCAAGACTGTTTCAAGGACAGATTTTTTCCATCTACGTAACATTGCAAAAATCTGAAACTTTCTGTCCAAAAAATGATGCAGAAAAACGTATCCATGCTTTTGTCACTTCTAGGTTAGACTACTGCAATGCTCTACTTTTCGGCAACCCGGATAAAGCACTAAATAAACTTCAGTTAGTGCTAAACACGGCTGCTAGAATCTTGACTAGAACCAAAGAATGTGATCATATTGCTCCAGTGCTAGCCTCTCTACACTGGCTTCCTGTTAAGGCAAGGGCTGATTTCAAGGTTTACTGCTAACCTACAAAGCATTACATGGGCTTGCTCCTACCTATCTTTCCGATTTGGTCCTGCCGTACATACCTACACGTACGCTACGGTCACAAGACGCAGGCCTCCTTACTGTCCCTATAATTTCTAAGCAAAGAGTTGGAGGCAGGGCTTTCTCCTATAGAGCTCCATTTTTATGGAATGGTCTGCCTACCCATGTGAGAGACGCAGACTCGGTCTCAACCTTTAAGTCTTTATTGAAGACTCATCTCTTCAGTAGGTCCTATGATTGAGTGTAGTCTGGCCCAGGAGTGTGAAGGTGAACGGAAAGGCACTGGAGCATCGGACCGCCCTTGCTGTCTCTGCCTGGCCGGTTCCCCTCTCTCCACTGGGATTCTCTGCCTCTAACCCTATTACAGGGGCTGAGTCACTGGTTTACTGGTGCTCTTCCCTGCCGTCCCTAGGAGGGGTGCGTCACTTAAGTGGATTGAGTCACTGACGTGATCTTCCTGTCCGGGTTGGCCCCCGGACAGGAACTGCTGCTCCAGTTTCAGCTGTTCTGCCTGTGGCTATGGAACCCTGACCTGTTCACCGGATGTGCTACCTGTCCCAGACCTGCTGTTTTCAACTCTCTAGAGACAGCAGGAGCGGTAGAGATACTCTCAATGATCGGCTATGAAAAGCCAACTGACATTTACTCCTGAGGTGCTGACCTGTGCAACCTCGACAACCACTGTGATTATTATTATTTGACCCTGCTGGTCATCTATGAACATTTGAACATCTTGGCCATATTCTGTTATAATCTCCACCTGGCACAGCCAGAAGAGGACTGGCCTCCCTCATAGCCTGGTTCCTCTCTAGATTTCTTCCTAGGCTCTGGCCTTTCTAGGGAGTTTTTCCTAGCCACCGTGCTTCTACACCTGCATTGCTTGCTGTTTGGGGTTTAAGGCTGGGTTTCAACCAGCTGGTTGAGTTGCCCATTAAGAGTAAACTAGTTTTGTATCGGAATTTGCATAGAATTTTTAAAACATCCAAAAATGATACAAGTATTTACATGATGTATGCTTAATTTACTTATAATGGAAGATATGCCTAGTTAAATGAGGACTTAAATCAATTATTAATAAAATAGGATACATTTGTGTGTCAAAATATGAATATTGCAATGCATGTAAATGAATGTGTTTACAGTTTATATGCTTAGAATACCAGTAAAATGACATGTATTGAATGATATTGTGAAACATATAGAAGATAACAGGCAGACATCGAATCGTGATATGAATTTCAAAGGATTGTTGTATTTGCACAGACAAAGAAAGTCCCATAACAATATGTCTCCATTGTCCATTATCACTAGCTTTGACTGAATAGCATTTCCTTTAACGGGCAACTCAACCGCCTGGTAGAGCATAGATTTGAAGAGTTCCTAAATTAGTAACAACAACACATTTGTAATCGAATCATTCTTAAATTACGTTTCAGAGGTCAACAACATTTTGCAACGTTGTAATTGTCCATTTTATACACAATTAGTTCATAATTAATTATAATAATTGGTAAATGAGGTTAGGTTTTGCTCACGTTCACTTGCTGGTTTTCAACCATCTTTGAATGCATGTTTAAAAAAAAATATGGGAGTCCAATAACGATAACCGCATGATCAATTTACTAAATGACATTGGATGAGGTGATAAAATATGCCAAACAAAAATGCATATGCTTAATTTCATTTAAAATTGGTTGTCAAAATTAGCTCAACCGCCCAGTTGAGCTGCCTGTTAAAGGGTTAAGGGGTCTTTATAGAACCTTAGGAAATTATTATTTTTAGCACCACACAGGTTCCATTTAGAACCTGATGAACATGGTTCTTTATTGATCCTTCAAACAAGGATTCTATCAAGCACCAAAAAGAACCCCTGTCTTGTACTATTTAGAACCACTTTTGTGTGTAGCCATTACACTTGTGTACATTACTTTATAAGGAGGCAGGTGGTTGGAACTGAAACTGCTCCTCACAGTGGATGACAGTGATACTGAAGTACTGTAGGGTCACAGAATCACTATGGATTTGAAGGTTTTTTTAACCGGAGAATTTGACCTCAGAGCTGGGTTGTTACCTGAGGGTGCTCAGGGTCTCGTCATAGTTGATGTCAGCAGGGCTGAGGGCTGCCACCATGGCGGTGCGAGAGTTACCTCCTAATGGACAGAAAGGGGCAAAGAGGTTAATAGGGGATGAGGGCGAGAGGAGGAAGGATTATTTAAAGGGCATCTGCAGAGGAATTAAACAAAAGAGTAAACAGTGATAAGGATGCTACATGTTATGTTTATTGATGTTTTGGGGTTTTGTTTGCTGCAGCCCCCTGCTAAAATAATGGGGGGGGGGGGGGCGTTGGTTGCCCATCTTTTTCCCTGGAAAAAAACAAACAGGTCTTTGAAAACCAGTGGGATTTGAGTTGTAAGCTGCTTGGTTGGATATAGGCATCTAATATGTTTATAGACGTGTGAATTGTTCACCCTGGAAATGATGGAAAAGTTGAATAAAAGCTTTGAATCATCATCTGCAGGGGAATTAAACAAAATTGCAAACAGCGATAAGGATGCTACAATTGGCGTAGGTGGCTGGTTCTGGGTTAGTAGGTGGAAAGTACGTACCCAGGTTCTCTCTAAGAAGCCAGGTCAGCACTGAGTCTCTATAGGGGATGTGGCTCTCCACCTTCTTCTTCTTCTTGTTCTGTTAACAGTTCATTTTAACAATTAGGACAAGGATACTGCCTCAATAAAAGTGCATTTACCTGTTGGGAAATATAAGAATAAACGCTTGTGAATCATCTACTTCCCAATCTCTTAATACCATTTCCCCAAATATTTTCTGAAAACAAAAATGGAAGAAGTCATTGAAATTGTGTACCTTATTTGGTGCTGAGTCCTAGAAAAATAAGAAATTGACAGAACTTAATTAATTGGCAGTCTTACCAAAATTGCTTCAATGACCAAACAGACGAAGAGTTGTGTACTGAAAAGTACAAACTCTCACCACTTCAGCTAAAGCAGAGATGACTTTCCCCAGTGTGGTCAGAGATTTGTTGATATTTGCTCCTTCCTGAAAAGGAACAGATGGGGCATACTTAATCAAACGAAAAGCCTTGCGTGCAACACAAAAAACTACACACGCCACAATCTTGAGAAACAGAACCTAGAGGCTTTGTAAAGTTCATAGACATGTCAACTTGAAATGTTAACTTGAAACGGAGGAATTCATTCATTGATTTCACTGGGGGGGTCGGATTCAGCCCATAAAGTTGACCCAAAAATACCCTCTCACCTTCAGCCTGGTTCCTTTGGCTCCTGTAGAGTCTGCTCTCTCACTCCCAGCCAGATCCACCAGGCTGATCTTGCTCACCTGCAACAAGAAACTCTCTGTTATCATTTGTTTTGGAATGAATCTGCTTTGATACTCTGTATCCCACAGTGGGAAATGCCCAGATTCCAAATGCACAGTGGTAGCCCCAAGAAACTCTCTTTGAGGACTTATCTGTAATGAGTACTGTTATCATGAACGATAACACAGTGAATGTCCAGATAGCATAGCAATAGACCTCAATCATAGAGTTATAAACCATGCATAGGTCAAAGTGTTACAAAACCCTAGTGTGAGGCATCTTGAAGGATCTTAATTTGAGACAGTTTGCTACAGCAGGAAAATAATCCTGCAGCAAGAGGAAATGTGAGTTATTATGTGGATTATAATTAATGGACATTTTTTGTAGAGGTTGATACATTTTTCTTTAGGGCGAATCAAGTCCGAATTTTTTGGGTGGAAATTACAAACATTAGAAGCCCTTTTAAACCTTGAATGCACTACAAATTTGCATTTCCTGCAATGCAGGACATTTCACAGCAACAAGAGTGATCAAGTTAAGATCCTACATCTGTAGGGGTTTATAACTCTATGGCCTCAACCTATTGCAGTAGCTTGAGTATGAGGTTGAACCTGGTTATTAAGTCTGCGCAGTACCTTCTCAGATGTGTTTTCTGAATCCATGTCGTGTTTCTTCTGAGTGAAGATGATGTTGAAGACAGCATGAGAGCGGCTGCTGGTCTCGTTCATGTTGGTGGCTGCCACCGTCCTGAAGGGAGAAAGAAGTGAACCTTATGACATCAATCCATCCCTCATCCATCTATTTATTCATCCATCCACCTATTCATCCATCTATCCAGTCCATCCACCCCCCACATCCACCCACCCACCCACCCATCATCCATCCATCCATTCTAAGTCCCATTTACCTGGCCTTGTTGCCAGACTCCATGAGGTCCTGGATGTCGTTGTAGGAGGTAACGGCCAGTTTGGACAGGTCCTCCACGTACGGCCCCATCAGTGGGTGCTCTCTCACACGCAGGTTCCCCTTGTTCTTCGGGTTCAGCAGGTCACGCACACGCTCACAGTAGATCTCCATGTAGCTCACCTGTGGAGGTTGTCAATACTCTATAGAAGTGCCAATCAAGAGAACTAAGTGCCTATTAAATGTCTATTGAGCAGCACCACCTTGGGGCAGATAAGACACTCTTATCTGAACTCTTATCATATGCACAGCAAAATTAATGGTGTGCATTTAACTCGGAAATGTACACTAAAACGATGTTGGAGGCGGCTTATGGTAGAGAAATTAACATAAAATTATCTGGCAACAGCTCTGTTGGACATTCCTGCAGTCAGCATGCCAATTGAGACATCTGTGGCATTGTGTTGTATGACAAAACTGCACATTTTAGAGAGTGGCCTTTTATTGTCCCCAGCACAAGGTACACCTGTGTAACGATCATGCTGTTTAATCAGCTTCTTGATATGCCACACCTGTCAGGTGGATGGATTATCTTGGCAAAGGAGAAATGCTCACTAACAGGGATGTAAACAAATTTGTGCATACAATATGGGATCTTTTCTGGGATCTTTGATTTGAGCTCATGAAAAATGGGACAAACACTTTTATCATTCAGTATGTATCACCCAGGAGGTAAAAGCCCTAACCCACTGATAAGCAGTAGGCCTGTCCTGTATAGAAGCTCATTCTCAAACCACTAGAGGGAGCACTCACCTCCACGGAGTAGGACAAGCTGTTTTCCTTATTGCTGTCACTTATCTTGGTGAAGAGGTCCTCACACAACTGGCAGACAGAGAACATGGAGGAGCATTGTTAGACTCACATATGAACCAGGGTTGGGGTCAAATCCATTTCAATTCCATCCAATTAAGGAAGTACATTGAAATTCCAATTCCAATTATCTTCAACGCTTTTCAATTAGGAAAATGTGGAATTGGAATTTGTTTTAGTTTCAGAATAGACTGGAACTGATATGAACACAGCACATGTATTTTCAATAAAAGGCTTTGATGTTTTTGGCATAAAACTAAATGGGTTTCCAAAGATCCAGTATCTGACATGATGAAGTAAATTTACATTATATGATGTTTAACGACATTTTGTCGTTAATTCATCTATCCATCCATATATCCACCCATCCACCCATCCACCCTTCCATCAATCCACCCTTCCATCCATCCATCCATCCATCCACCCTTCCACCCATCCATCCACCCTTCCACCCATTAACCCATCCACACTTCTACCCATCACCCACCCATCCATCCATCCATCCATCAACCCACCCTTCCATCCACCCACCCATCCATCAGTCCATCCATCCACCCTTCCACCCATCCATCCAGATTACCAGTGGGATGATGCCTTGCTGATCCTTCTGGTCCTGCTTGCCCATCATGGTGTAGCTCTTCCCAGATCCAGTCTGGCCATAGGCAAAGATACAAACATTGTATCCCTCAAAGGCATGCAGCAACATCTCCTCCCCAATGTCCTTGTACACCTGCTTCTGGGAATGATAGTTGATGTCCTCCGGCTGCAGAGAGAAAGACAGAGTTTGAGTATGAATACACGGTTAGTTAGCTATTACGGAGTGAATATAGAGCTCATGGCTTGCATGGTCTTGAAACGCATGATATTCAAGTCTTTCAGGTGTATGTGGTGAAACTCACTGTTGTGTGTGACCAGTAAGAGTAGTCGAAGTTATAGCTCTTGTTCTCCTTCGGCTGTTTGGGGTTTATGATTGCTAAAAGCACAGACAACAAGTAAACAAAGGTTAGAGAAGTGCCCAGACCAAGCCCATAAACTAGCAGAAAGTAAGCTATGGTGAAACCCTGTGTGGTCCTTGGCCATGGCAGACCAAATGTAAATAGCAAGTAGAAAGAGTATTTGGCTGGCTACATAGATATCGTTAGTGGAAAATGCATTGTCATCATTTTTGGGATAATTGTAGACCTGGTGGAATCTGAAATTAGGCCAGGCGTTTGGGGAAAGCTGAGCAAGTGCCTCTCTGTGAAGGCTTGAATGGCCAAGGCACAAAAGTTGAGCAAGTGCCTCTCTGTGAAGGCTTGAATGGCCAAGGCACAAAAGTTGAGCATGCTCCGGGTAGCAGCTACTGTCTGTGGTCCATATACACTGAGTGTACAAATCATTAGGAACACCTTCCTAATATTGAGTTGCACCCCTTTTGCCCTCAGAACAGCCTCAATTAGTCGGAGCATGGACTCTACAAGGTGTAGCAAGCGTTCCACAAGGATGCTGGCCCAGGTTGACTCCAATGCTTCCCCCCGTTGTGTTAAATTGACTGGATGTCCTTTGGGTGGTGGACCATTCTTGATACACACGGGAAACTTTTGATCGTGAGAAAAAAAACAGCAGCGTTGCAGTTTTTGACACAAACCGGTGCGCCTGGCACCTACTACCATACCCTGTTCAAAGACACTTAAATCTTTTGTCTTGCCCATTCACCCTTTATGACTTCCGGTTTGGAGCGAGCAGTCGCACTTTGCTTCGCTCCACAGGTAATATTACACCTTCATTACATTATAACGGTTTGATTTGTTTGATCTGAGCAATTTTTCTTAGCTAGCTACATAGCCGTCTTTGTATCAAATATAATTGTGTAGTTTAGAGTAATTAGAGTATTATCGAGGTTAGCTATTTTCGTCCTAACGTAGTCAACACTGCTAGCTAGCTAGTCAACACTGCTAGCTAGCCAAATAGCTAACTTCTACCGACTAGCAGCACTGTAGAAACTATTACATTACAACGGAACGACTTGGTTAGTTTAGTGTTAGTTAGCTAGCTACATAGCTGTCTTTGTATCTAAGATAATTGTGTAGTTTAGAGTAATTATCGAGGTTAGCTAGCCAGCCGCGACGCCGTTGTCCGTTGTCCAGACTCCAGACTTAGTCATCATCAAACCCACTGCTAGCTAGCCAACCGCTACCGACTAGCAGCGCTGTAGATACTAATACATTACAACGGAACGATTTGACTAGTGTAGTGTTACCTAGCTAGCTACATAGCTGTCTTTGCTGTCTTTGTATCTAAGATAATTGTGTAGTTTAGAGTAATTATCGAGGTTAGCTAGCCAGCCGCGACGCCGTTGTCCGTTGTCCAGACTCTAGACTTAGTCATCATCAAACCCACTGCTAGCTAGCCAACCGCTACCGACTAGCAGCGCTGTAGATACTAATACATTACAACGGAACGATTTGACTAGCGCAGTGTTAGCTAGCTAGCTACATAGTTGTCTTTGTCATAGCTTGATAATTGTGTAGTTTAGTAATTATCGAGGTTAGCTAGCCAGCTATTTCCGTCCCCCGCGATGCCATTTTTCCAAAAGTAGCCAACTATTACCGACGAGCAGCACTGTAGAAACTAAATACATTACAAAGGAACGTCTTGATTAGTGTTATGTTAGCTAGCTACAAAGTTGCTTTTGTATCATGACAAGGTGTAGTACTGAAACTATCGAGGTTACCTAGCCAGCTACACGTTCAAAGTAAACAACGCAGCCACTGCTAGCTAGCCTACTCCACCAGCCAGCAGTACTGTATCATTTTCGTCATTTTAGTCAATAAGATTTTTGCAATGTAAGCTTAACTTTCTGAACATTCGAGACGTGTAGTCCACTTGTCACTCCAATCTCCTTTGTATTAGCGTAGCCTCTTCTGTAGCTTGTCAACTATGTGTCTGTCTATCCCTGTTCTCTCCCCTCTGCACAGGCCATACAAACGCTTCACACCGCGTGGCCGCTGCCACTCTAACCTGGTGGTCCCAGCGCGCACGACCCACGTGGAGTTCCAGGTCTCCGGCAGCCTCTGGAACTGCCGGTCTGCGGCCAACAAGGCTGAGTTCATCTCAGCCTATGCTACCCTCCAGTCCCTAGACTTCCTGGCGCTGACGGAAACATGGATTACCACAGATAACACTGCTACTCCTACTGCTCTCTCCTCGTCTGCCCACGTGTTCTCGCATACCCCTAGAGCATCGAGCCAGCGGGGTGGTGGCACTGGAATCCTCATCTCTCACAAGTGGACATTCTCTCTTTCTCCCCTGACCCATCTGTCTATCTCCTCATTTGAATTCCATGCTGTCACAGTTACCAGCCCTTTCAAGCTTAACATCCTTATCATTTATCGCCCTCCAGGTTCCCTTGGAGAGTTCATCAATGAGCTTGACGCCTTGATAAGTTCCTTTCCTGAGGATGGCTCACCTCTCACAGTTCTGGGTGACTTTAACCTCCCCACGTCTACCTTTGACTCATTCCTCTCTGCCTCCTTCTTTCCACTCCTCTCCTCTTTTGACCTCACCCTCTCACCTTACCCCCCTACTCACAAGGCAGGCAATACGCTTGACCTCATCTTTACTAGATGCTGTTCTTCCACTAATCTCATTGCAACTCCCCTCCAAGTCTCCGACCACTACCTTGTATCCTTTTCCCTCTCGCTCTCATCCAACACTTCTCACTCTGCCCCTACTCGGATGGTATTGCGCCGTCCCAACCTTCGCTCTCTCTCTCCCGCTACTCTCTCCTCTTCCATCCTATCATCTCTTCCCTCTGCTCAAACCTTCTCCAACCTATCTCCTGATTCTGCCTCCTCAACCCTCCTCTCCTCCCTTTCTGCATCTTTTGATTTTCTCTGTCCCCTATCCTCCAGGCCGGCTCGGTCCTCCCCTCCTGCTCCGTGGCTCGATGACTCACTGCGAGCTCACAGAACAGGGCTCCGGGCAGCCGAGGGGAAATGGAGGAAAACTCGCCTCCCTGCGGACCTGGCATCCTTTCACTCCCTCCTCTCTACATTCTCCTCCTCTGTCTCTGCTGCTAAAGCCACTTTCTACCACTCTAAATTCCAAGCATCTGCCTCTAACCCTAGGAAGCTCTTTGCTACCTTCTCCTCCCTCCTGAATCCTCCTCCCCCTCCCCCTCCTCTCTTCTTTTGAAAAGAAGGTTGACGATATCCGATCCTCATTTGCTAAGTCAAACGACACCGCTGGTCCTGCTCACACTGCCCTACCCTGTGCTTTGACCTCTTTCTCCCCTCTCTCTCCAGATGAAATCTCGCGTCTTGTGACGGCCGGCCGCCCAACAACCTGCCCACTTGACCCTATCCCCTCCTCTCTTCTCCAGACCATTTCCGGAGACCTACTCCCCTACCTCACCTCGCTCATCAACTCATCCTTGACCGCTGGCTACGTCCCTTCCGTCTTCAAGAGAGCGAGAGTTGCACCCCTTCTGAAAAAACCTACACTCGATCCCTCCGATGTCAACAACTACAGACCAGTATCCCTTCTTTCTTTTCTCTCCAAAACTCTTGAACGTGCCGTCCTTGGCCAGCTCTCCTGCTATCTCTCTCAAAATGACCTTCTTGATCCTAATCAGTCAGGTTTCAAGACTGGGCATTCAACTGAGACTGCTCTTCTCTGTGTCACGGAGGCTCTCCGCACTGCTAAAGCTAACTCTCTCTCCTCTGCTCTCATCCTTCTAGACCTATCTGCTGCCTTTGATACTGTGAATCATCAGATCCTCCTCTCCACCCTCTCCGAGTTGGGCATCTCCGGCGCGGCCCACGCTTGGGTTGCGTCCTACCTGACAGGTCGCTCCTACCAGGTGGCGTGGCGAGAATCTGTCTCCGCACCACGCGCTCTCACCACTGGTGTCCCCCAGGGCTCTGTTCTAGGCCCTCTCCTATTCTCGCTATACACCAAGTCACTTGGCTCTGTCATATCCTCACATGGTCTCTCCTATCATTGCTATGCAGACGACACACAATTAATCTTCTCCTTTCCCCCTTCTGATAACCAGGCGGCGAATCGCATCTCTGCATGTCTGGCAGACATATCAGTGTGGATGACGGATCACCACCTCAAGCTGAACCTCGGCAAGACGGAGCTGCTCTTCCTCCCGGGGAAGGACTGCCCGTTCCATGATCTCGCCATCACGGTTGACAACTCCCTTGTGTCCTCCTCCCAGAGTGCTAAGAACCTTGGCGTGATCCTGGACAACACCCTGTCGTTCTCCACTAACATCAAGGCGGTGACCCGATCCTGTAGGTTCATGCTCTACAACATTCGCAGAGTACAACCCTGCCTCACACAGGAAGCGGCGCAGGTCCTAATCCAGGCACTTGTCATCTCCCGTCTGGACTACTGCAACTCGCTGTTGGCTGGGCTCCCTGCCTGTGCCATTAAACCCCTACAACTCATCCAGAACGCCGCAGCCCGTCTGGTGTTCAACCTTCCCAAGTTCTCTCACGTCACCCCGCTCCTCCGCTCTCTCCACTGGCTTCCAGTTGAAGCTCGCATCCGCTACAAGACCATGGTGCTTGCCTACGGAGCTGTGAGGGGAACGGCACCTCCGTACCTTCAGGCTCTGATCAGGCCCTACACCCAAACAAGGGCACTGCGTTCATCCACCTCTGGCCTGCTCGCCTCCCTACCTCTGAGGAAGCACAGTTCCCGCTCAGCCCAGTCAAAACTGTTCGCTGCTCTGGCACCCCAATGGTGGAACAAGCTCCCTCACGACGCCAGGACAGCGGAGTCAATCACCACCTTCCGGAGACACCTGAAACCCCACCTCTTTAAGGAATACCTGGTATAGGATAAAGTAATCCTTCTAACCCCCCCCCCCTTTAAAATATTTAGATGCACTATTGTAAAGTGGTTGTTCCACTGGATATCATAAGGTGAATGCACCATTTTGTAAGTCGCTCTGGATAAGAGCGTCTGCTAAATGACTTAAATGTAAATGTAAATGAATGGCACACATACACAATACATGTCTCAATTGTCTCAAGGCTTAAAAATCCTTCTTTAACCCGTCTCCCCCCGTTCATCTACACTGATTGAAGAAGGGATCATAGCTTTCACCTGGATTCACCTGGTCAGTCTCTGTCTATGTGCCTACACTGAGTGTTTTTGTACACTAAGTGTAGGTACTGCAGTGATGCAGTGATGCAGTAGACCCAGTCTATTGCAGTGATGATGTTCCTCTGATTAATACAGCAGCATCATCAGTGGTGACTGACCTATGATGATGTCACTTATGCACTTCAATAGACTGGGTTTGGGGGTTATATATTGTATATCAGTTATTCATAGGGACATGTAATCAGCCAAATTGGAAGTCTTTGTTGTGTGGAACAGAATAATGTGGTTCAGTCCTCCTGAGACAGTTGCATCCAAGAGAGAAGGTAGGACAACTTGGCTAAATAAAAATATTCTAAAGTGGCTTCCTTTCCTATTTTCTAGTTCCTCATCCTTGTTCGCTTGTATTGACTGGAAAGGTGAAATTGAAGAGGATGGTTGACAATGCTATTGGCCATCCTCCCTATTACTTTCACCAATCCAGTACTTTCACATCAGTCAGGAAGAGGAAAGGAAGCCATTTTTGAGTATTCCGAATCTGTGCCATGCTAAAGACTGTGGGAATGAGGTCATCATCAGACCGTTGACAGGAACAAAGAAGCAGAATATGACACACACACACACACACACATCATCTGACCTAGCGTCTCAGCTGAGACGGAAACAACGAGGCCTTTTGGACCCTCTGGGTCACGTGATGAGGGATGAGAAGCTCTAGAGGTCACCCCCACAAACACATACACACAGAGACAGGCTCTCAGTTCCCATTGGAGCCTTTGTCTCATGTGTTGCACGCCTCACTACCCACCATCCTGTTGCTTTCCAGCATGTTTTCCGAGCACCAAGCAGAAGACGGCAGAAGTGCAATGTTTCAGTGATTCTCTACAGTAGAGATGATCGGAATCCACCATGAAGGGTCTATGTTGTGAAGTGATGAATTTATTAAAATAAGCTTGAGATGGTGTTAGATCGAATGTATAACACCTCCAAAACCATTTAAAATGTCATATGAGGCTGTCTCCTAAAAGCCCAATCTAAAGCAGACCATATTAGTAAATATTTAATCAAACTACATTCATTATTGATGAGGACATCTTTGCCTGGAGTTATCAGACTGGAAAATGCTGTATATCCCAATGGAATGCCTTTCAAGGATTCATCAATACATATTACAGAGATATTACTAGTATAGAACATTACCTACATAGACTCTAACATTTCCCCTAACAGTACTTAGGCAGGGCGGACCCCCAATCACTGCCTTCATCAGTTGACTTGGCCCAACTAAAATATTTTAGATTTGAAATACTTCAATAGAAATGTTTTGTTTTGGTTGTGGTAGCCCAACCCTGGATAGGCCTGATTTGGGGGCCAATTAACATCCAGCCCAGGTTAATCAAGAAGTAACCTACAACGAAAGAGCAAAGCTGAAGTCCTCAGGTCCATGTGTTTTCTTACACCAATAACAATATAATAGACATTTCTTATAATACAAATATGCAATACTCACTTGTGGTGTTCCCTGACATCTGGATGATGCACTTGCTGTCCTTCCCGATCTCTCGAGAGTTGAAGGGACGGACCCGGACGGCCACCTTCACTGAAGCCCCCGCCATGATGCCCGTCAGTGGGGGGATGCGCCCGCGACTATAGAGGGGTTCAGTCAGGAGGGGCTTGTCACCAGGTAGATGTCTAACACCTGTGGAGAGGGAAGCCATAGTGAGATGGTGATTTGAATGAAGATCTAATTTGAACTAATTTGTAATGCCATCATCTAATAAACGTTTTTTTTTTTTAATCAATTTCTGAAAAGACTGCGCACGCACAAAAATATTGAGATGTATAAACTTGGCGCATGCCATACGTATACACATGTTTCCCGTTATGAATCAGACCTGTCGTGGAACTGTGGGAGCATGAACGAGCATTATACACTCTTCTAAAAAAAAGGTGCTAAGTAGAACCATACAGGGTTCTTCGGTTTGTCCCCATAGGGGAACACTTTTTGGTGCTG
The DNA here is from genome assembly GCF_901001165.1 of Salmo trutta. Taxonomy (NCBI): domain Eukaryota; kingdom Metazoa; phylum Chordata; class Actinopteri; order Salmoniformes; family Salmonidae; genus Salmo; species Salmo trutta. Next base: position 11,682,415 of record NC_042977.1, read on the forward strand.
GGTAGAACCCTTTGCAGAGGGTTCTATCCAGAACCCTCTATGTAGGGTTTTTCAAGGAACCCCATGCATAAAATATGGTTCTGCCTAGAGCCGTCTATGAAGGGTTCTACCAAGAACCATTTTATCATCTAAAGGTTCTTCCTAAACCATCTACGAAGGGTTCCCACGAGAACACTTTTTATGAATGTATAGAGCCCCTCAGCCTTTTTATGACAATACATAATATTTACTGTATCAGAAGGCCGTTCTTTGAGGGCCATGTTATACCCTAACACAGTGGTGTTAAGAATCTCCCGGTTTACAAGTCACATAATGTTGGCTTGTAAAGTGATGTGTAATTCTTAATTGAATCCAGCCAGAGTTAAGATATCCAACAAGTGGAATTATCAATCACCCGCAACCTGCATTCAGAATGACTGCCAAGGTAGGGATGATTAAAAATAGAGACTACCTCAAACATCTAAACTGGAACAACCATCTCAGTAACGGGTACCGTAAATCCAATTACTAACAGAGTGGATTAGTTTAGAAAACGGTGTGTTATTTATCTTTGTGTAGCATAAAATGTATCAACCAATCAACGTACGTGCAAAAACACAGATATTACAGTAAAACAAACAATTCTGAAACGCTCCCTGCAATAGAGCATGCTGGGAAATATTATAAATGGGGTTTTTGTAGAACACTTCTTTCCCTTCCAAAGAATCATCAAAGGCTTCCAAAAACAGTTCATGAGATGTTAAAGGTTCTAGGTAGTTTTCCAAAAAGGGAAACGGTCCCTCCACAAATAACCCTTTTTATAGTGACAATAACACCCTTATTTTCTGTATACTGGGGAGGAATTGGAATTAGGCCAAGACAGTATCTAAGGAAAAAGCATTGCATGGCAAACTTGATCAAATGACAAAAACAAGTGCACATTGTTGTGAACCTGTAAACAGATTGTTCGAATTCAATAATGTTTTGTATTTACTTTTTCATGAACCTAAATATGCTGCACTGTCTGCGAATTCTGAAACATTTTCTACTTTCTAATCTAAACTAGCCTACAGTAGGCCCACATACAGTGGTAGCCTACACACTTCAATGCAAAAGATCAACTGTCTGTTCACCTGTTCAATTCTACTGTATGTAAACCGCACTCTCTTTCGCATATAAAAATGTGAAATTATAATATCGAATAGGCACAATGAGAGATGTGCACGATAATTTGTTGTATGGCTACTTGGGGAATATGAACTCATCATGGCCATAAAAGGTGAGGAATTTATTTTGCAACGGTTATGATATATGTACTATGTTTCTAAGTGAAATATTGTCTGCTCGGGAAATTTGACAATACAGTATTCAGACGTAGCCTACAAACGTCAATGGAAAAGGTGAACCGTCTCGGATCAAACAGAGCAAAATACTTTAAATAGCTTATCTATTTACTACTGTGAACTGGGTGCAATTAAATGAGAGATGGGACAAATGGTAGCCTATCTTAACTTGTTGTAGGCCTATAGGCTATTTCGCGGATATGAAAACATCATAGTCAGAAAAGGTGAGGAATTTATTCTGCAATGACCATGGAAATGAAATAAATCATAGGAAATAGATGCCTATTTCCCACTCTCCCACCCTGGCGCTCGACGTTGACGGTTTACTAAGCGCCGGTCCTGGCAACCCAGCATTACGCACACCTGGCAACCATCATTACGCACACCTGCGCCCCATCATTATACACACCTGGACTTCATCACTACCTTGATTACTTCCCCTTTATCATGCACTCTGTAGCGTCATTCAACAGACAGTTTTGGTTCGGTTTTCTTGTCCAGATGCTTCTCTTGTATCGCTCCACGTTAGTTTTTATTAAACTCACCAACTGCACCTGCTTCATGACTCCCTATGTCTCTGTTACAATAGATGTTCACTTTTCTCACTAACAGCAAATTATTACATCTTGTTATTATATTTATCTTCTTGTTTTTTTTGTTATGAAAACGAGTGTCATCATAAAGTTGAAGTCGGAAGTTTACATAAACTGAGTTTAAATGTATTTGGCTAAGGTGTTTCACCATTCCTGACATTTTATCCTAGTAAAAATTCCCTGTCTTAGGTCAGTTAGGATCACCACTGTATTTTAACAATGTAAAATGTCAGAATAATAGTAGAGAGAATGATTTATTTCAGCTTTTATATCTTCCATCACATTTCCAGTGGGTCAGAAGTTTACATACACTCAAATAGTATGTGGTAGCATTGCCTTTAAATTGTTTAACTTGGGTCAAACGTTTTGGGTAGCCTTCCACAAGCCTCCCACAATAAATTGGGTGAATTTTGGCCCATTCCTCCTGACAGAGCTGGTGAAACTGAGTCAGGTTTGTAGGCCTCCTTGCTCGCGCGCACTTTTCAGTTCTACCCACAAATTTTCCATAGGATTGAGGTCAGGGCTTTGTGATGGCCACTCCAATACCTTGACTTTGTTGTCCTTAAGCCATTTTGCCACAACTTTGGAAGTATTCTTGGGGTCATTGTCCATTTGTAAGACCCATTTGCGACCAAGCTTTAACTTCCTGACTGATGTCTTGAGATGTTGCTTCAATATACCCACATAATTTTCCTCCCTCATGATGCCATCTATTTTGTGAAGTGCACCAGTCCCTCCTGCAGCAAAGCACCCCCACAACATGATGCTGCCACCCCCGTGCTTCACGGTTGGGATGGTGTTCTTCGGCTTGCAAGCCTCCCCCTTTTTCCTCCAAACATAACGATGGTCATTATGGCCAAACAGTTCTATTTTTGTTTCATCAGACCAGAGGACATTTCTCCAAAAAGTACAATCTTTGTCCCCATGTGCAGTTGCAAACCTAGGTCTGGCCTTTTTATGGCAGTTTTGGAGCAGTGGCTTCTTCCTTGCTGAGCAGCCTTTCAGGTTATGTTGATGTAGAACTCGTTTTACTGTGGATATAGATACTTTTGTACCTGTTTCCTCCAGCATCTTCACAAGGTTCTTTGCTGTTGTTCTGGCAATGAGTTGCTTTGTACAGATGAACGTGGTACCTTCAGGCGTTTGGAAATTGCTCCAGACTTGTGGAGGTCTACAATTTTTTTCTGAGGTCTTGGCTGATTTCTTTTGATTTTCCCATGATGTCAAGCAAAGAGGCACTGACTTTGAAGGTAGGCCTTGAAATACATCCACAGGTAAACCTCTAATTGACTCAAATTATGTCAATTAGCCTATCAGAAGCTTCTAAAGACATGACATCATTTTCTGGAATTTTCCAAGCTGTTTAAAGGCGCAGTCAACTTAGTATATGTAAACTTCTGACCCACTGGAATTGTGATACAGTGAATTATAAGTGAAATAATCTGTCTGTAAACAATTGTTGGAAAAATTACCTGTGTCATGCACAAAGTAGATGTCCTAACTGACTTGCCAAAACTATAGTTTGTTAACAAGAAATGTGTGGAGTGGTTGAAAAACAAGTTTTAATGACTCCAACCTAAGTGTATGTAAACTTCCGACTTCAATTGTATATCATTATTAATATACACCTAATGTGTGATAACTAGCAAATTAATTAGCTAACTGACATTAGCCTGCCTAGCTGGACCTTCTGAAGAAGGAAAATGTTTTATTTGTACAATTTCCAAAAGATAACCAAACAAAAACATTTATGAGACGTGTTTGTGCCGTCATTGGTAGCACAATTTCTAACTTATTTGCATTTGTTTTTTACATGCACTTCTATGTTGACTTCTCCATTGATGTTGTTTTTAAGTTTTCACAGACTTTTCTTAGCAAATTGAATTATGGTGAGTTTCAGGCCCCGGAGTGAACATAATTGTACACTCGCAAACTCGACTGAAAACGAGGGCTGAGGGGCTTACGTTGCAAACTTCCCTTGCTTGGCTAATCATTTGGACCGCCCGCCAAGATGGTGACTGGGATTCCCCCAAGGGCATAAGGCGAGGGTAAGTGGACAAGGGTGTGTCTTTTATGAGTTTGAACTGCAGCCAGGGTGTGAACAAAGATGGGGAAAGTGACATCACGTTGCTATTGACCGAAGCTCACTATAGTTTCCAGACCCTACTGGATTGGCTGTTAATACCTATTCTGTGGGAAAAAACCCTGTAATGTTTACAGTAAATTACTGGCAGCACAGAAACCAGTAAATCACTGTAGATTTACAGGCCCTTTACTGTAACACAAATGTACTGTATATTACTGGAACACCTGACTACAGTACAATTATGGATTTGTAGAATTTACAGTGCATTACTGGAAGCACAGTGGTTAGTAAACTGTTGAAGATTTTCAGCGCCAGTAGCTAATGCCAACAACAGGCAGTTTTTAGCACAGTCATAGCAAGTAAAACATTTCTGTAACCGTTAATGGGAATGTTGTTGTAGTTAAGGGTCTTCAAATGAACCTGGATTTGTTACAAGATACCGTTCTGATGTATCTTTGCACATCTCTGCACAGCGCAAAGTACATTGCTATAATGTTCACTGTAACTTGCCACTAGCTTCCTGTAAATTACTGTAGAACTCTGAGCAATGACAGCACAACACTGTAAAAAAAGTAAATGCAACTGTACGCATGTTAGCATTTGTATAGCACTTGCACTTCTAGAGGCCTGAAAGTCTTCCAAACGGGCTGTGATTACAGTGCAAAACAGATCAAAATGACACAGATAAATATTCAACCATTTGAAGTTTAAGACCTGCTGTCACTGACGTGTTCTTTATACACCTTAAACAGCTAGAAAGCTACTACAACATATCAGTTCAAATGGTACACAGCATTCTCAATAACGGGTGCATCAAATATAGCCACTTACAAGGCCCGCCTCAAAAACAAGTTAATGAGCCAGTGATGCTTTCCCCACCTACAATATTTTCATACAATACACAATAATTTAGAGAATGCTGCAGTAAATATACAGCAGACAGTACTTTATTGTTAAATGTTACTGTAATAAAATTACAGCAAATATGTAATTATATATATCAGCATACCAATTTGGTGTTTTATTTCACTTGAACTTGTAGAGGCCATAACCAAGGTCTAAACTGGCAGTGACTCCCAGGACAAAAAAGATCGAAAGGACATGGCTAAACACTCAATCATTAAAGGTTTGAAACTTGATGCCACTCTGATCTGTTCCCTATATACATTTAATTGTTAGGAAACTACTACCGCACATCAATTCAATGGGGTTTATTGGCATGGGTAACATATATTTACATTGCCAAAGCAAATGAAATAGACAATCAGAAATGAACAACAAACACTAAACTCACAAACATGCCAAAGGAATAGAAACATTTGTCATATAGTGACTGTATACAGTCTTGTAACAATGTGCAAACACGTCTAATTTACTTTGGTACAGCACTCTCACTAACGGGTGAAACAAGTATAGCCTCTTACAAGGTATACCTCCAAATTTGTGAGAAGGGTGCAATTGCAGGCTGCAATTCGGGGAGTTCCGGCATGTAGGCTTTCCTGCATCTTCAGGAACCCCTCTTTATACTTACAGTGCATTTGGAAAGTATTCAGACCCCTCCCTTTTTCCAAATTTTTTTAAGTTACAGCCTTACTCTAAAATGGATTAAATATTTTTTTACTCATCAATCTACACACACAACCCCACAATGACAAAGCAAAACCAGGTTTTTGCTAATTTATAAAAAATAAAAACAGAAATACCTTATTTATATAAGTATTCAGACCCTTTGCTAGGAGACTCGAAATTGAGCTCTGGTGCATCCTGTTTCCATTGATCATTCTTGAGATGTTTCTACAACTTGATTGGAGTCCACCTGTGGTAAATTCAATTGATTGGACATGATTTGCCTATATAAAGTCCCACAGTTGACAGTGCGTGTCAGAGCAAAAACCAAGCCATGAGGTCGAAAGAATTGTCCGTAGAGACAGGATTGTGTCGAGGCACAGATCTGGGGAAGGGTAGGAAAATGTTCTGCAGAATTGAAGGTCCCCAACAACACAGTGGCCTCCATCATTCTTAAATGGAAGAAGTTCGGAACCACCAAGACTCTCAAGGGGCTGGCCGCCCGGCCAAACTGAGCTATTGGGGGACAAGGGCCTTGGTCAGGGAGGGTGACCAAGAACCTGATGGTCACGCTGACAGAGTTCCTATGTGGAGATGGGAGAACCTTCCAGAAAGACAACCATCTCTGCAGCACTCCACCAATCTGACCTTTATGGTAGCGTGGCCAGACGGAAAACACTCCTAAGTAAAAGGCACATGACAGCCCGCTTGGAGTTTGCCAAAAGGCACCCAAAGGACTCTTAGACCATGAGAAACAAGATTCTCTGATCTCATGAAACCAAGATTGAGCTCTTTAGCCTGAATGCCAAACGTCACGTCTGGATGAACGCTGGCACCATCTCTACGGTGAAGCATGGTGGTGGCAGCATCATGCTGTGGGGATGTTTTTCAGTGGCAGGGACTGGGAAACTGGTCAGGATCGAGGGAAAGATGAACGGAGCAAAGTACAGAGAGATCCTTGATGAAAATCTGTTCCAGAGCGCTCAGGACCTCAAACTGGGGTGAAGGTTCACCTTCCAACAGGACAATGACCCTAAGCACACAGCCAAGACAACGCTGGAGTGGCTTCGGGACAAGTCTCTGAATGTCCTTGACTGGCCCAGCCAGAGCCCGGACTTGAACCCGATCGAACATCTCTGGAAAGACCTGAAAATAGCTGTGCAGCGACGCTCTCCATCCAACCGGACAGAGCTTGAGAGGACCTGCAGAGAAGAATGGGAGAAACCCGCCAAATACAGGTGTGCCAAGCTTGTAGTGTCATACCCAAGAAGCCTTGAGGCTGTAATCGCTGCCAAGGTGCTTCAACAAAGTACTGAGTAAAGGGTATGAATACTTATGTAAATGTGATATTTCTTTTTTTTTATAAATTAGAACAATTCCTAAAAACCTGTTTTTGCTTTGTCATTATGTGGTATTTTGTAGATTGATGAGGGGAAAAAACAATTGAATCCATTTTAGAATAAGGCTGTAACGTAACAAAATGTGGAAACAGCCAAGCGGTCTGAATACTTTCCGAATGCACTGTATATTGTTACATTTTTAAGCTAGGACAGGCGGGAGGCTTTGGGCGCTCCAGTACAGTAGGTGGCGTTAATGCACAAGAACGTTGGATGCTGATAAACCCCAGAGAAGAAGGGGAGGGGGCGACAACGGTAGTTAGCTAACCATACACCAGTAGACAGTGTCCTTTGTCCCTGCATGTCGGGCGCTGTTTTCCCACAGTTCTGTTAAGGACGGCGAGGGCAGGTGTTCAACAGGTGGGAGCGAAGGACACTGTGTGCTTGCTTGCTAACTAACTAGCTAGCTAGCACATAGTGTCCCTAAAGATCAAGTTAGCGCACTGTGTCCCTAATGAGCAAGTTAGCTAGTTAGTTAGCTAGCTAGCTAGCTACACAGTGTCTCCCCAGCCTCCGGTGCTAGCGGGGGGCTGTTCATGAAGGAACCAATGGAATGCTTGAGGGGGAATGCCCACATGCAGGAATGCCCCAAATTGCGGGCTGCAGTTGCCCATTATTGAAATGTGTTAATGAGCCACAACAATACCATGAATCCGCAAAAGGCTTTTGGCACTCCAAAATTACAGTATGGTACTAAATTACAGTAAATTACTGTAGATTTACAGAGAAAGGTTTTTAAATTCCCAAAACACAGTTTGTCACTGTATTCTGTGGGTGATACTGTGTTTCAGTACATTTCTAACAGTACAGTAGCCAGTGTGTTACTGTAGATATACAGAACAAATATATACATATTTTTATATATTGGTATGTAGCCTAGTGTATTATGTGGGGTACAGCATTCTAACTAATGGGTGCAAGAAAATATAGCCTTTTTCAAGGCGCACCTCAAAATATGTTAATGACCCAGAGATTATTTCGCAACACACATTTTCCCACAATGCATCATAATTCACAGTATGCTGCTGTAAATATACAGCAAAATAGGTAATACAGTATTTTAATACAGTATTTTAATTTGTCAATTTAAAGCAATGTGTAGCACTACATAGCCTGCTTGCTAGCACCAACATGAGGGCAAAGCTAGCGTGGCTATCTGTATAATCGATCACTGCTCTTATTTCTCTTCATTCTCGATGGGTATTTAAATATGTTCGTCTACAACGCTGCAGCTGACAATGCCAATATGTAACCTAATTAGGGCCTGCGTCGGTAAGCCTATTGACCAAATAATGTCCCATCCATTACAAAATAGTTTGGCTTGTTACGTTTCCTGATTTCCTTGATTCTACAGAAAGCAATAGGCTATCAACCCAACGTGGTTGCGAAAAAATCTCCCCAGTCATATCTTTCATGTGCACACGGTCAGAACACATATATGTTTGCCAGCATCACAAAACATACAGCCCGCACAAAATAATGTAATAAGTGCATAAATTACATAATTGCCAAGGATATTAAGTGATAAATATTATGCACCGACCTAGTTCGTGGTTTTCTGTTTACACTCGAAAATACCCGACATTCGTAACGTAAATACTGTCATCTCCAACATCTTGCGCTGCCGCACCTCAATGCAAACGCACTGTCAAAGCAATAGGCTACTGGCCATCACTCCATTTGGTGCTATGCTATTCGCCCACTGTAAATATCGATGTCATTGAATTCATCCGGCCATAAATTCATCTCTGCGACACACTAACAAATTCAGGATGATCAGATTTAGTTGTTTATTTTGACTGTGAATCAGATTTAATTAAATAGGCTATTGACAAGGTTATTCTGTAAACCTGTAAAAAAACAATTGTTTCAACCCTGAGAAACAGCGGAGCACCAACCTTGGTTCCCCACTGCGTCAACCCAAGGCCATGATCAAAAAACAACGTCTCATCGGAAAATAACACATCTCAATCGTTTTACCTAACCACCTCGAATTCGACGACCGCAGTGGGTTCCTCCTTGATATTTCTTCCTCCCGTCGATATCAGCTAACAGCCTCCCTCAGTGTATCCATGCAGGGAGTATCCGCCCCGAGCAATAGAAAGATACACAGGACTAGACCACCCAAGTCAGGGCTATGGGTGAATGGGTTCTAACAACAGGGCCTGGTACACAGTAGCGCGTCAGTCTGTCTGCCAGCCAGCCAGACATGGGTAGGGTAGGGGAGTAGACAGGGAGGAGAGGAATTAGGCTAGAGCTAGATGGATGCAGGAGGCGAACTCAGAAGAGAACGACCTTTGGTTGGTCCACAGTAAAATGGCTTAGGTGCCTCAGCCAAGGCTGCTGGGAGTCAGTGATGACATCAGCATCATCGTAGTGGAAGCAGGCAGTAGAGATTAGTTATTTAAGAAGGGAAAAAATGTATTGCAACAATAATAACAATATTACACATCAATACAGGGACATTTCTGTGAATACAATGAAGAAAAAAATGAAATAATCGAACACCATGCGAACCCAGTGATGCAACACAGAGAAGGGAGGAGGGTACTGAGGGAGCGAGCAAACAGGGAATGAAAAGGCTGGGATGGATAGGAAATGACTAGGGATCCATGTGTTGCCGCCATTATACAAAGCACAGATACAGTGCTTTGAGGTGGGGTAGATCTCATTGGTGTCTCACTAAGCTAAACAGTGGAGAGTAACGTTGTAATTCTATCCTGGGTCAATGCATGTACACATACAGTACTACACCAAACATGCATCCACTGGCTGTTCAGTGAATGAAGTCTTTGTTGTTCGAGTTCAAGTATTCAGCTGTGTGGACACGAGTCAACAATTTGGGTCATTGTTTCTGGCAAATATGTTTTTTTGGTCTAGTGACACAAAGGATTTGTGGTATTATACTGGACTGCAACGCTATTACAGAGTAGAGAGCAGAGATAGGTTAGAAATATTCTAAGAAGTCACCATGTAATTCCTTGTCTTTGTATTTTCGTGAGTGATCTCTGTGAAGTAAATATATTAATGGGATTTTCCTCCCTTCAAGATACTGTAGTTTTCTTCCGAGATGTTCTAATGAAGCTCTTTCTCAAATCAATTTACAAAGTCATCATTTTGAATAGACAATATCCTTGATCATATTCTCTATCAGAGCCTGGTCATAGAGGCTGTATCACAACCGGCCGTGATTGAGAGTCCCATAGAGCGGCGCACAATTGGCCCAGCATCGTCCGGGTTTGGCCGGTGTAGGCTGTCATTGTAAATAAGAATTTGTTCTTAACTGAGTTAAATGAAGGTTAAATTAAAAAATTAAAATAGTGGAAGCTGAGGAGGGTAGTAGAAGCTCAATGTTTCAACCCCATCTGCTGGACAGCTGTCACTATTACATAAAGCCGGTGTAGATAATCAAATCAAAATAACACAATCAAATAACAATACCAAGGCTATATACAGGGGGTACCAGTACCGAGTCAATGTGAAGGGGTACAGGTTAGTCGGGATAGTGTTTGGATCGGGATAGTTTGTTGATGATGTGGACACCAAGGAACTTGAAACTCTCGACCTGCTCCACTGCAGCCCCGTCGATGTGAATGGGGGAGTGTTCGGCCCGCCTTTTCATGTAGTCCACGATAATCTCCTTTGTCTTGCTCACTTTGAGGGAGAGGTTGTTGTCCTGGCACCACACTGCCAGGTCTCTGACCTTCTCCCTATAAGCTGTCTCATCTTTGTCGGTGATCAGGCCTACCACTGTTGTGTTGTCAGCAAACTTAATGATGGTGGTGGAGTTGTGGGTGAACAGGAAGTACAGGAGGGGACTAAGCATGCACCCCTGAGAGGCCCCATGTTGAGGATCAGCTTGGCAGATGTGTTGCTTCCTATCCATACGACCACAGGGGTGGCCTGTTAGGAAGTCCAGGATCCAGTTGCAGAGGGAGGTTTTTAGTCCCAGGGTCCTTAGCTTAGTGATGAGGTTTGGGGTCACTATGGTGTTGAACGCTGACCTGTAGTCAATGAACAGCATTCTCACATAGGTGTTCCTTTTGTCCAAGTGTGCAAGGGCAGTGTGGTGTGCGATTGAGATTGTGTCATCTGTGGGGCGGTATGCCAATTGGAGTGGGTCTATGGTTTCTGGGATGATGGTATTGATGTGAGCCATGACCAGCCTTTCAAAGCACTTCATGGCTACCGATGTGAGTGCTACGTGGCAGTAGTCATTTAGGCATGTTACCTTTGGTTTCTTGGGCACAGGGACTATGGTGGTATGCTTGAAACATGTAGGTATTACAGACTGGGTCAGGGAGAGATGAAAATGTCAGTGAAGACACTTGCCAGTTGGTCCACGCATGCTCTGAGTCCACGTCCTGGTAATCCGTCTCGCCCGCGGCCTTGTGAATGTTTACCTGTTTAAAGGTCTTGCTCACATCGGCTATGGAGAGCGTGATCACAGAGTCGTCCGGAACAGCTGGTGCTCTCATGCATGCTTCAGTGCTGCTTGCCTCAAAGCGAGTATAAAAGGCATTTAGCTCATCTGGTAGGCTCGAGTCACTGGGCAGCTCGCGGCTGTGTTTCCCTTTGTAGTTCGTAGTAGTTTGCAAGCCCTGCCACATCTGACGAGCATCAGAGCCGGTGTAGAAGGATTCAATCTTAGTCCTGTGTTGATGCTTTGCCTGTTTAATTGTTCGTCTGAGGGGATAGTGGGATTTCTTATAAGCGTCCGGATTAGTGTCCCGCTCCTTGAAAGTGGCAGCTCTAGCCTCTAGTTCGGTGTGGATGTTGCCTGTAATCCATGGCTTCTGTTTGGGATATGTACGTACGGTCACTGTGGGGACGATGTCGTTGATGCACTTATTGATGAAGCTAGTTACTGAGTTGGTATACTCCTCAATGCCATTGGATGAATCCCAGAACATATTCCAGTCTGTGCTAGCAAAACAGTCCTGTAGTGTAGCATCCACGTCATCTGACGACTTCCATATTGAGCGAGTCACTGGTACTTCCTGCTTTAGTTTTTGCTTGTAAGCAGGAATCAGGAGGATAGAATTATGGTCAGATTTTCCAAATGGAGGGCGAGCTTTGTATGCGTCTCTGTGTGTGGAATAAATGTGGTCTAGAGTTATTTTTTTCTCTGCTTGCACGTGACATGCTGGTAGAATTTAGGTAAAACGAATTTAAGTTTTCCTGCATTAAAGTTCCCAGCCACTAGGAGCACCGCTTCTGGATGAGTATTTTCTTGTTTGCTTATGGCCTTATACAGCTCGTTGAGTGCGGTCTTAGTGCCAGCATCGGTTTGTGGTGCTAAATAGATGGCCACGAAAAATATAGATGAAAACTCTCGGTAGATAATGTGGTCTACAGCTTATCATGAGGTACTCTACCTCAGGAGAGCAATACCGAGACCTCCTTAATATTAGACAACGCGCACCAGCTGGTATTTATAAATAGCCACATACCAACACCACCCGTTCTACCAGACGTATCTGTTCTGTCCTGCCAATGCACGGAAAACCCACGGATAACCCCGCCAACTGTATATTATCCGTGTTGTCATTCAGCCACGACTCAGTGAAACATATTACAGTTTTTAATGTCCCGCTGGTAGGATAGTCTCGAGCGGAGATCATCCATTTTATTCTCCAGTGATTTCACGTTGGCCAATAGAACGGATAGTAGAGGCTACCCACTCGCCGACGAATTCTCACAAGGCACCCCACTCTCCACCCCCTGTATTTCCGTCTTCTCTTCGCGCAAATGACGGGGATTTCAGGCCTGATCTCGGAGAAGTAGTATATCCTTTGCGTCGGACTCATTAAAGAAAAAATCTTTGTCCAGTTCGAGGTGAGTACTCGCTGTTCTGATATCCAGAAGCTCTTTTTGGTCATAAGAGACAGTAGCAGCAACATTATGTACAAAATAGGTTACAAACAATGCAAAAAAAACACACAAAATAGCACAGTTGTTTAGGAGACCGTCAAATGCTTTATGATGTGGTTATAATGCATTGTAAGATCTGCCATAAGAACCTATGACCACATTATCATGTCTCATTTTCCTCTCATAATATAGTAATGATTCTGATTACCTAACATCTTTAGTCATTTGAAAATGTGCTGCGTAGAGACAAAAGATATTAAAGACTAACACATGCTTATAAAAAATAATCAAATGTTTGAAGGTCACTATTTTGTGAACCTGTTTTGCAGTACTGACCTGTGCAAGGATCACAAAAATTGTATGCTCGGTTTGTGATGGATAATAGTGACAAACTGATAGCCTGACAGACGTCACTTCTGCTCTTCTGTTCATCAAATAAGGAAAGACCTGATTTAGGCAGGACAAACAGTGTTAAGCTGGCACATAATTTGGACATGTGGGGCCAGTACATTTAGATTCAATACAGGTGTCCTGACAGTGCTCATGATCATGCCAGATTTGATTTCATTTACATCATTTACGTCATTTAGCAGCAGACGCTCTGCCCAAACCAAATCAATATACCCTTTCTCTTCCCCTTTCTCTCTGTCTCTTTCTCGCTTCCTCTTACCCCCTTCTCACCCACCTTTCTGTCTCTCTTCCGTCCACCCCATTCTCTCTCTCTCTCTCTCTCTCTCTCTCTCTCTCGTGCTCTCTCTCTCTCTCTCTCTCTCTCTCTCTCTCTCTCTCTCTCTCTCTCTCTCTCGTGCTCTCTCTCTCTCTCTCTCTCTCTCTCTCTCTCTCGTGCTCTCTCTCTCTCTCTCTCTCTCTCTCTCTCTCTCTCTCTCTCTCTCTCTCTCTCTCTCTCTCTCTCTCTCTCTCTCTCTCTCTCTCTCTCTCTCTCTCTCTCTCTCTCTCTCTAGTGCAAAGGCCACAGAGATAAACAGTCTGTCTAATTATTGACCACGTGTGACATCAGAGGGAGGCACACGGATCGTTCAAGATCCTGTTGTAACATAGTAGCTAAACCAGACTGGACAAAGCCAATTGAACTGCCCCCTACTTCGAGCGACTCACAACTTTGTTTCATCAAGCGAGGAAAATTCTAAATTATTAATCCTGTCCACTACACATTCATTCACAATGGATGGTATATTGTTATACCTATTACATGTGTTTCTGCATGGATTTCTCAAAATAGAGTTCTGGCTGTCACATTGTATTCTCATTCAATCGATCAATTTATGATGTGAATCAAATGTATATTATAGTACTCCTTCAAGTAACCCCTTTAATTTAACTTACTCCTTCCTTCCTTGAACTCCTTTAAGTCGACAAGTTGGTCAAAACTCCCATCCTGAATGACTTCACTGTACTCAAAGTCAATGAAAAGTCATTATTACTTAAAATATTTATGTGATACTGACTCAAATCTATACTAAAAATAAACTAAGGCAACATGTAAAGTGTTGGTCCTAATGTTCATGAGCTGAAATAAAAGATCCCAGAAATGTTCCATACGCACGTACTCTCAAATTTTGTGCACAAAATTGTTAACATCCCTGTTAGTGAGTATTTCTCCTTTGCCAAGATAATCCATCCACCTGACAGGTGTGGGTTATCAAGAAGCTGACTAAACAGCATAATCATTACACAAAGGCACCTTGTGCTGGGGACAATAACAGGCCACTCGAAAATGTGCAGTTTTGTCACACAACACAATGCGGAGTGCATGCTCCGGCTGCTTAGAGGTTTCTTTCCACTACCTGTTCGGACCAGGACCGTCCAACATGCCGCCCCGCGTGTTAGCCGCAGGTGGTAGGGCAATTATCGGCCATTCGCACCCAGAAATGTACGAGGTAAATGTGCAACCCCATGGCTGCACCCCTGCCTAGTCATGTGAAATCCATAGATTAGGGCTTAATTTATTTAAATTGACTGATTTCCTTCTTTGACCTGTAACTCAGTTTAACTCAGTAAAATCTTTGAAAGTGTTGCATTCTGCGTTTATATTTTTGTTTAGTGTAAATGAGAGTGACACCAACTCTATTTTTGTAAGTTGTGATAACGAATGACCTTTATTCCCAGCATTCTCTACTACAGATATATTTTTTTTACAATTGTTTTTCATATCTGTGTTTTTGCATGTACATTGATTGATTAATTAAATATTATGCTATAAAAATATATATAATTGTTTCTAAACTAATCCAATCATTGTAGTTTTGCACCTGTTACTGAAATGGTTGTTCCAGTTTAAATGTCTTAGGTAGTTTTTGCCCACTCTTCTTAATTAACCTTGGCAGTCAGTATGAATGCAGGTTACGGGTGAATACAAATGTCAACTGTTGGCTAGCCTAATGCTGGCTAGATTCCAATAGGAATTGCTCATCCCTTTGCAAGCCAACGTAATGTGAACCGTTAGGGTTGCAGAATTCTAGTAAGTTTTCCAGAAACCCTGGTTGGAAGATTACTGTAAAAATATTTGTAGAGTTTTGCAACCTTTCTTGAGGCCTGATGTTGCCTTCCAAACCACGCATTCTATACTGTAAAACTGGATAAGTTATGGCTACTCAAACATTTTGAGGAAACCGATTGCCTAAAAAAAAGTTAAGAAACTTAAATAGCTGAATACAGCAGTACTACCTTCATATGCGTAATACAAATGCAGTTTTTTTAGTAAACTGTACTTAAATGTAATGTCTTCACTAAGCCACGCCTCCAATAATTTCCCAGTGTACCTTGTCTTTTCGATTGAATTAAAGAGTTACCACCCATGACTGTATTTGTTAGTGACAGAAACATGGTTGTTGAATTCCTTCATTGTCATTTTTGTGGCCTTCATTAAGTGAGTTCCTAGCTGAATATTATTATCATACTTGAACCATTGCATATATAATAAGGCCTTATACATTGCCTTGAAGCTTGTTGTTTGGTTGGAACCGAACGAAGTTCTCTCTGTAACGTAGAGCTTTTCTTCACTGAAAGAGCAGCTTACAGCTAGCAAGCCTCTGCTTTATACAACGAATGAATGAATTAACACATTTGATTTTGAGTATAAGCTGAATAAAGTTGTTCTATGACTTTTTCTTGACACAGGAATCAGTGGGAAATGTTACTGTAGGTTGTTTTTCAATTATGACCAACTCAAATTCCATTTTAAATAATGATCCATTAACCACAAAAGCCTGTGTTAACTCACTTTTCGAGGAAAGGGCTCTAGACAGACGAGTGAAATATTGATTTAATTTGGTACACATGAAAGTGAATGTGCACTCTCTCTATCGCATGTGTGTGTAGGCACATGCCTCTTTGTTTGTCCTCTGTTCAGCCAATCCTCTCACTTAAAAAGGGTAGACTCCTCTAAAATCCTGAGCGAATGCAGAACAAGGGGTGGAAAAGATCAACAGAGCATACACCCCCTGCAACAACTCAAAACCAAACTCAACTGGATCCAAGCATGCCTATTTCCAAACTGTGCCAAGCGCAAGTCTTCACTTTTCTCATGGTAGACACGCTAGTAAGTTCTTCATACTATGCGTATTTGAAATACATTTCATTATGCTTCTTGATGTTTCAATTGATAAATGGATATTTAGTGAACATTGTATAGCACAAATGAGTTCCCAAAATATTCCATACAACAGGTGTTTGAGAGAACGTTCAGTTAGGCCTAACTTCTAATGTCATGACCAAGGAGAAACCATTTCACATGTAAAATAGCCTCTAATTACCAATAAAGGCATTCCATTGCCTCTTAACAAATGAGCAAATATTGGTAATAGTATAAACCCCCTCTACAACTTCACCCATTCAAACTAGGAAACATATGCCTTCACATGAATATGGTCATGAGAATCACATGCTCTCATTAATAATTGGTCGATAATGTTAAAAAGTATGTTAAAGTGAACAATCTTTAACAGTTGATGGTTGACAATATAATATAGAACATTTGAGCCAATTCCACCTCTGTGCAGTTTTGTCCATGACGTGACGCACACCGCTCGGTGCCCAAGAGGTCAAAGACCTGTTTGTTTTAAATCTTCACCAAAACCCGAAGTCAACTCCAGTCCCTCTGTCTGTCAGTGCAAGTCACAGTCGTCGTAAACACCGAAGCGAGGAGCTAACGATGATGCAGCGGACTTTGTTTCGCAGGGGAGCGCTGCTGGCGCAAAAGGCGGCTGTGGAGGTACCACTGCTCCCGATGAGCGCGCCTCTCCAGCCGCGCCTTGACCGTGCCATGTCCTCGGTGACCATCCCGCCCCCGGAGTGCATGCTCCGGCCGCTCGAGGTTCCTTTCCGCTACCTGTTCGGACCAGGACCGTCCAACGTGCCGCCCCGCGTTTTAGCCGCAGGTGGTAGGGGAATTATCGGCCATATGCACCCAGAAATGTACGAGGTAAATGTGTAACCCCTATTGCTGATAAGTTCATTGTTTGATAACTATTTTTTACTTTTTGGCACCGCAAGACGGGTTTCATTATCCAGCAGTTCTGTTATTTATAGACTACTCAGTGCGCCTATAAATTCATGGTCAATATGAAGGAACACATTTAGGATATAATTTATTATTTCTAAATTGAGATGTGAATTAAAATATTCAAATTTTTTTTTTTTTTTTTTTTTTACAATTTATGGAATTATCAAAACAAGTCTCATGCGTAATTGTGAATGCGTCAAATAAACATTTTGACACATTTTACCCTTCACAACTGATCTATCAACATTTGACAATGGATTTAATGAACCACTCACAATGAATCTATGTAGGTCTAGAACTACAACTGTTTTGTTCAACAGTTTTGACACGTTGCTTGTAGATCATGAACGACATCAAGAAGGGGATCCAGTACGCTTTTCAGACACAGAACAACATGACGATAGCGATGAGCGGCTCCGGACACGCAGCCATGGAGTGCGCCGTCTTCAACACGGTAGAACCCGGGGAGAGCGTGCTCGTGGCTGTCAATGGAATATGGGGAGAGCGCGTGGCTGAAATCGCCGAGAGAATGGGTATGTTTTACGCACGGTTTTACTCACGAGTTCAGCGGTCTCGAAACAAGACCAGTGTTTGCGAGTTGATGTAATTTGAGAACATTGTTTATGGTCTTGTATACATCTGTTTTGTCCGGATATTAGACTTTCATCTGGCTTTATTCCAGGTGCCAATGTTCACATCATGGTAAAAGCACCGGGTGGAGTTTTCAGCAATGAAGAAATTGAAAAGGTAATTGTCTGTTAATACATTAGGCCGACCAAAGCAGCATTCACATAGAGATTTTTCAATACAGGTTTCAATACAGGCTCCTCGGCAACTTCAAGGTCACCAACCCTCACCTCTACTTATACAGTGAGCCCCAAAAATATTTGGACAGTGACACATTTTTTGGTGAAGGGAGTAGTAGACAGCGTTGTACGAGATTTTCAGTTTCTTGGCAATTTCTCGAATGGAATAGCCTTCATTTCTCAGAACAAGAATAGACTGATGAGTTTCAGAAGAAAGGTCTTTGTTTCTGGCCATTTTGAGCCTGTAATTGAACCCACAAATGCTGATGCTCCAGATACTCAACTAGTCTAAAGAAGGCCAGTTTTATTGCTTCTTTAATCAGAACAACAGTTTTCAGCTGTGCTAACATTATTGCAAAAGGGTTTTCTAATGATCAATTAGCCTTTTAAAATGATAAACTTGGATTAGCTAACACAACGTGCCATTGGAACACAGGAGTGATGGTTGCTGATAATGGACCTCTGTACACCTATGTAGATATTCCATAAAAAATCAGCTGTTTCCAGCTACAATAGTCATTTACAACATTAACAGTGTCTACACTGTATTTCTGATCAATTTCATGTTATTTTAATGGACAAAAAAATTTGCTTTTCTTTCAAAAACAAGGACATTTCTAAGTCACCCCAAACCTTTGAACGGTAGTGTAAGTATATTTAAAACCAAATACTTTTAGACTTTTACTCAAGTAGAATTTTACTTGGTGACTTTCACTTAAGTCATTTTCTGTTAAGGTATCTTTACTTTTACTCAAGTATGAATATTGTGTACTTTTTCCACCACTGTAGAAATTACACTTGTGTGTATTAAAGTAGTCAAACGTTTAGTATTTGGTCCCATATTCCTAGCACGCAATGATTACATCAAGCTTATAACTCTACAAACATGTTGGATGCGATTGCTGTTTGTTTTGGTTGTTTCAGATAATTTTGTACCCAATACAAATGAATGGTAAATAATGTAGTGTGTCATTTTGGAGTCACTGTTATTGTAAATAAGAATATAATATTTCTAAACACATCTACATTAATGTGGATGCTACCAGGATTACAGACAATCCTGAATGATTCGTGAATAATGATGAGTGAGAAAGTTACGGAGGCATAAATGTCATACGCCCCCCAAAAAATCCCGTTATTGTAATGGTGACAGGTGTCTTGGGGGTATGATATTTGTGCATCTATAACTTTCTCACTCATCATTACTCATGATTAATTCAGGACAATCCGTAATCATAGTAGCATCCACATGAATGTAGAAGTGTTTAGAAACATATTCTATTCTTATATTTTTTCTCCACCTACAAGAGAGGCTGCCACAAAAAAAATGTGTCCACTTGGTGGGTTGGCCCCCCAACCAAATATCACTTATGGCCCCCAAAAGGCTAGAGCCTGCCCTGATTGCAGTCATATAGCCTATATATTAAGTTAATATAGTCAACATGGCAAGGGCTTGAGTAACTATGGAGGGCATTTAGTGCCAAAAGTATTTTGTTTATGACTGCCTATCTCCTGTCTATCGATAGGCCCTGGCCAAACACAAGCCCGTTCTGTTCTTCCTCACACATGGAGAGTCCTCTGCTGGCCTCGCCCACCCTGTCGACGGCATTGGAGACCTCTGCCGCAAGTGAGACTCCGCTCCATCTCAAAACATACTGCCCTATATCTCCACTGTATTTCTCTCAGTTCACACGATGATGACAGCGGCTTCAAATCCAAGGCCTAAATTCCTCTCTCGTCTCTCTCCTCAGACACAATACCCTGTTTCTTGTAGATGCTGTCGCATCTCTTGGGGCGTCGCCTATTTTCATGGACCAGCAGAGTAAGATGGCTTCAGACACCTATGTCATTTTCAGTCTGTCTGCCTTTGTGTATGGGTGTAGGATGTCATCGTTTTCTTGTCTTTGTAGATATTGACATCCTGTATACTGGCTCTCAAAAGGCATTGAATGCACCTCCTGGCACAGCACCCATCTCCTTCAACGAAAGAGCATGGTGAGGGTTTGTGTGTGTGTGTGAGTGAGAGAGGGAAGAAAGAGAGGGAATGATTGAACGGAGACCAAATGAATGTTTGAATTTGGAGAAATGTGGACTTTACACACTCCCTATTGAACCCCCCCCCACACCCCCACCCCCACACACAGCCAGAAGATGTTCAACAGGAAAACCAAACCAGTGTCCTACCTCTTTGACATGGCCCACTTGTCTAACTATTGGGGAAATGATGGTCAACCAGCCAGACTGTAAGTCTACAGTATTCTCACTGAACAGTACTTTGTTATGAGAAAATATCCCATCCTAACCAGGTGAAATAATAATACCTTAATTACAATCTTTCGTTTTGCCCCGTTTCAGATACCACCATACAGGACCAGTGTTGGGGTTCTTTTCCCTGAGGGAAAGTCTTGCTATTTTTGCTGAGAAGGTGTAGTGGCTATTTCTATCCATTTTAAAACCCTATTTTCTTTTTCTTATAGCCACAGTGGAGAATGAGCTGACTATTCGTTCCTGACGTGTGTAGTCCATGAATCCAAAAATCCAATGTCCACAGGTTGTTTTCAGTAAAAAATAAAGTTACATTTATTCCATATCTTGGCTACAAAATGTTGCCAAACGTTCATCAAAATATGATATTTAAGCTATAACTTAAGAATTCTTGGATCAAACAATCGAACAATATCACAAAGACAAAGGAAGCGCGGTCAAAAGACGGTATGGGCTCCAGCCAGCTAATCCCAGCAGGCCTCTGTGCCCATGACTATTGAAGCCATCTCCAGCCTGCAGAGGGAGGCATAGACACGTACACATGATTAATATCAGTCAAACAATATGACAAACAATCAGAATGGCATATAAACAATAATATAATTCTAATTTATACAAATAACAAAACCTGCTATTTGGCTCTTACATACCGGCCCCTTATTGTATGTAACGTGAGGCAACAACAATTATCAAAACATGTTTAGAAAAGAGCCAAAATGTGTGGGTGTATGACATGGGGTGTTACATCATTTGTAGCTTTAGCTGATGCACTCTGTTTCGCCACCTCAGATGGCAAACTTGCTGTGCTCTGACCTTTGAGACTTCTCCACCTTCTCACTGAAATCAGTGTCACAGTGGCTAGTCGGGTCCTGCTGGTTGATCAAGGAGATCCCATTGGCTGCATCCGGTACCTGTGTGTCACGTTGGTCACTGCATTCTCTAAGTGAACCCAATCCTAGTAGGGTCTTGACAGCATACGGGCCTTCTACTTGACTTTGGATCACCTGCCAGGGGTCCATTACTTGTGATGCATTTGTTCCTATTAGCAATCTAATGTCAGCATGTATGTGACAGCTGAACCTCTCCCAGATATGGCCACTTGGACAGCTTATCTTGTCTGGCAATGTTTTCCTTTGTCACTGGTAGGTTTTTGTGAGTGTAAACTTCAGGTAGTTTATTAATGAACTTGTTGGTGTCAAGCCCACTCACCTGTGACAGGCCTTTCCTGACCCATGGTACACAGCAGGACGTTCCTTCTTGTTCCTGTAACATTCAGCTGCTGAGCCAGCTTGTCGGTGCAGAATGTTGCTGAGCTACCTGGGTCTAAGAATGCATATGTTAGCAATACCTTGTTTCCTTTGCTGGATTTCACATGAACCGGTATGATGGATAGAACAAACCTCTCTTCACTGACTCAATATTCCTGGTCCTCTTTTCTGTAGCTCCATATGAAGCACACGAAGGTGGACTTAGTTGCACACATATGAGACGCCTACTACAGTCTCTGCTCATGTGACCCTTGGTCAGACAACAAAAGCAGATGCCTTTCTCCTTTAGAAAATGTATCTTCTCCCTGTGCAACTTCCTTTAGTAATGGCCACAGTTCCACTGCAGTACAGACAGATTAACATGGGGTTTATAAGCTTCTATTCACCTGGGTCTGTTGTGGTTGTTGCTTGAACCCTGACTCAGCGGTTGCTACAGTGGTGGCAAAGGTGTACTTGTGGTCTATGGGTTTAGCAAGGTTGTATTTGATGTTACCTCTGTCACGGTTGACACTTGTGTCTTGAATGTTACCAAACACAGGGTCAGTAAATACTGTGTCTTGACTTGTTTTTTAATGAACTGAACTAGGTCACTGCATTTTGCCTCAGCTGCTCCGTCGCTATTGTAGGTCACAGGCAGTGGACCTCCACCTTTCTCTTAGCTTGTATGGAAGTTTCATGACAAGTACTATCATGCTTGATGCAAGATCCCGCTCCTGCATGTAATCTATTTCCTCCATAGCATTTCAGCACCCTCTGAGACATAAAGCAAAGGCCTGCAGTGCTTTGGGGCCTTCAGCCTTGACGGTTAACCAGCCAAGGGCCTACTCCATTAATGCAGACGCTATCTGATATTCATTACCAAAATTCTCTTTGAGCAGTTTCTTAGCTCTTGGGTAGCCTCTGTCATGAGCCATATGCTGACAGCTCCTAGGCTGTCCCCTAGTGTACCTCTCAAGAAAGTACAGCCTGTCCTTAGCACATTCTGTTCTACTTTCAATGACATGTTCATATGATCTGATAAAGATCTGTACTGCATGGGATCTTCAACAAACACAGTGATCTTCTGTGGCAAGGCAGAAAGATGCTGTTTGACTAGAATGGCAGTTATGTCATTTTACCTCTTTAAGATGTTAGGTTGTCATGTTCACCGTTGTCCTGTATGGTAGGGGTTCTTGCTAGCTCTCCCCCATGACCTCCATGTGAATGGGTCGGTTCAGAAGATCTGCCATGGCCCTGTCCATGTTAATGGCCTGCAGACTTGATTTAGGGACCGGTGCAGCTGTATGGTCTCTCCTCTGAGCTCTGTGCGAATTAGCTTGCCCAGAAGATTTGTTTCGTGCAACATGTTCTTCATAGGCTTGTAAACCTGGACTACCGTAAAACTTCAATTAAATGCTGAGTCTCAGATAGCCGCCTGTCCCTTTTAATAGCCGGGCAATGGCACACATTTCAGGAAATAAACGCCTGCTTCAAATAAACGCTGGGTCCAAATGATTTGTTTAGGAGGTTATCATGAATTACTATTTCTTGTTTACAAGGATTAATTTGATACATTAAATAATTCAGTAATGACTCCAATCCGTTTTTATCGCCAATAAGAAACTGCCAGCCATTGGCTGCTAACAACTGAGAACTGCTAGCTAACTGGCAAGCACAAAAACATTCAACTTCGGGAGTACAGGCCCCCAGAAATCGTCTGGTTGTCCTCTAGTGGCAAAAGTAAAAACTGACAAATGCCCAGTCAAAGAGGAGAATAATTATTGTCAATGGTTTTTATTTTTTTATAGAAGCATACTAAGACAAAATAAACTCAGCAAAAAAAGAAACGTCCTCTCACTGTCAACTGCGTTTATTTTCAGCAAACTTAACATGTGTAAATATTTCTATGAACATAACAAGATTCAACAACTGAAACATAAACTGAACAAGTTCCACAGAGACATGTGACTAACAGAAATTGAATAATGTGTCCCCGAACAAAGGGGGGGGTCAAAATCAAAAGTAACAGTCAGTATCTGGTGTGGTCACCAGCTGCATTAAGTGCTGCAGTGCATCTCCTCCTCATGGACTGCACCAGATTTGCTAGTTCATGCTGTGAGATGTTACCCCACTCTTCCACCAAGGCGCCTGCAAGTTCCCGGACATTTCTGGGGGGAATGGCCTTAGTCCTCACCCTCCAATCCAACAGGTCCCAGACGTGCTCAATGGGATTGAGATCCGGGCTCTTCGCTGGCCATGGCAGAACACTGACATTCCTGTCTTGCAGGAAATCACGCACAGAACGAGCAGTATGGCTGGTGGCATTGTCATGCTGGAGGGTCATGTCAGGATGAGCCTGCAGGAAGGGTGCCACATGACGGAGGAGGATGTCTTCCCTGTAACGCACAGCGTTGAGATTGCCTGCAATGACAACAAGCTCAGTCCGATGAGGCCGTGACACACTGCCCCAGACCATAACGGACCCTCCATCTCCAAATCAATCCTGCTCCAGAGTACAGGCCTCGGTGTAACGCTCATTCCTTCGAAGATAAACGCAAATCCGACCATCACCCATGGTGAGACAAAACCGTGACTCGTCAGTGAAGAGCACTTTTTGACAGTCCTGTCTGGTCCAGCGACGGTGGGTTTGTACCCATAGGCGACGTTGTTGCCAGTGATGTCTGGTGAGGACCTGCCTCACAACAGGCCTACAAGCCCTCAGTCCAGCCTCTCTCAGCCTATTGCGGACAGTCTGAGCACTGATGGAGGGATTGTGCGTTCCTGGTGTAACTCGGGCAGTTGTTGTTGCCATCCTGTACCTGTCACGCAGATGTGATGTTCGGATGTACCAATCCTGTGTAGGTGTTGTTACACGTGGTCTGTCACTGCGAGGACGATCAGCTGTCCGTCCTGTCTCCCTGTAGCACTGTCTTAGGCGTCTCACAGTACGGACATTGCAATTTATTGCCCTGGCCACATCTGCAGTCCTCATGCCTCCTTGCAGCATGACTAAGGCACGTTCACGCAGATGAGCAGGGACCCTGGGCATCTTTCTTTTAGTGCTTTTCAGAGTCAGTAGAAAGGCCTCTATAGTGTCCTAAGTTTTCATAACTGTGACCTTAATTGCCTACCGTCTGTAAGTTGTTAGTGTCATAACGACCGTTCCACAGGTGCATGCATGTTCATTAATTGTTAATGGTTCATTGACAAATTATCTTTGAAAGGCAGGGTCCTGAAAAAAGGATGTTTCTTTTCTTGCTGAGGTTAAATGTGAAAGTGTGTAAATGATAACGCAGTGCGGGAAATTAAGAAATGTATTAAAATGTTGGAAGTGAATGCTGGGATTAAACAATTAACTATGCAAATTAGCAAAAGCTGTGTGCATTAAGGAAATAGATACCTTGCTCAAATAGAAGCATGTCTCTAGTAAGTGCCTGTTGTGTTCAGTGATTTAAGCAAATAAATGGCAGGCTATTAATAACATTTTTACGGTAAGCACATATGATTCACTGAGCCCTCCATGAGGTGCACTGAGCTCTCCATAATGGAATAATAACCTTAATGAATAAACCGTGTTTATGTTTATTATGATGCAGTCCTATTAGCTGATTACTTTGAACATTGCTTCTAATTCTCTATTAAATCTATAAAATGTATTTACTAGCAGTTTTGGACCAATTTCAGGCTTACTGTGCCTGTCCCATCAGTACCTAGTCTTTGTCTTCCCGCAGGGGCTGGAGGAGTCCTGGAGGCACCACAGGGAGGTGGCAGGGTACCTCTGGAAGGGCCTGGAAGACATGGGGCTCAAGCTATTCATCCAGAACAAGGTAAAAGACTTGCCATGCATCTGAAATCGCACCCTATTCCCTATTCGGTGCACTACTTTTGTCCAGATGCTATTTGCATACGAAGTAGTGCAGTGTGGAATAGAGTGCCGTTTCGGACAGACTGTCGACCAACAATTTACATTCCACAATAATAGTGTCACTTTTTTTAACATCCTCCAATTTCAAGGCTGGTGCAATTCCTTGGTCTTGAATTTCACAGAGGTGTGTCTAAATGAGGGACCGTGATATTTTGTCCATGCAGGACCTTAGGCTGCCCTCCGTCACCACCATTGCCATTCCTGAGGGCTACAACTGGAGAGAGATGCTGCAGTACATTATGAAGCACCACAATATGGAGATGACTGGGGGCCTGGGGCCCTCCACTGGCATGGTGAGTGTAAGGGGAATGTTAAAGTTCTAGCTGATTGCCTATACATAACTACTAACATGAATCTGTTTATTAACCATTGCATTTGATATGGGAGCTGAAACCCTGTCTGTAGAACAAATTGAATGGTTAGACTACCAATGTAGGGAAGAAAGTACCCTGTTGTTGTCAAGGCTGTCCCACTAAGCATTTGACATCAGGCAACGTCTTTTGGTCTTCCTGTTTTGGTCCTAAATCTTTTTTTGGTCCGGGCCGGCCTTGATTTCAACATCCACAGACATCCGGACAGGCCTTGATTAGTCCAAACATAGACATCTATAATTGGTTCAGATCTGAACCAATCATAGACATTTATATATCACAAGTTTGGACAGCACAGTACAGAACAGCAGAGTACAGTAAATTACACTACAGTAAAGAAAAGTATAGTACAGTAGAGTGCAGTACAATACAGTAAAGTATAGTGTACTGTATTGTACCGTACTTTACTCTAATTAACTCTACTGAACTAAACTGTACTCTACTGAATAAAACTTTACTGTCCTGTACCGTACCATACTGTGTTCTACTGTGCTAAACTATGATGTTCAAACTTGTGAAACATAGCCTAGATGTCTATGATTTGTAATGATTTGGATCAGGTCCGCACTGACCAAATGTGTACTTGTTTGGGGGCGGAGCTCATTAGAATAATAACAGGTAGCCTAGCGGTTAGAGCGTTGGGCCACTAACCGAAAGATTGCTGGTTTGAATGCCCGAGCTGTCAAGGTGAAACATCTGTCGATGGGTCCTTAAGCAAGGCACTTAACTCCTGACGCTGTACTACCATGGCTGACCCTGTAAAAAACAACACATTTCACAGCACCGACAATAAAACATATTTTTTTTATTTTATACCCAGCATGCTTTGCAAGTGTTTTGTTTTACATTTAGGTCATTCAACAGACGCTCTTATCCAGAGTGACTTACAGTCAGTGCATCCAACTAAGACAGATGAACAACAACATATCACAGTCATAACAACCGTTACTCAGAATGTTATTGTAGTTGAAGTGGTCTGTTGGTTTATTCTGAACATTATCGCTGCCTGTGTTAAAGCTTTTGAAAAAGCTAACATAAGTGCATGTGATGGATAGGAGAAATAATACATGCACTATATAAACAAAAGTATGTGGACAACGCTTCAAATTAGTGGATTCGGCTATTTCAGCCACACCCGTTGCTGACAGGTGTATAAAATTGAGTACCCATCTATGAAATCTCGATAGACAAACATTGGTACTAGAATGGCCTTACTGATGAGCTCAGTGACTTTCAACGTGGCACTGACATAGGCACTGACACTGACATTCAACAAGTCAGTTTGTCAAATTTCTGCCCTGCTAGAGCTGCCCCGGTCAACTGTAAAGAGCTGTGAAGTGGAAACGTCTAGGAGCAACAACGGCTCAGCCGCGAAGTGGTAGGCCACATAAGCTCACAGAACGGGACCGGCGAGTGCTGAAGCATGTAAAAATCATCTGTCCTCGGTTGCAACACTCCCTACTGAGTTCCAAACTGCCTCTGGAAGCAACATCAGCACAATAACTGTCCATCGGGAGCTTCATGAAATGGGTTTCCACGGCCGAGCAGCCGCACACAAGCCTAAGATCACCATGCGCAATGCCAAGCATCGGTTGGAGTGGTGTAAAGCTCGCCTCCATAGGACTCTGGAGCAGTGGAAACACGTTCTCTGGAGTGATGAATCACGCTTCACCATCTGGCAGTTCCGAAGGATGCCAGGAGAACGATACCTGCCCCAATGCATATTGCCAACTGTAAAGTTTGGTGAAGGAGGAATAATGGTCAGGGGCTGTTTTTCATGGTTCAGACTAGGCCCCTTAGTTCCAGTGAAGGGAAATCTTAACGCTACAGCATACAATGACGTTCTAGACAGTTCTGTGCTTCCAACTTTGTGGAAACAGTTTGGGGAAGGCCCTTTCCTGTTTCAGCATGACAATGCCCCCATGCACAAAGCAAGGTCCTTACAGAAATGGTTTGTCGAGATCGGTGTGGAAGAACTTGACTGGCCGGCCTGCACAGAGCTTTGATCTCAACTCCATCAAACACCTTTGGAATGAATTGGACTGCGTGCCAGGCCTAATCGGCCAACATCAGTGCCCGACCTCACTAATGCTCGTGGCTGATTGGAAGCAAGTCCCTGCAGCAATGTTCCAACATCTAGTGGAATGCCTTCCCAAAATAGTGGAGGCTGTTATAGCAGCAAAGGGAGAACCAACTCCATATGCAATCTTCAGTTGGCTCCTCTTTTTTATTATTTTCTATTAAGAGGCATGATAAATTATTATTGTGATACAACACTTACTTGAGAGTGTATAGCAGTTGAAATATTGCCATAGAATCAATGACAGAGAAACACAAATTTTTTCAATGTCTGTAAATTACATATTTTCACCGTCCGGAAAATATGTATTTTGACATCTATCTTTTCAATGTAATTTTGCATACTGGGGTGTCTTGAGCAATTATTTGATGGTTGAATTTCTCATGTGAGCTCTGTCAGTGATGTGTCCACCATTTTGTTTCACCCCAGGTGATGCGCTTGGGTCTGATGGGATACAACTGCCAGAAGACCAATGCAGACATGGCACTGGCTGCCTTAGCCGACGCTTTGAAGAACTGCAAAAAGAGCAAAGCATAAAGAAAGTTTATTATGCCTTTTAATACCCTAAACAAACATGTATTCGGCCATGATGGAGGACACCTGGAATGAATGGACAAAGGTGTCAATCTGTGAAAGTAGTATCACGGGTGTTTGTGAGCCCAGAGATTTGAAGCACAAATGTAAAAAGACAGATTCCGACATATATTCACCTGCAACTGCTTTTCTAATAGAGACTTTGTAATTATTGTAGATGGTAAATGCTCTCCAGGGAAAGAATATAAAATATGTTTCAAGGAGTCAATAAAATATATACAATTCTGCATTGTGTCCATGTTACTTGCATATTCAGGGAAAAAAATGGCCTTCAAAAGACAAATGATGTAAGTGCCAACACATTTGACCACATCTCAAATAATTTTTCCAGACAGCATGATAAGAAAATGGTTGCTCATAGAAATAAACTTGAACAGATTCAACACTGCATAACCTATATTGTACACACACACACACACACACACACACACACACACACACACACACACACACACACACACACACACACACACACACACACACACACACAGGATATTTCTGTATAACAGGAGTGTAATCAGTTGCAAAACGGAAAAAACAAGAATTTATATTGGACAAATTCAGGTAGGTCCCTCCCCGTTTGCTTCCATTTAAGAAACGTTTAGCAACAGAGTAGGCGTAATGAATACGCTGCAGCTCACCTGACGAGAGCTCATGGGGTGCATACATTTTTTTAAATAATTTTGGAAAAGTTTTTATTATTGCATTTCCTTTAAAAACAGCTTATATATATTTTTGTACATCATGTTATACACAAAAACGGCATAAAAGCATAAAACACATTTTATCTCGACTTCCTACCGCCAAAAGGACCAACAGCACGGACAACGGGTAAAGTCTGTTTAAATATCATTTCTTTCATCATCCTGGCTTGTAGAGACTTTGCGTCTTTTTTACAGTGACTTCTTTCAGACTGATATCCATGGAGTAACCATGGTAACATTCTGACGTTTAGACAATTTTTTACATCTAAATTCCAACGGTGAAACATTGTATCACTACAAAGTTGCAAATGAATGAACTGCTCTGAGTCTGGATGTAGCTTCAATGTCAACAGCAAACCAACTCGATACAATTTAACTTGTGGATATACCTTTCCATTTTTTTTAACATAAATTACTTCTGACATTGCTCTTCATGTAGGGTGGTATAAGGTTAGATTCAATATATCAATAACAAACGGCCCAAGCAAAATTTGTCTTACACTACGAGTGTATTTATTCAATATTGTAGCGACCCGCACAGACAGTTGTGGGTTATGTGTTAGGCTATTAGTGGGTTGTGTCGTACTTACCAGTGTTCGCGGGGTCATGCCAATCAACCTGCCATCTGCCAATCACGGGAATGCCTGGAATGTTCTGATACCGGGCAGCCTGGTGGTTGGCGGAGTGGCGTGAAGGGGGGTTGGGCAGGGGGATGGAGCATTGGAAGTTAAGACCGGGTTTAGCCATTGTTCTCTCTCTTACGTCTGGGCTTCACAAGAGAAGGTCACGTTTGGTTTGTAGTGTACCTTTCATGTATTTGGCGTGGGCTACGGCCAAACAGTAGCCTGTGTTAAGTTGGGTTAATAAACCGTCCATTCGTTAACTCCATCCTCTGTCTGGACAATTGTTCCTTCATGATCTAGTCAGGTCATTACAATATGATTGTATTCATAGGTTACGTGCCATGGTTGACTGGTGGGCTACGCAAATGACGCATACAGTGCATTCGGAAAGTATTCAGACCCCTTGAGTTTTTCCAAACATTTTTACATTACAGCCTTATTCTAAAATGGATTAAATCGTTTTTCCCCCCTCATCAATCTACACACAATACCCCACAATGACAAAGTGAAAACAGGTTTTTAGAAATGTTTGCAAATGTATAAAAATTCAATAACAAATACCTAATTTACATTAGTATTCAGACACTTTGCAATGAGACTCGAAATTGAGCGCAGATGCATCCTGTTTCCAATGTTTCTACGACTTGATTGGAGTCCACCTGTGGTAAATTCAATTGATTGGTCATGATTTGAAAAGGCACACACCTGTCTGTCTATATAAGGTTCCACAGTTGACAGTGCATGTCAGAGCATAAACTAAGCCATGAAGTTGAAGGAATTGTCTGTAGAGCTCCGAGACAGGATTGTGTCAAAGCAAAAACGAGTACCAATGTCTGCA
Source organism: Salmo trutta (assembly GCF_901001165.1). Classification (NCBI taxonomy): domain Eukaryota; kingdom Metazoa; phylum Chordata; class Actinopteri; order Salmoniformes; family Salmonidae; genus Salmo; species Salmo trutta. Next base: position 11,713,228 of record NC_042977.1, read on the forward strand.
GCATTGAAGGTCCCCAAGAACAAAGTTGGCTCCATCATTCTTAAATGGAAGAAGTTTGACCAGAAACCCGATGGTCACTCTGACAGAGCTCCAGAGTTCCTCTGTGGAGATGGGAGAACCTTCCAGAGGATGACCATCTCCGCAGCACTCCAACAATCAGGCCTTTATGGTAGAGTGGCCAGACAAGCCACTCCTCAGTAAAAGGCACATGACAGCCCGCTTGGAGTTTGCCAAAAGGCACCTAAAGAAACTCCCAAAATACAGGAGTCATGCCCAAGAAGACACACAGTGTGTGTGTCTGAATAATTATGTAAATGTAATATTACATTTTTTTATTTTTTATAAATTAGCAAACATTTATAAAAAAAAGTTTTTGCTTTGTCATTATGGGGTATTGTGTGTAGATTGATGAGGGGAAAAAATAATTGAAAACATTTTAGAATAAGACTAACGTAATTTTGGGCTGAAAAAGTCATACTGAATACTTTCCGAATGCACTGTATAGTGTCCTCATATGAAGCCCTTGTGTTCCCACATAACTGAACTGAACCCCACGCTGCTGGCGTTGGACTGGCTTCTCGGGGTCTGGCAGTCTGACGAGCCAGGAGAGGGCTCCTTCTCCTCAATTCCACCTTTCCGCTACACCGAGACTCTGCACCCATCCCATGTGGGTCAACCAGTCATTAACTTTGTGAGTTTCACTACCACTGACAGCTGAGTATGGTACAGCAGGCCTAACAAAAATCATTCTACACAAGGATAGGCTGCCTACTCACCTGTCAAGGTGGCTTAGCCTACTATGATATTTTGCCCTAATGAAAGCGTTTGTTGTATTCTGTCACAGTGCAATACTGCATGGACGTATAACTGTAATCACGTGTACATTCATTTTCCCTGTTCTGCAGGTTCAATGGTGAGAATAAGAAACCAATGCACAGGGAATGTGGCTTCATCAGAATGCAACCAGGCGGCAATAGAGTAGCCTTCATTATGGCACAAAGCTCAGATATTGGACTGTTCAAACTCCAAGCCTAGACCTAGCCTATACATAAACATCCTGCAGCGAATTCAGGGGGTAGACCAAGTGGGACTTGAACCTACAACCTTTTCATGTCGGTTTGACACCTAAGCTGGTGTTCTCTCCTCTAGAGGGCTGAAGGAGATAGAGTAAAGAGACCTGACTGGACAGCAGTTATCTCTACATGCCCTGGCCAGGACCCCATGTACAGCAGGTAAGACAGGCACTTTCCAGTCTGATGTCCATAAACCACTTTCCATTCAACGAGGTTGGCCTATGCCCCTAATAGATATTCAATGCCTGGTCTGAAAATAACTGTTACCCCTTTTGGTATTTCCTGATCTGTAGGGACCAGATAGCTTCAGGGGGAGCTTAGGTCTTAAGACTTCCACGTGCTTTGGTTTGCCCTTCGCTTGAAAAACGAGACAAAAGCGTCAATAGTACAGTTTATCCATCTTGAGACGCCAGAGCCAGTATACACTTCCTCAAAATAAACAGAATTAATCTAAGATAACGCAAGAAAGGAGGGTGGGTGTATAACACGCGCGAACGTATCTCATCATGGACAACTTTAGCAGCTTTGCAACTACTCGCTACATAGCATGTAGCTAACTCTTTACCCTAACTCCTAGGGCCTCTTGAGTGGTGCAGCGGTTTAAGGCACTGCATCACAGTGCTTGAGGCGTCTACTACAGACCTGGGTTCAATCCCAGTCTCCTGACCAGGAGACCCATGTGGTGGTGCACAATTGTCCTAGTGGTGTCTGGGTCAGGGGAAGGTTTGGCCAGCCGGGATGTCCTTGTCCCATCGTGTCTAGCAACACCTTGTGTTGGCCCGGGCGCATGCACGCTGACTTCAGTTGCCAGCTGTACGTTGTTTCCTCTGACATGTTGGTGCTTCTGGGTTAAGCAAGCAGTGCTGCTTGGCAGGGTCAAAAAATGAACTCCTAATTGCTAACATTTGTGTAAGCAGCAACAAATTAGAATTCAGAAATATACTATTGGTAAATTCGTATAATATTGTACGAATTGCGATTGGCAACTTATTGTACGAATTGCAATTCGGAACATATCATACGAAATGGATGCCTGACATCCACAAATTAATACATATCATATGAAACGTAACATATCATACTAAATGGAGTGCTTACAGAATAATACCATCCAAAAACCAATACCCTGAAGAGCCTGACTACATGTGCTTCCGAAGGAGTTATCTAAGCCATCCAGTGCCACTGCTCCAAATTGTACAACAGGAAGAGCATACGTGCACTGAGAATACGGATTATAGAACACAAAAGCTCTATTAGACGCAAGGACGAGAACTACCCTCTAGCAGCCCACTTTATTCAACACCAACATACAGTCAATTAACTAAAGTTTTGGGCAGTAGAGAAATTGCAGAGAAATGATAGAGGGGGTGATTTTGACCGGTTCTTACAACAACAAAAAGGCTAAATAGATCCACCGCCTAGATACTGTTGCTCCCCATGGATTAAACAGCTCACTTGGAGTGATGAAAACCTGCTCCATGACAGCCCTTTTGGCAAACTCCAAGCGGGCTGTCATGTGCCATTTACTGAGGAGTGGCTTCTGTCTGGCCACTCTATCATAAAGGCCTGATTGGCTGCAGAGATGGCTGCCCTTCTGGAAGGCTTTCCCATCTCCACAGAGGAACTCTGGAGCTCTGTCAGAGTGACCATCAGGTTCTTGGGCACCTTCCTGACCAAGGCCCTTCTCCCCCGATTGCTCAGTTTGGCCAGATGGCCAGCTCTAGGAAGAGTCTTGGTGGTTCCAAACTTATTCCATTTAAGAATGATGGAGGCCACTGTGTTCTTGGGTACCTTCAATGCTGCAGAAATGTATCGGTACCCTTCCCCACGTCTGTGCCTCGACACAATCCTGTCTCGGAGCTCTAGGGACAATTCCTTCCACCTCATGGCTTGTTTTTGCTCTGACATGCACTGTCAACTGTGGGACCTTATATAGACAGGTGTGTGCCTTTCCAAATCATGTCCAATCGATTAAATATTTTATTTATTTATTTGATTTCACCTTAATACCAGGTAGGCTAGTTGAGAACATGGAATAAACAAACATACAGTCAATAATACAGTATATACCACAGGTGGACTCCAATCAAGTTGTAGAAACATCTCAAGGATGATCAATGGAAACAGGATGCAACTGAACTCAATTTCAAGTCTCATCGCCATATGTATTTTTTTATTACATTTTCTTATACTTTTGCGAATTATTCTAAAAACCTGTTTTCGCTTTGTCATTATGGGGTATTGTGTGTAGATTGATGAGGGAAAAAAATATTTAATAATTTTTAGAATAAGGCTGTAATGTAATCAAATGTGAAAAAAGTCAAGGGGCCTGAATACTTTCTGAATGCACTGTGTAGCCTTTTGTGTAATTCCTTGCTCTGCTGAGTTTCTGCTTACCGCCATGGTGTGCTTCCTGTGTGTTTTTATGCCATGAATTTTAAGCACCAGTGCATAATCTGTCTTTTACACAGGCAACCCTGATCGAGTATCCCTTTACGCATATTCTTTGTATACATTCCTGTGCACGATTTTTCATGTCGCATTTATTTTTCATATTTCTCATGTTGCCTATCTATACACTGATGTGATACTGGTGCAGGTGTTTTTCATATAGTTTACTTGTCATGTGACATTTACCTGTCCCCACCTCTATTTCTAGAGACACGTCAGCTTCCGTCCACAACGCTGCCTGACGAAGACTCTAGTAGTCAAAACGAGTCGCAGTTGTGCGTCCTGATGTACTCGGCCGACTGTTCCCATATGGATTATTTTGTAAATATATTATGTTAAAAGTTCACTAACGTTTATTGCAATGTACCGGCTGCCTACTCGTCTTTTTTCTACAGAATAATATGAAATGCTCTGAGACCAGGTTGGCTCGTGATGTTAAATTGCAGGCGCAGACGCTCCGATTCCAATACAATTTGGAGTACAGCTGAGAAAATAACACACTGACTAAACAATGGACTAATTAGACAAATGAAAGCAGTACTTTTCAATGTGTGAGATAAGAGAGACAATGCGTGTGTCTCATGGGGAACGCGTGAGAGCAACATTTGAAGAAACAAGTGATCTGTTGTTTTTTCTTCAAATAATTTGTATGTTTTGTGTGAGTTCAGTATGAAGCACTTAATTTAATGCTACCATAAATCAAGTTTTGTCCTTCCCACAAAGGCTGTATTTAACCCCAATGGATCTGTCGAATAAAAACAAATGTAACTTCCTGATGGCGCCGACAGAGATGTTCGCCTCGCTTCAGGTCCTTAGAAAACTAGGCAGTTATATATATTTTTTTTAATGTATTATTTCTTACATTGTTTACAAGCATTTCGCTACACTCGCATTAACATCTGCTAACCACGTGTATGTGACCAATACAATTAGATTGATTTGAACAATTAAAATGATCTAATTGTCATGATTTTGCTCCTCTGTTAACAACACCATTATCTCGATAGTGTTACGTTTATTTTGCATATAAAAGCTCAATATTAAAGGCCCAGTGCAGTCAAGAATTAGATTTTCCTGTGCGTTATATATATTTTGACAATGAGGTTGGAATAACACTGAAATTGTGAAAATTATGATAATGCACTTTTTTAGTGTAAGAGCTGTTTGAAAAGACTGCCTGAAATGTCAGCCTGTTTTGGGGGCATGGAGTTTTGGCCTGCCTGGTAACCTCACCTGGCAGTAAATTAGTTAATAAACAAATAAAAGTTGCAAACCTCTCTGCCAATAACAACTAGTTTTCCCTACCCCACTCAGACCACTACCAGACAGCAACATTTTAGCTTGAGGAATTGCTCTTTGCTAAGAAGCTGTTTAATTTTGACAATTTTAATTGAAAATAATCACAATAAGGTACTAAATTGTTATCCAGAAACTGTTTGATATTGAGATAAAAATTGCTGCATTGGACCTTTAAGTAAATACTGCAAGTGACCACAGGAAAGATGCTGTAAAGAGATACAGATTCAATCATCACTACAGTTTCCCAATAAAATACATTAGTTAAAGATAGTATTTAAAAGGCTAAAAGAAATAGAATAGGCATAATTCTGTCTTTTGTACTCAATGGTACACATTGATGGGTACAACTGGGGTGTACTCATTAGTGCACACTGTAGCAAAACATTTTGCAACAAAAGTGTTTCTTATTGAACAAATGCAAGGTAGATCCCTCCCCGTTTCTGCCCGTTTGCTTCCTAGTGAATACACTCCTGAGATCAACAGCACTGTACAGTGTGGACAAAGCCTGGATAGACTGTTGCATCCCATCACAACATAGTAGTAACTCATCATACATTTCATATGTCCTTCACAGGGGTGCAGCAAAAAGCATCAAATTCTAATCCATAGAACAGATGCTATCACTTTGTCCATTTATTCAGTGTAAAGTCCCAGATGATATTCTTCAGTTATCATCAGACTGGATCTTACTTCAGAGATTTGAGCACCTACCACAGTACACATGCTCACTGCAACACCGTAGCGGAAACTACATTACAACACTGAAAGATACATGGTTCTGTACAAGTACTTTGAACAAAAGTTTTTCATCTGAACTGAAGGTATGTGTATATGAAATTGACTGTGACTACACTTTGGATAATCTCTCATGGCCGGGAAGTGAAAACGTACGCGAGAATTTTACTTCTGGGTAACTGAGATTACACTTCGGGAGAAGAGCAGTCATTGTTGATTAAATTGATGATGATTATACAAAATGTGATACTGTGACTTGTACTCTGCACGAAGGAGAGTCGCTGTTTAGATGGCCATCACCAATCTTAAGAAAATGTGTTCCATCAAAAAGTTAGAGGATGTCTGCTGTCTATTTCATCTGAAGCACAGAGCCTTCAAATTCAAGGACTTGAAGCTCTTGTCCTTTCAACCACAGTTCTTCTCCCAATTCCTTCATGGCTCCTTCATAATGTAGATGTACAGTGTTGACAGAAAGTGCTTGCAGGATTCGGCAACTGGAGACAGCCAATGGGTCTGAGGAACGGCATCTAACTTCACCACACATTTCTTAATGTCGGTCTGGAAAAAGACAAAAAGGTCACATTGGAAATGTCACAGTTAGAAACTTTCAGGACACACTTGTCCCACACATCATTATTTCCTAAATTCCTTGTGTCCTCTAGCCTTTCTTCCTTCTCAAAACACATTGGAGGAGAAGGTCAGAGGGAAGGAAATTTTTTTTTTGAGAAGGAGGATGTAAGGAATCAATGTTCCTTCAATTGAGAAGAAAACAAAAATAGTTGGTTATGTGTTGCCCATGTGCTTCCCCTGAGAACCACTAGAGGGCAGCATAGGGAAACTACTCATATCAGTGTCCTTCAAAAAAACGACATGGGCAGAGAGGAAGAGGCGAAGCGAGAGGTTTCACTCTCTAAAAACGGTCCAAAATTAGCCCTATGGGCTTATGGGCTAATTTTGGACCTAAACTTGTCCCCTGCCTTCCCGCATTTGGGACAACGACACCCATTTTTAGGCGGAGACATGAGCATCTCGTCATTATATACAGATCTCTGATGGAGGGGAGGACACTAGCTGTTGCCATTGGCGTCGGCTAATGGGGATCCTAATAAGTCAAATCAAAATCCAGAATGCGGATTTAATAATCTTCCTTTTACTTAAACCACAACTATGTGGTAGTTACAAAACAACAAAAAACTGTCCCTTGGTCAGCAACAACAGTTCAGCAACAACAACAGTCCAGTCACTCACCCATCCTCCACGTTTCTTCAGCCAAGGGGCCAGGTTCTTGCGGACAAACTGACCCAGACTGTCCACTATGGTTTGGACCGTAGCAGGCTGGTTCTGACGTACACAGTCCACCGCCAGAGCGCCAGCCACGGCATACATAGATACTACCTTACCCCATGTGATGCCTGTGGACAGGAGAGAGAGAATCACAGATTAGTTGGCTGATTGTGATGTAGTGGATCTTGATGCTTCATACTTTTTATTGCAATACTAAGGCATTCATGAAAAGTACTTAGCTAATATCAAAACAGTAGACTCCTAATAAGTGCGCATTGTAGTTAACCAGTCCCAATTCAAAAACATTATTTGTGACTCGTTTCACTACTTCACAGGAGAGGCATTTGAACATAAACATGTGTTTTCGGCAGAAATGCCTTCTGGAACATGTGAACTTCATGTGACTTAATAACAAACTTGTATGCCATCTGTAAATACGAAACAAATTGTTAAATTGCGAGTGTAGTTGGTTTAGCGATGGAAAAAGACAGGAACTGTCACGTCCTGACCAGCAGAGGGAGTAATTGTATTAGTATTTGGTCAGGACGTGGCAGAAGGGTATTTGTTTTGTATGGTTCGGGGTGGTGGTTTGTTTAGTAGGGTATTTGATTTATGTATTCCGGGGGGTTTTGGGTTATGTTCTATGTTTGTATTTCTATGTTCTTTCTAGTTCTTTGTATTTCTATGTCTAGGTTTGGGTGTTGGACTCTCAATTGGAGGCAGGTGTTTTTAGTTGCCTCTGATTGAGAGTCCTATATATAGGTATGTGTTTTGTTTTGTAGTTTGTGGGAGATTGTTCCAGCACTGTTAATTCGTCGTTGTGTTTCTTTTGGTGTATGTGTTTATTTTGTTTTTTCCTTCTTTCCTTAATAAAAGAAGATGAGTGCACATATTCCTGCTGCGTTTTGGTCCACTTTATCCAATGACAACCGTTACAGGAAGCTTCCCGCTAGCCATGATTGGCTTAGATAATGGATTGCCTGGACATGCCGAGAGATGAGTTCAGATTGGTCTGCCGTGTACATTGCATTCGGAATAGTATTTAGACCCCTTGACTTTTTCCACATTTTGTTATGTTACAGCCATATTGAAAAACGTATTAAATAGTTTTAGAAATAGAGGTGGGAACAGGTAAATGTCACATGACAAGTAAATAAATATATAAACACATCTACAATATTATCACATCAGTGTATAGAGGCAACATGTGAAATAATATGAAAAATAAATGCAACATGAAAAATAGTGCACAGGAATGTATACAAAGAATATGCATAAAGGGATACTCTATCAGAGTTGTATGCGTAAAAGACAGATTATGTACTGGTGCGTAAAATACATGGTATAAAAAAACACACAGGAATCACACCATGGCGGTAAGCAGAAACTCAGCAGAGCAAGGAATTACACAAAAGGCTACACAGTGCATTCGGAAAGTATTCAGACCCCTTGACTTTTTTCACATTTTGCTACGTTACAGCCTTATTCTAAAAATGATTTTTTTATCCTCATCAATCTATACACAATACCCCATAATGACAAAGCGAAAACAGGTTTTTAGAATAATTGGCTAATAAATAAAAAAATAAAAAAACAGGTATACCTTATTTACATAAGTATTCAGACCCTTTGCTATGAGACTCAAAATTGAGCTGATATGCATCCTGTTTCCATTGTTCATCCTTGAGATGTTTTTACACCTTGGAGTCCACCTGCGGTAAATTCAATTGATTGGACATGATTTGGAAAGGCACACACCTGTCTATATAAGGTCCCACAGTTGTCAGTGCATGTCAGAGCGAAAACCAAGCCGTGAGGTTTAATGAATTGTCCGTAGAGGTCTGAGACAGGATTGTGGCGAGGTCAGATTTTTTTTTAAAGATATCGCAAAGAACTGCAAATGTGTTGCTCTCCACTTTCTGGATGTTTGAGTTTTGAAATCAGTGGAATGCCTGGTGGAAGCAGAGTATGATAGCTAAGGAGATGGAGAAAATTATTGCGTTTGATTGCACATATGCGGAGGTAGTCGAAAAGAGAACACACAGAAGGCTGTTGTAGACATCTTCAAACTAAGGGCAACCATGGCATCCATAACAGTGAGAAGCGTTCATTCATGTATACGGGTAAGAGAGTCAAGCTAGCTACATTTTCAGATATGTTTCTAATTTTGTCAGAAAGTCGCTTTCATTGCAAGTTAACTCATACTGTTAGCTAGCTAGCTAACGTTAGCTGGCTGGCTCACTAGCTAACATTACGTGTATGATCTATGTAGTAATATTATTTTTATTTCAGAACCATTTGCATTGCTAGTTATAACCTAATGTTAGCTAGCTAGCTAACATTGAATCTAGTTGTGTTAGCTACCTGCAGATTCATGCAGGGTAGTAATATTATATTGGGAATATGGTTCATTGTTTAGCTAGCTAGCTAGCTACATGTCTAAACAAAAGACTCCACTATGCAAGTAACTATTTCACTGTACCGTTTACACCTTTTGTATCCTGTGCATGTGACAAATAAACTTTGATTTTATTTGATATAGTGTGTGTTTACCAGAGACTAATGTGAAGAACAACATGACCTGCATCAAAGTCAAATTAGGATATAACGTTAGGCCAACGAGACAGTGTCCAAGTTCTAAAATTCTCCAGTAGTAAGCCGTTTTCTGTAATTACCTGTTTATCTTTCAAAGCAGAATTACTCTCCCATTGTTCCTCTAGTGTATAATATAACATTTTCTAGTTCTGGAGTCTCTACTTTTATCCAATGTAAAAAACACCATTTCAAATGTTACTATATAAAACTTAATCGAGCCGATCGGTCACATTTGCTTACAGGTAACTGCCAAAATAAAGGAAACACTTGAGTAAAAGAGGGACACATAGTACATTGAAAGCAGGTGCTTCCACACACGTGTTGTTCCTGAGTTAATTAAGCAATTACCCAGTTGTCCATTAAGTGATCTCAGTGACTTTGAAATAGGAGTCTCAAAAGGAGCATGGGGGGTTTAAATAATGTGTGTGTGTGTGTGTGTGTGTGTGTGTGTGTGTGTGTGTGTGTGTGTGTGTGTGTGAGTGAGAGAGAGAGTGTGAGAGAGAGAGTGTGAGAGAGAGAGAGAGAGAGAGAGAGAGAGAGAGAGAGAGAGAGAGAGAGAGAGAGAGAGAGAGAGAGAGAGAGAGAGAGAGAGAGAGAGACCAGATCTCAACCCAAATGAACACTTGTGGGAGATTCTGGAGTGGCACCTGGGACAGGGTTTGCCACCACCATCAACAAAATCACCAAATTATAGAATTTCTTGCGGAAGAATGGTGTTGCATTCCCCGAATAGAATTCCCGACACTGGTAGAATCTATGCCAAGGCGCATTGAAGCTGTTCTGGCAGCCAGACGCCCAATTAAAGTAACTGCTCAGTGTTTCCAGATTTCTATGAAATACAAGTGAAATCGTTTTCCCTCCAGAAAATTGTAACGAAGTATGTTAAAAAGCAGCTTTTCTGTGTTGGAATGGTGTGTGCGTACCCCAACAACAGAATGGTGTGTGCGTACCCCAACAACAGAATGGTGTGTGCGTACCCCAACAACAGAATGGTGTGGGCGTACCCCAACAACAGAATGGTGTGGGCGTAATCACGTAAGTAGACCATTGATTGGACAGCTCATCCTCCTCTACAAGGCTGATTGGCCAACTCATCCTCCTCATGAAGACGAAATCATGTTCTATGAGGAAAGAGCAAGCATTTTTTAAATGGTTGGTTTGAGATACATGTTTGAGGCGTTTTTAAAAAATTGTTTTATCTCCAATTTATGCTTTGACCACAAATACAAGTATAGAACGAGTCAACAACATTATTTGGTATGAGTTAACAGAATATGACGTTTAAAAAGTGAGACTTGCACTGGGCAGTTACTTTAAGATATTATGTTTATGTTTCCTTTAGTTTGGCAGTTACCTATATCTACATGCTCCAGTTTAGTGCACATATGCAGTCCCAAGACACTGCATACTTCAGAAGTCTACTGTACAGTATAGCCAGTAGAGAGAAAGAGCAAGTGATGGTTGCGATCGCATCAGAGCTTCACATCAAAGAGGAGTTCATTTGTTTCCTATTAAAGCCGTTCGGGTGTCAGCCTTGTAATGGCTGTGATGCAACAGCAAGGCTAATGGCATTAGCCTCCTTTAAACCGTTTTGTTCGCCTGAACTGACTGACCTTTGGCTTGGCTCTATAGACTTCAAGGAAGGTTTAAATAAGGTAACGCCCTCTGGGACAGGACTGTACTCACAATGTCTAACTCCCTACAGAGATCTGACCCTGATGTGAGACAACACAGCCCAGAATAGAGAGAAGATTGTCTGGGTATAAGAAGAAGATGGAGGGAAGGGAGAGGACTGGAAGAGCGAGAAATGGGGCACGTTGGGGAAGCAAGCTTGGTTGGTGCACTTGGCAGGAAGTGTAAAAGAGAAAGCTGCTCTTTCAATGCATATGTCCATTAATATGTTATTAACATATTATATGGGTCATAAAAATCGAGAATTTCCTCACTACACACATATGTTTCTGCATCTCACCGGTAGAAAAACAGGCCATCTACATTTCCTGGTTGTAAGCAAACCACAATATCCAGAATTTATAGCAATTTCAGGATGCCTTCAAGGGTGGGAACACAATTGGACAAGGAAGTATGGCTCCCGTCAGGCTGTAGTCTTTACAAAGCCAGGGAAAACGAGTCACCCTAGATATCCTTCAATGTCCTGGCAGATAGGAGCGTCGTTAAGTCCAATGGCTCTACTGAACAAGGACAACCATATCTACTCATCCTAGTGTGATCGTGCAATCGGCGAAACACAATGGCCACAATAATTGCTACAAAACATGACTCCATGTATTTGTTAGATCAGACAGCAGGCTCAATCAAACGATTGGTTCAACTCTCCCGGCACAATTTTTTTTAAATACCACTCTAGGGCATCATTATGTCTGAAACACCTCTCATCAATCAGAATTATGTAGAGGGACTGGAAAAACACCCCACATAGTGTCTAGCGGCGAAAAGTGTAGCCAAAGTACTTCCTCATCAAATGTAGAAACCAATTATGTCACATAATGGTGTATATCTGGAAGTTGGAACCCTCCATTTCTAGAGTTTTTGAACCACAATTCATGATCAAACCTGTGATTATGATTCATTACGGTCCGTTTTTTCTCAGTGCAGCATTTGATTGACATAACATCATTATTCTCTATTGCAATCATCACACGTAAAGAATTTTGCTTATCTTTCCAGTCCGATAAATATACAGCTGTTGAACCCCACATCCCTTAAAGGCCAACGTTGCCTGGGTCAGTGGTTTGTTTTTCTCTCCGGAGGAATCCCACGGTGTTCCAAAAATGCCCCTGGTGACGTCAAAACAGTCACAGTTCAGCCAAAATGTTAGCTCGAAAAATGCTTGAAATTGAGGCTATTTTTATCTTTCCAGACATAGAGCCAAGTTTGAGAGACTTATTATTCATGCGGTCCATGAATTACTGTGCTGTAGCAGTAATTCATGTGTGACATTGAATAACTCTTTTTATCGTTAATCATGCCAGAGTGGCAAGTCCCCGAAGCAGAAACTGTGTGTACTAGTAAACAGACAAAGATGTACAGTGAGATGCATTCACACAGCAGAGACTGTATGTACCAGTGACGGAATAGAACAGTTGTTCCAGACACCCAATGTTCTCGTGTGTTTCAAAGTTACGTCAAAGTAAACGGACAAAGAGAAGACATGGGTATGTGTTTTTTGGTACATGTTCTGAATTTTGTCATGGACTGTCAGATGATAGTGTCAAATGATAACCCAATTCTGCCTTTTAAGGAGTGCGTCATCTCATATTTATGGCAAATGATGCTATTGTGTGAAACATGTATCACAAAAACAATGTTTAACAGTGTTTCAAGAAGCAATAGTTTCAAATAACCAGGCATCTTGTAGCCCTGTCCCAAAACACACATTCCTCAAAGCTCATGTAGGATTGCTTTTACCCCCTCTAAGCACAAACGCATAGGGTTTAACATCAACTTAAGATCTGTTCACAAACCTTGGGACTAATAGAGTTAATCATGCATGTCAATGGGAAAACGTGGGTAAATTCTGTTACGTGTGCAGAATCTTAAAGGGCTTACGCAACATCAACCTCCTAAATCCCCACATTTGCTTCCCCTCCCCTTGCAGCTGTTCACCTGCAGAAAAGATCTCTGTTGCCACGGCAACAAAGGCATCGGACACCGTGGTCTCCATGGCCACTGAGATGTTGAGCTGTCTCGCCACGTTCCGGTAGACACTCGGCCGCATGCACTCCAGCTCATCACCTAGGAAAACCAGGAAGGACCACAAGGCTGAACAATTAGAAACAGGGTAGCACTGAGAAAGAACAGGTCTATCCACCCAATTAATAACTTAATGACAAAGTAACTTAATGACAAAGTGACTTCATTGAAACAATCATTGAAGCACGGGGGCATTAGGAAAACCAGACTGGTCAGAGAAACTGCCATAGGTCAGTTGTTCCCAAACTTTTGGGCTCTGTGTCCAAGCTTTTAGAGATTTGTTGTAATAATCGTAGTAAACAAATTCCTTGTCTCGGCCATAACCCAACCCAAGCTGAACAAATCAGCCAAAGCCCACAACCCACCAGTGTCCAGACAGGTCCTGCACCACCCTTTGGTAAACGTAGATGACCACAGTACCTCGCCGTTTACATTGCTCTTCAAATCTTGCATGTCGGCCTGCCTCACCTGCCTTGGTTAGCCTACTAAACTGAACAATGCCGTAGCTTGAATGCCCTCACCTCGGATTGTCAGACACTTTTGATTCCTATCTCAGTCATGCACGTCAGTCCGCTGCCTGTCCTTTAATCTCAAGGAAGAAGCAATATACATGTGGAGGACAAAACCAGTGCAGTGTCCAATCTATTCAGGGACCATAGGGAACGTCAAGGGAAACACAGCTCCTAAGCACTGACCTATACTGTAAAATGCTAGATTTGAAGACAAGTTGTGCACATGCATTCAAGCAGAATTTTTTTTTGGTACATTAAGTTTCACATGTAACAGTTTGCAGCAGGTTCTTACCGAGACAGAGAAGCACAGCAGACACCTCACAAAGCGTTGAGTCCACCTGAGTTTTGGACGAGCCCAGCCCGTAGATGTTGAGCCTAGAGTGGATGTAGTCCCTACACAGTGCCTTGGACTGGGACACCAGTTCTTTGTCGGACGGGGAATGGTCAAAGGCTTCCATCACCCCGGCTGCAAACACAGAGGAGCGACGAATCACCTCCATCTCCAAAGCAGGATTCTGATCAGGGAAAACCTGATCACTTCGGTGTATTAGTGCCTGAGTGGTTCTTCTCAGCTGGAGCCACTACAATGAACTAAATCTCCAATCTGTTGAGAAAGTCAAATGTTTTGTATTTATCAAAATAAAGATTTTTGTGAATTTATGAAACAATAGAAATGGGTAAAAATGCATGATTTAATATCATACACCACTTTCTTATGTAACTTCAAGTAGGTTGAATGATTCATAAACTTGCCAAAGCCCAAATGTAGACACCTTTATAAATTATTTATTTTATTAATAAGACGTGTTCTGAGGGCATTCCATAACAACAACTTGCGAGATAAGTCATGGTCCAATGACTGTACCAGTTAGCCCATATTGCGAGGCTGATTAGCTAGACAAACAGGTGTGAAACACAGACAGGTGTGCACTCAAAGTGAGAACACAACATGGAATCCATGTTTGGTTTTCATTTGGGGGATGGGGGTAGCATCTAAAACCTGGATTTAAAGTAACTGTCCAGTGAAAATCTCACTTAAAAGTGAATATTCTGTTAACTCATACCCAAATAATGTTGTTGACTCATCCTATAGGCTACTCATATGTGGCCAAAGGTCAAAAACCTCACCTCTAACTTGTATCTCAGACATTCATTCATACAGTTTCTTGACTGTGTCCAGCTCGCGAATAATCACCTAAATGAAATCTAGACATTCAGGTAGCATCGAGAATTCCAAAAACAATGGAGAGAGGACTACATTTTTTTGCAAATTTAAACAGCAAGGAAATATAACCAATTTTCAGTGAGGCTCGTTGAAGACCAAATGCAGCCCCCTTGGCAAAATGAGTTTGGCACCCCTGGCCAAGCCCATTATTGGCCTAAAGGACTTTACTTGTTTTGTTTAAAGAGCGAATTACCTCTGAAAGCCAAAACAGCCAAATTCTCCATCTAAACTAGAATACATTCCCAATTGCAGTATGGTTCCAGAAACATAATCCCTCTACTTTCATATCACATCAAAATAATTTCACAAATGCAAAATACACACTTACTGTGTACACTGTTTAAACCGGTTTTATAACACAGTTGCAGCTTACAGTATTTTTCAGTGACAAAACGTTTGTGGCATCTGTCTTCCGTTCACACATGTTTGGAGACCGATATCTACTTAGCACAGGTAGTCCATTCTGTCTTCCATAAACAAGCGCTGTAACGTGGGAATATGGCCATGTTTGAACCCTATAAAGGTATGTGTCAATTTAACCTTGTATTTTGAAAATGATGTATTGCTGATATGGAATTAAGGTCCTTATTCTTCCAAAACCGTACCAAAAGCGATTTATGTTCATGTTCAGACCAAGCGTTGCAGCTCTTTTCACAAAACTCCCCCCCCCCCTACAGAAAACGCTTTCATCCAAAGAATCTTATTTAAAGGAATTGAGAGTCATGATCAAGAGCTACCCCAGGGCATGAGACAATATTATTGGTATAGGCAGGCCTACGATTATTGAATATCCATACGTGTATAAGAAACGTGTTACAAGCTGTATTTAACCGCACAATTAGCGTAGAGCATTTCCCATCATTTATTTTACTACGAAAATATACCAATTTGTGTAGGCCGTTAAACATATATGCGTCGCTTAGAATTACGGTGAAATAGCATGTTCACCTTCATTACTCATTCATTCTCAATCACACCTATTAACCTGGGTATTATAAGTAGCCTATGTTTAAAGAGGATACAGAGAACTCACCTGACACCTGCTTAAAGACACGCATCACAGGGAATTCAACGATGACATTTTGATTGGATTCAAATCATTCCTCAGGTGCCAAGCTAAGACAAGTCCTCTCGGATGCGATGTTCAAATTATAATTCCTGTCTGCATACCGTCACAATCTAATCAAACAACCCCATCTCAACGGGAAAATCATTTATGGAATTCCTTGTCTTGCACGCGCAACCTTTTACAATTAAAACCTAACGCTTTGGCAAACTGAAGATAAGCCCCGTGAATAAATGAAGCTACTAGCCTGTACAGACCAAATTCATAGAACAAGTTTCAGATTAACAAGCTCTTCAGTTTCCTTCCTTCTGTGGCAAACGATTTGATTTGTGCGGAGGAGAAGGGAAGCGCAGAGTGCGTATTTTGACGCACTCTGCGCAGCGCAGCGGTCCTTGGTCACAGTCATAAACTTTATAAACGGAGCATGTATTTTTGTCTGCTTTAACATAATAACCATGAATATTCATTCATATTCATATAATTACTTGTATCGTATGTCTTGGTTATCTGAATGAATCTCATTCTAAATTGTATTTAAATAAAGGTGAAAACTAGCCTACATAAAACAAATAGGCTAGCCTGCAACTCAATAAAATAATGATCTCATAGGCCTACTAAGTATAATCCATTTATAAGGGTATTGATTGAACACCAATAGCACTGTTACCATTGTTTAGTCTACCTATACAGGAAGAACACCACGTATTATCGCTATATTTAACTCATCCCAAAGACAAAGGGGCCAGGAGTGGCGTGCCTTTAATCCCAATGGGTTAAAAGGATTAGAAATATAAACCACCTCCTTAGTCCTTAACACGCAAACATGCTCTCCACATTCCACATGTAGGCTATAACAACAAACAGTGTTGGGGAAGCTACTATGAACATGTACTTTACCAAGCTATACCAATTACTTCTTACTGGAAGAAGTGAAGATACGTTAAAGCTACACTTAAGAAAAATATAGTTTACTTAACTAAGGTTACTTTGTAAAACTAGTTCATTGCATCAAAACTACTTAGCGAAAAAGTAGCATATCTAAATCTAGAATGTTAGACTACAAATTGCAAGAACAGATCATTTTGGAGTCAGATGTTAACGGAATGTGTCGTTTCGCCTATTAAACACAAAAACTACGTTTCAAGTGAGAATTAGGCAGGTCTGATGGTAAAAAAGGGAAAAATATTATTGCCTACTTCACCCATATTTAATTTTCTTTCTGGAAAAAAGTAGTGTGTTGTTCCAGTAGTTAGCTACACCTCTACATGGCAAAACAAGTTATTAACTACTGAAAACACTACAGAGATTTACATTTAGTTCAACTACCACCAAGTTATACAAAATGTAGGTATATTACTAGTTGAACTATATGTAGTGCACTACTCCCCAACAATGACAATAAAACATGACTTTATTACTTAAGATTAATCAATTGATTTACATAAGGGTAAGGATTTCATTTGGAAAGGTATGGGTGGTGGGGTTCAGTAATGTGTAATATGTAGTATTTCAAAGGAACTACATAAATACTAATCAAACATGAGTCCAAACCACTTCCTTCAATGGAAATACATTTTTACAATAGATGAACAGCTTCTATGTGTATGTGTGTGTGTGTGTGTGTGTGTGTGTGTGTGTGTGTGTGTGTCATATTCTGCTTCTTCTACTAATCAAACATGAGTCCAAACCACTTCCTTCAATGGAAATACATTTTTACAATAGATGAACAGCTTCTATGTGTATGTGTGTGTGTGTGTGTGTGTGTGTGTGTGTGTGTGTGTGTGTGTGTGTGTGTGTGTGTGTGTGTGTCCGTGTGTGTGTGTGTGTGTGTGGGTGTGTGTGTGTCTGTGTGTGTGTGTGTGTGTGTGTGTGTGTGTGTGTGTGTGTGTGTGTGTGTGTGTGTGTGTGTGTGTGTGTGTGTGTGTGTGTGTGTATGTGTCTGACTACAGAGTCACTTCCACTTTTCACCACCCATCTCTGCTTTTCAGTCTCATAAAAAGCAGATTGTTGGAAATCCATCCAGGTCATCTCTGTCAACATGTCCTGTGCCTGGTACAGGGAAAACACTTTGGCTAGCCAGTAGATACATTTTCCTGCCACTCCAGGAAAGCTGATATTTATGTCTGGGCTATTGGGGCCCTGTTTCAGTGGCTGGTGGCAAAACCTGCTCAGAAAAGCCTGAGGGATGCTGCTCTGAGGATTTTCTCTTTCCTCTTTCCTCTGTTTGCGCCTTCCTCACTGCCCCCTTTTTACTGCTGATCTCTTTCACCATCCTCTCGACTGCGACCTGTGGCAGAGGGGCATCCTGGGGAGGACACACCGCTGGTGAGTTTACTGGAGCAGGTGCCTGGGGTGTGACTGGGACAGTGACCGTTTCACTCTCTGCAGTAAGACGCTGCCACCGCTCCTGTGTGTCCAGGAGATTCCCTGGGCTGGTGTTAAGAGCAGAGCTGATGTTCTTATACTTGGCCAGATGTTTCACATGCCTGGAGATATGCTGCCTTGCGGTAGGGTGCAGGAGGCTGTTTGGGTCAGTGCATGTACTATGCACTCGGGCAGCATAATCCCCATCCACCTGCTTCAGGATGTCTTTCTCACCATGGTGCTTGGCCAGGACCCCATTCATGGCTGCTCTCATGGGCTCTTTCCATCGACCATGGTCCAAGACAAAACGTGACCTCCTGTCTTGATGGGCCTTGTGCAGGCAACATGGTAAGAAGCTGACTGGGGCAGTGGTGGTGTTACTAGCAGAGATGTGCTTGGCAGATCTGAATGAGAGGTACAATACTCTTTTAATAACAAAGCGTTGACTATACACAAACCTAACCGTGTGTGTGTGTGTGGAAATGAACCCTAATGACATTCCTGAATAGTGTACCATCTAAATAGCTGTGAAATATATTTTCAATAACAAAATATACCGTTTTTACAGCTGTGGACCAAAACCGGTTTTGGTCCACCAGCTTCAAACAGTGGTTTTGGTCCACCAGGTTTAAACAGTGGTTTTGGTCCACCAGCTTCAAACAGCTGTAAAAACAATATTTTTGGTTATTGAACATCTATTTCACAGCAATTTAGGTGGTACAATGATTCCATACACTATTCAGTGCTTGTCGTCTCACATAAACTGAAATTGAGCAAATAGTGTAGAATTTTTGCAACCATGAAATGACAGAGCGATTTCCACTAGATAACAGAGATGTTTTACATTTATATTATTTCTCAACAGTAGATTCCTTCATTGGTTTTCTTTGCATTTGATTTTTCTCCCCTCACTTTGGTCTGCTTTTATTATTCTTATTTATTTTATTATTACTTTTCTATTGTTTTTCTATTTTCTTTGTCTCTGCGTTGTTGGGAAGGGCCCATATGTAAGCGTTTCACTGTTAGTGTAACGGTCGTCGTACGTAGTGGACCAAGGCGCAGCGGGTTGAGTGCTGATAATGACTTTTATTGAACACAAACAAAACAAGAACACGATCGAACGAACAGGATTGCAGGCTAAACCACACAGCTATGCAAACAACAACTTCCCACAAAGGGACAGGTGAAAACAGGCTACCTAAGTATGACTCTCAATCAGCAACAACGATGTACAGCTGTTCCTGATTGAGAGCCATACCAGGCCAACCCAAAGAAATACACAACATAGATAGAACATAGAAATACGAAATATAGAACATAACCCAAAAACCCCGGAATACTCTAACCAAACACCCCTCTACATAAACACATATACTAACACACCCCGAACCACATAAAACAAATACCCCCCTTCCACATCCTGACCAAACTATAATAACAAATAACCCCTTTACTGGTCAGAACGTGAGAGTTAGTCGACACCTGTTGTTTACAAAGCATGTGATGAATACAATTTGATTTGATTCTGAGATGGAACAAAGGAATGAGTAGTGTTCATGAAAAAAATGGTTTCAATTGTGGGTGTGCCCATGTTGCTGGGGATCAGAAGTAACTGGTGCGAGAGAGACAGGTTGAGGTTGCCAAGGTCAGAGTAGAACAGAAGGTATCATATGCTGAGGCAGTGAAGAGAGTAGAGGATGATAGTTCAAGGGTGGTTAGTAGGCCTAGGCCATACAGAGTGATAGGAGTTTGTGCTTCAATAAGGTTGGCTTCTTAGCATTCATTGTCATGGTTATCAACTGTATGCAGAAATGGAACGTAAATCACAGAAAATATATGTTGTGATAGCAGCTGCAGATAAGTACTTGGGTGTTTGAGAGTTTCAAGGTGTATTGAATAAAAGAGACCCGTCCTCCTAGGCTGTCAGCCTGGTGTAGGGTCAGTTAGGGTTAAAGTAGTGTAATGGGGTGTTTTTTTTTATTTTTTATGAAATAGTGGTATATAAGTGTAGGGTTAGTTGGTGGTATGTAATAGTGGTATATAAGTCTAGGGTTAGTTGGTGGTATGTAATAGTAGTACATAAGTGTAGGGTTAGTTGGTGGTATGTAATAGTGGTATATAAGTCTAGGGTTAGTTGGTGGTATGTAATAGTAGTACATAAGTGTAGGGTTAGTTGGTGGTATGTAATAGTCGTATATAAGTGTAGGTTTAGTTGGTGGTATGTAATAGTGGTATATAAGTGTAGGGTTAGTTGGTGGTATGTAATACCGCAGAGTAGATGACAGCATGCACAAACAAAATGTGCGAACGCAATGATACCAAAGAAGAAGAAGAAGACCTTATGGAAAAAGATGGCAGGTACACAACCGCAGGTGAGCTCTAGAAAGGAATGATTACACCTCGTCGGATTTAGGGGTTTCAAATATGGAGGACGGGGACGGGATAGGCGTCAAGTACAAAAATTAAAACCGTATTTCAGTAGCAAATGAGGAAGGACTTGAGGAAGAAAGTGGAAAAGTTGAAGAAACAAAGGGGAAAAAACTTGGAAAAAGAGAGGATGTTGAGAGGGAAAACGTGCTACAGCAGTTCGGAAGGTGAAACTGACAAGAGGAAGATGAGGGTACAAGATCGAGGGTACAAGTAAAACCTTTGGGAAAGAGAAGATGTTGGATGTCAAGTAGAAAATCGAAAACAATGCTTTATTAGCTCAGAATGTGAAACTGATGAGAGTGACATGGAGTTTGAAGGAACTGAAGAGAGAAAGGATGACGTTTAAAAAATTGAAGGAGCGGATTCGGAGCTACAAGGTGTAGAGTTTGATGTGTGTCATGCCTGCTCCCGCTCTCCCTCTGAGCCAGGCTGTCACCATCATTACGCGCAGCAGCGCTCATTTGTAAGGGGTGCGTAACCGGTGGCAGGGAAGTCAGACGCAGGACAGCAGAACTTGGTAATAGCCGGAGCAGTTTAATAGTAAAACCAACGGCATAAGAAATACAAAATATGGGTACAATAACCCAATGCGCACCAGTCAAACAATATGCGCACAAGCACTTACAACAAACAATACCACACAAAGACATGGGGGGAACAGAGGGTTAAATACACAACACGTAATGAGGGAAATGAAAACCAGGTGTGTGGGAAAACAAGACAAAACAAATGGAAAATGAAAAATGGATCGGCGATGGCTGGAAGACCGGCGACGTCGACCGCCGAACACTGCCCGAACAAGGAGAGGCATCGACTTCGGCAGAAGTCGTGACTTCATTGGACTCACCTGGACTCCTTCCCTTTGTTGATTACCTCATCTATAACTGTCTACTCCCCCGTTTGTTCCCTGTGTCTGCATTAATGTCATTATGTGTTTATGTCCAGACGCTGTCCTGTCCTGCTCCATGTCTGTGCTAACTAAATGTTTACTCCCTGTACTTCCTTCTCGTCTCCAGCGTCGACCCTTACAGAATGCAGACACCACTAAAAGAAGCATCCAGGAGTTTTGGTTGGTGACGTGGGGTCCGAGTGCTATCGCCGAGGGAACCGGGGGTGCCTCAGCTAGCTCGTTGGGCTTCCACGCCTTAGCTGGCTCGAGAGGTTGTCTTGCCTCGGTGGGCTCGGCATGCGCCCACCACACATCATGCTTCAGCCGGCCATCAGGCTCCCACGCCTCAGCGGGTTCATTGGGCTCCCACGCCTCATCGGGATTGTTGGGCTCTCATGCCTCAACCACATTGTCAGGCTCCCACACCTGATCCGGCTCGCCAGGCTCCCACGCCTCTGCCGGTACTTCGGGCTTCTACGCCCCAGCCGGCTTGTCCAGCTCCTGTGCCTTGGCCGGTCCGTCAGGCTCACCCAGGTGGGACGCCGGGGGGTGGGGTACTGTCACCCATGCCCCCGCTCTCCCTCTCTGGCGCTCGAGGGCGCCAGGCTGCCCTTCATTACGCACACCTGTCACCATCATTACGCGCTGCAGCGCTCATTGGACTCACCAGGACACCTTCCCTTTGTTGATTACCCAGTCTATAACTGTCTGCTTCCCCGTTTGTTCCATGTGTCTGCATTAATGTCATTATGTGTTTATGTCCAGATGCTATCCTGTCCTGTTTCATGTCCATGCTAATTAAATGTTCACTCCCTGTACTTGCTTCCTCGTCTCCATCATCGACCCTTACAATGTGTCTATGAAGGCTGAGAATAAATAAAAGGATGACAAAGATGATTCTGGCCCAGTGGGAGTGAGATTTTTGGAGAGAATGATCCTTGCCTTCTGGCTAATCCATATTTGGTGTCAGATTGGATGGAGAAGCCCTTATGGAAAAAACATGTGATGACGATATTGTGATCGTCGATATTTCACATAAACAAACATCTTCTCATTCCAGAAAGAGAAAAGCTCAATTAATAGGGACAGAATAGCAAAGTCAATTTTTTTAACTCCTTGAATATTACAGGCTGCAGCTCTACTTCAGAATGTCATAGACAGGAATCAATATATTCCCATATGCTTCAGAGTCACGTCTTTCGTGGGCATTTTTGAGCTTGTTTCTACTATAAGGCATCACCGATTTGAGCATTGTTATAGAACGCTTGATATAATTTGGATATGTTTCATGTATTTCTTCCAAAATATATAGCAAACAATATACTGTATATCCTTTTTGCCCTATCCTTACTCAATTCGAGCCCTGGTTTTAACCAAACACACCAAGCCCTTCCCAGACACGGAGGTATTTAATCAGTGCATGCGACAGTATTGGAGTTTTTGGCTACACCGACATCTACGGATAGCACAATTGTGTCTGTCAAACAGGTAAGCATACCACTTCTTTTTTGGAATAGGAAGAAGTAGGCTCCAATTATATATGTAATTCTATGATTATGCCCATAAAAAATGTTGGTGCACACGTGCACATATAGGAGATCCCTTACCAGGTAGAAGGGAATTTTACTTTAATAACCTCTTAGCGCTAGAGGCAGTATCCTGAATTGCCGGATGACTGACGTGCCCAAAGTAAACTGCCTGTTACTCAGGCCCAAAAGCTAGGATATGCATATAATTGGTAGTATTGGATAGAAAACACTCTGAAGTTTCTAAAACTGTTAAAATAATGTATGTGAGTATAACCGAACTGATATGGCAGGCAAAAACCTGAGGAAAATCCATCCGGAAATGATTTTTTTTGAGATCACAGGCCTTTTCAATTCAGGCCTATGGGATATACAAAACAAATGGTCCCAGATTGCAGTTCCTGTGGCTTCCACTAGATGTCAACAGTCTTTAGACAGGGTTTCAGGCTTGTTTCTTGAAAAACGAACAAGTAGTTGTAGTTTATCCAAGGTGTTCTCATCAGGACAGGTAGACTTTTGGCGCGCGTGAACGAGGGCGCGCTCTTCATTATTTTCCTTTTCTATTGAACTCCATTCTTTCTGTCTGAAATATTATAGTTTATTTACATATTAGGGTAGCTGAGGATTAGAAACAGTGTTTGACTTGTTTCGAAGAAGTTTACCGGTAGCTTTTGGATTCCTTTGTATGCATGTTGAAGGAGTGGATTACTGAAATGAATGGCACCAACTAAACACTTTTTGGATATAAAGAAGGACTTTATCGAACAAAACGAACAATCATTGTGTAGCTGGGAACCTTGGGATTGCAAACAGAGGAATATCTTCAAAGGTAAGTGATGTATTTTATCGCTATTTGTGATTTTTGTGAAGCCTGTGCTGGTTGAAAAAGTATTTTGATGTGGGGCGCTGTCCTCAGGTAATTGCATGGTATGCTTTCGCCGTAAAGCCTTTTTGAAATCTGACAACGCAGTTGGATTAACAAGAAGTTAAGCTTTTAAATTTTGTCATTTGAATTTGGCGCGCTCCAGCTTCACCGGATGTTGTCGATTTTGATCCAGCTAGCGGGATCCTTGCCCTAATTAACCCCTGCATAGGAGAGTTACAATGTTGCTATCACTATGCAGCCAGCTGCCTGTACTGTAGTAGGAAACAGAGTTTCTTACTAATAATATGACACCTGTTATCACACATGGCACGACCCCACAATTGTTACAATAAAATAACAGTTTTACATAACATATTTAACAAATATTTTAATATTTGTGTAGAACTGTAAAAAAAAGTCAGAATTTGAGCTTTAGAAACAAGTGCTTTCATAAAAGCATGGTGGGCCTCGTTTCGCTGGAGCAGTGTAAAATAAGCTTTATGTCAATAACTCAGCATTAACAAATTTAATTTATTTACATATCGAATTTGATTGACCAACATCAGTTTCAGCATTTATTTATTTTGTCTCTGCCTAAAGTGGCCTCTTTCCTCTTCTTTGGTACTGCATTGCAGTCAGCGATGTTTTCTCTCGGTAGCTGTCCATGGTCCAGAAATCAAATCATCTGAGAGAGACAGAGAGAGATAGAGAGACAGAAAGAGAG
This sequence comes from Salmo trutta, assembly GCF_901001165.1. NCBI lineage: Eukaryota > Metazoa > Chordata > Actinopteri > Salmoniformes > Salmonidae > Salmo > Salmo trutta. The sequence goes on from NC_042977.1 coordinate 11,737,980, forward strand.
TGAGAGAGTGAGATTAGGATGTAGTCTATTTAAAGAAAAAAAATACAAAGTAAGCAGGTGATAGATAATTGAGTAATGATCAACGCTTGCTTACCTTTTATTCAGACAAGTTGACTCGCCTGACCTTCCTGGCAGCAAAAGCATGCACTGCTTCTTGGAGGTTGAGTAAGCCAACTCGTGCTAAATGTAAATGGTGGCGAGTCCATTGAGTCTCTCTTGACTCATAGTAGGACGCAGGTAGTTTTGATGAGTTTGAGCTAGGAGAATGTGCGCTCTCCACTTGCCATTGTCAATGGGAGTGTGAGAAGAATTCTCAGGGAAACAAAGGCATTGGGGTACAAGGAGGCCATTTGATGTCCGGATATGTACCCCAGTGAGTCGAGTGGTTTTGCCTCACTGTCCAGTCTCCTGCTCAAGACTTTGAGCTCATTGCACAGATCTTTTGCATCGGTGTCCCTGGAATTCCTGTACGCAAGGGCCCTCTCCATTGTTGCACAGTCCCTGGTAAGTGCTGCGGTGTCCATGCCCTTGATGGTGGGGATGTTGTACAGGATGCTGAAAACACTGCTGTGCTCTTCAAGCTGCGTAAAGTGCTCGTTGACGGACTGGATAGCAGAATCAAGAATCTGATTAAAGAAATTTACTTTGAATTTCTGCTGAGGGTCAGTCACAGGCTCATCCTCTCCCTTATAGCCAAACAGACTCTTTTTGTTCCTGGGACGGACCGTGGGCTGCACTGGGAAACAGGGCTCAATACCCATCTCCTTTGCAAACTCTTTTGCGCTTGCTAATGCGCCAGCGAAAGCTGCATCAGAGCGGTAGTCTTGGAGGAATACTCAGGTTGAGTTCAATTGAGCCACTGCTAGTGAAAGGATAAAACTCACCGCCTGCAAACTCTTTCTGGTGCTGTTCACTTCGAACAAGATGTCATACCAAAGACCACTACGCACATGAAGCCAAAGTTGTTCATCTTGGCGGCAATGCTGTTTGCCTCCAACCTTGTTTTAGCACCACAGCTGTCTGTGAGCTTGGTGTCGGTGGCGAGCGACAACAGGGCACCATATATCTCCCTGAGTTGGTAACGCACGGGTTTCACAGCCTCCACCCGGCTCTCCCATCTTGTAGCGCTGAAGGGTTTCACTGTGAGTCCATCTTTTCCCTGACCAGCGCAGGTTTGCACTCGTGTGAAAAAAGTTTGCAACAAAAACAGAAGGCTGCATCGTTGTGATTGGAATAGACAAGCCATGGTCTCTCCACTCTCTCCCCGTTCGCCATCCTCCTGTTGTAGTGGGACACCAAAAACTTTTGTTGCCCCTCATCTCTTGTGAAATTCCCCTCCTTATCCTGATGTGGCCCAGGCTGTACAAACATATCCCATAAAGATCTATTCTTATATTTTGGCCACTTACCGGGATCTTTTATGGGTTTTTTTGTCTGGGAGTCGGATTTAGCAGCAGCACCACCACTGTCATCGGGGATGGGGAGCAACAAATCTGAGTCTGTGTCCAAGATAGTATGGACTTCGCCGGCATTGTTTGGAGGTGTGGCTAGGCCTGGTGCAACCACCTGTTCTTTTGCAGCCAGAGAGCTGCAAAATTTATTTGGTTTAAAGATTGTGCCTCTTTTCTCATTCGTTTTTTTAAATGTTCACTTTCTGACAGTTTTTGTCTTTTAGACATGGTAGCAAATTGTTTCAAATCTCTAGAGCTTATTTTTAGCTATAATTATATCCACTAGTAGTAGCTAGCTAACATTAACAGGCTAGGTTAGCCTACTGCCTTAATCGCTAATCGTGTTCGTCACACACAAACATAAAAAACAATACAATTATTTATTTGGGGCGGCAGGTAGCCTAGTGGTTAGAGCATTGGGCTAGGAACCAAAAGGTTGCTAGATGAAATCCCTGAGCTGACAAGGTAAAAATCTGTTGTTCTGCCCCTGAACAAGGCAGTTAACCCACTGTTCCTAGGCCATCATTGTAAATACGAATTTGTTCTTAACTGACTTGCCTAGTTAAATAAAAAATTGGCAGATACATTTTTATTAATGTTTCACAATTGGATAATCCCACATTAACACAGACATCACAATAGCTATCAAGCATAGTGGGAGTGAATTTCGGGAGAAGCGCGAATGGGGTGGGGGCGGGAACTGCAGCAACGCTATGAGCTGGTGGCTTTTTCCATCAGGCCCGTCGTGATTTAAAAAAAAATCAGAAATACTTTACGATCATCAAAAGGTTGGATGGAAACCTGGTTATTGATGCTACAGAGAAGCGTTATATTAACTAACTTTATCATTTTAAAATATGAATTGTCTAATCCACCTTTATTAACCCCAGCTATTAGTATCAAATTAAAAGTGCTATTGGTTAAGATTAAATCGGTTGTAGAGCAATGGATTCAAGAACTACAAGTTAAATACCACCTTGTAAATACTGCCCCCTCCTGTATTTTCTAGTGGCTGCAAGTAGGAGTTCACAGACTTAGTCAATGGAGATTGGAGGAAACAGTGTCAAATAAATCATGTGAGAATATCATTTAGTGTATGGAGTGTCTTTTCACCTTTAATTATCAGTCAATTATAAGCAGAAGTGGTTGTAACATAGAGCCCGAGGAGCCTAACCAAAGGGTCATGGTACCAGACATCCACTGTCCCTTAAACACAGAACAACTTTAGGCGCATCAGTTGGCTGTTGATCCCCCTGCACATTCAGATTCCTTTGGAAATGATATTTACCTACTGTCTTTTGGATACATGATGCATCTGTAAAGACAGATTAAATGACTTTGTATGTGGCAAGGATTTTCAAACACTATATTACAGTTTTTCTCAATTGTTTACACACAAATACTGGTACTTGAGACACAATGACCACAATATGTAACTCATGCACCAAACCCCTGAACCAATTCTGCTAAACTACAAGCACAATTCCTGCTTTACACTGCTTTACACTGAAATTGCAGTTCTGAAACGCACTCAAATTCTCATCCCAACCTTCTACAAAAAGTCTTGCAGGAAGTTCATGATGTCAGTCTCCAGCTTCTCTGTTGGAGCACTTATCGCTAAACTCAGGACAGCAGCTGGAAATTATGACATCAGCATCTGCCTGTAAAGGAAACATAGAACTTAAGGCCAGCCAGCCCAGTATATTTCAGATGGCATGACAACTTTCCTTTGCATACAGAGAGGCGGGAGCTGGATGCTGGGAAGAAAACACACTTAGAAACCATAAATAACACATGGACATACAACCCCAACCTTATTACCAACGAAATGCACCCCTGCCCTCACTGAGACAGGATCTATTTTAGTCCATGGGTTGCCAACCTTTTCTTTCTTTAATCTACTGCATACAAACAAACTCTAATTCCTGCATATGTTGTTATTGGTATTTTAATGACACAGGGAGGGAGAGTGAGCTTGTCTGAGATGGTCAGCGAACCCATAACCTTCAGGAACGGAGTCCTGCACACTACCAATGGCTCCATAAATGCTAGTTCCCTTGGGGGAGATAATACTGAATACGTGCTTACCATATGAATGCCAACCTGCCCGAATTAGAAGAATCTGTGTAAGTACCACTTCAGAGCATGGGCAACCCTCGGCCCCACAACGCTGCGTGTGGGACACCCACACCGCTAAAAATCATAGCCAAATGTAATTTTATTTTCCTTAATAATGATATTGGCAGAAGAATGCCTCAGTAGAAATCGTAAACTGTACACTGTTATGGGTGCTTTGTATTTGGCTCCTCTTTTAATGTACAATCAGAACCTTGCATATATTAGGCGCATGTGCACATTATGTGAATGTCAGGTTGCTGCAGTATATTTTAAATAAACATAGGAAAACACTTCATTCATAACACTGGATGCATTTCCCAATTGTGTTTTGGTTGTCAAAACTATTTGCACATTCTTATTACAGCTTATTAATGAAAATCTGTTCATGGCAAAAAGCTAAAGTATTACAAAGATCACTTGTAAAGCAACAAAAAAAATTGTGGACATCACATCATATCTGTAATGAATATTTTTAGCCCCCTGATTTAAGTTTGGATTTGTGTAAACACCGTTTTAAATGCTGCCATGGTTCACTATTTTATTAACAGAGCAAATGTAGTGGTGCATGACTAGCATGCAAATACACACTTTGACCTGCTCCCCTGAAACAAATGGGGGCCGATATATTACTTCATGCCTGGCCAACAGGTCCTGAAGACCATAGAGCTGAAGGCCCCTCACAGCTGCTGCAGGATGGGGACCAATTTCAGGCAGGCATGGACAACAACGGCAGTTCAGGAGGGGAAATATATACAATTAGTCTTAGTATGCACAACACAGTCCAATTTGGATGACAGAATAATCATTACACAACTATTATTGAATTCAGTAACGAGCAATGAGATGACATATCTAAATCCTAACCCCGCACACAATTACTCTGCATCACAGCTCAACCCACGGTCCTGAACCAGCCACAGCATGGGAAACCAGCTCAACTTCAGTCTATGATTTGGCGCCTTATGGAACATCGACACCAAATCATTTGCACTCAAGTGTTTCATGTTCAAACATACACTTTCTGTGAAATAAACATTGTGCGGTAATTGTTGTGTCTAGCAGCATTACACATTGAAATCTAATTTACTGTATGACTGTAGGATCATCATTTAGGACTTACCATGCAAATTAGCACTTGGTACTCTAAATCCACCACTACTAGGGCCTTCTTGTCCACCTCACCAGTGCAAAGGAAATGGTAGCACCAATCACGTAAGAATGTTGGTGCTGGTCCCCCTTGGGCCAGGCTGGTGGCCAAGATCTCCCCTGCAGTTTTAATATGTCAACAGAAATGTGTTACACTTCATTTACTGCTTCCAAGAACATCCGTGGAAACACTAACAACAATTCATTCTGCAAAACAGGAAAAACAAGCATACTTAAAGTAGTCCTTACGTAAAGTACTTAAAGTAGTCCAGTCGAAAGATGAGTACTTTAGACTTTTCCCAGCCGGCTTCCCCTCAAAGAATCAGCCCTCAATACCTGCAATAATTTCTTCAACAGAACAAGTGATTTTATTATTACCTGGGCGAGCCTGACAGGCCAGCCAAGGCATGGGTGCTGGACAAGCTGGCTGAAGCGTAGAAGCCCGATGATCCCTGACGAGCCGGCTGAGGCACTCCCGGTCCATCGGCGGACCCAACGTCACCACCAAAAACAAGAAAAACACAAACTCCCTGATGCTTCGCATTGTGGTGTCAGCATTCTGTAAGGACAGACGCTGAAGGCAAGAAGCAAGTGAAGGGAGTGAACATTTAATGTAAAACGGACGCCAAACAAAACAAGACCAGCATCTGGACGGGGGGAACAAAACGGCATTACGACAATAATGCTAACACGGGGAACCAACTGAGGAACAGACAGATATAGAGGGGCAATCAACAAAGTGAAGGAGTCCATGTGAGTCCAATGAGCACTGATGTGCGTAATGATGGTGACAGGTGTGCGCAATGATGGGCAGCCTGGCGCCAGAGAGTGCCAGAGAGGGAGAGCGGGAGCAGGCGTGTCATACTTAGCGGTATTATTATCCATTGCCTGCAATATCAAGTGTTCTAAAATAAACTGATAGAATCCAATCAATTACATTTCATTGCACCACTTTGTAGCAAACATTGATTCACTTGATGCATGATTCACGTTTGATACAAAAATACAGTGCCAGCATAAATAATAAATACCCCTTGACGTATTCCACATTTTGTTGTGTTACAGCCTGAATTCAAAATGGATTAAATATATTTTCTTTCAATTTTCTCACAATTCCAGTGGGTCAGAAGTTACCATACACTAAGTTGACTGTGCCTTTAAACAGCTTGGAAAATGACAGAAAATGATGTCATGGCTTTAGAAGCTTCTGATAGACTAATTGACATCATTTGAGTCAATTGGAGGTGTACCTGTGGATGTATTTCAAGGCCTACCTTCAAACTCAGTGCCTCTTTGCTTGACATCATCGTAAAATCAAAAGAAATCAGCCAAGACCTCAGAAAAAAAATTGTAGACCTCCACAAGTCAGGTTCATCCTTGGGAGCAATTTCCAAACGCCTGAAGGTACCACATTCATCTGTACAAACAATAGTTTGCAAGTATAAACACCATGGGGCCACGAAGCTGTCATACCGCTCAGGAAGGAGACACGTTCTGTCTGAATGTACTTTGGTGTGAAAAGCGCAAATCAATCCCAGATCAACAGCAAAGGACCTTGTGAAGATGCTGGAGGAAACAGGTACAAAAGCATCTACATCCACAGTAAAACGAGTCAAATATCGACATAACCTGAAAGGCCGCTCTGCAAGGAAGAAGCCACTGTTCCAAAACCGCCATAAAAAACACAGACTACGGTTTGCAACTGCACATGGGGACAAAGATCATACTTTTTGGAGAAATGTCCTCTAGTCTAATGAAACAAAAATAGCATTGTTTGGCCATAATGACCATCGTTATGTTTGGAGGATAAAGGGGGACGCTTGCAAGCCGAAGAACACCATCCCAACCGTGAAGCACGGGGCTGGCAGCATCATATTGTGTGGGTGCTTTGCTGCAGGAGGGACTGGTGCACTTCACAAAATAGATGGCATCATGAGGAATTAAAATGATGTGGATATATTGAAGCAACATCTCAAGACATCAGTCAGGATGTTAAAGCTTGGTCACAAATGGGTCTTCCAAATGGACAATGACCCCAAGCATACTTCCAAAGTTGAGGCAAAATGGCTTAAGGACAACGAAGTCAAGGTATTGGAGTGGCCATCACAAAGCCCTGACCTCAATTCTATAGAAAGTGTGTGTGCAGAACTGAAAAAGCATGTGCGAGCAAGGAGGCCTACAAACCTGACTCGGTTACACCAGCTCTGCCAGGAGGAATGGGCCAACATTCACCCAACTTATTCTGAGAAGCTTGTGGAAGGCTACCCGAAACGTTTGACCCAAGTTAAACAATTTAAAGGCAATGCTACCAAATACTAATCGCGCTCCTCTGTCTCTGTTTGTGTAGGCCATCTGTCTGATGCTGTCTAGTCCAAAAGAGTGTGACATTGTTGCCGCCCGTAGCATTGAATGCAAGTGAAGCCAGCAAGTATTTGGTCTACCTTGATAAAAAATATACAATAATAGCCAACCAGCATTGAGCTAAACTGAGTGAGCTCAAATGTGAATAGTCCTGGTGCACCAAAACAAAATGTCAAGGGAAGCCAGTTTGTATTTGGCTTTACTCCTATCACATCGCATCGAGAGCATACGTAATTGACAGAAACTCGCTGTAATTGACAGAAACTCGCTGTACATCTCGTTGGGTTGTTGGCCTCCGGTGGCTAGCTAGCTAGCTAAAATTGGCCTTTTCCTAAATTAGCCATGGATGGAGATAGGGATTTGGACTGGTTTTACTTAATTTTCTGTACTGGCCACTGATTATAACAGCGATTTTGATCCAACCATAAATTCATACATGGTGCCCCTGGCCTGAGAGGATGGAAGTTCAATATGTAGCTAGATGTAGAAGGCTAATGTTTTAGCAAGGTAGCCTAGGACAACAAAAAATGAAAGTGTGTACTGAGTGACAGAGTGATAGACTGTTGGCTTTGGCATTTCTCTACAAGTAGGGTGAGTCAACATGTTTTGTCTACTTGCACAAACACATATAGTACACACACAAACAGAAATTGTTTAATCCAAATAATTGGATTAAATTGTTTTTGGTATATTTTAGTTGTGATGTTGTAATGTTGAGGTTGAAATGGTGCTGGAATAGTGGAGGCAGCTCCTGTTTTATTTGTGACTTGCAGTAACTCTGCGTGGTTCTAAATCAATAGTTGTTTACTTGTCTGAAAACGTTGGAAACATTAACTTGCTTGACCGTGCTGTAGGTCATGTAACTGTTTGTTACATGCAATATGCTTAGCGGACTTCAGTGGACAGAGGTTACTCTCCGGTTTTGTGATGAAACAAAGGTGTGGTTGAATTTATTCTGCCACCGTGTCTTCTTATTGTCTTGGCCTTAGGCCTATATATCACGGTGTCAAGGCATATAAACTAACAGGTTATAGAGCAAACAACGCAATTATCACAAAACGTAGGCTGTAACATGGTATTTTTTTCTGGCTTGGCTACCCCAGTGATTTTACCCACACACCGCTACTGCCTATTATTGTAATTGCAATCTTGATGACGTGCCATATGATTAGGCGAGCTAAAAACAATGAAACAACTTCCTTAATAGCAGGGAGTTGAAGCACCACCATCCCAGCATTCTGCGGGTAGTGCCTGTTAGCGGTTCCATTAGATTTATAAATGCGCATCCACTGTCCCACGGCCCAGCCAGTCAATTTATAAACTTCATCTCCCCTGGAAAAATGTGTCTAGACCAATGGTATTCAAACCTTTTCAGCAGGGACACCATTTTTTCCTACAGAATTTCTGGGGTGCCCATTTTTATGCAATCATTTCTTGTGATCCCACCCCAAATACAACTTTAAAATCGGTACGTTACATTTTTTTTACATCAACAAATAACCTTCAATTACCCAATCAAATACTTTTTTTCTAATTAACTTTCTCAAAAACGTTTCTATATTGTCTCATACAATAATCTGTACTCATAATTTTTTGTTCCTAAATAATGAATATATATATATCCCCACTGCAGTCCCCCCAACCCCGACTTTAAATATCACTGGTCTAGACAATATTTCCCAATGCCCCTAGGCTAGCATATGGTTTGAAACAGTTGAGGTTTGTCTAAACCTTGCTGTCTGCCTCTCCGACCTGTGGATCAATGTTGCCGTTTTTTTGGTGACCTCCACCGTGCGATGTGTATGAATGTGACCAGAATGACAGCTTCTCTGAGCCAGGCAAATTAATTGATCAGGGTCATTATAATGGATATATCCAAAGAAATGGCAATATAATCCAAGGTAAAACAAACAAAAGTGCAGACAGTTTTCTGTCATTTCAGCTGCTTGATGTGATTGTGTGATAGATTTAGTTGGCTGGCTAGCAAAGGAAAAGTAGCTAGCCTGCATAGCTACAGTGCATTCGGAAAGTATTCAGACCCCTTACTTTTTTCCACATTTTGTTACGTTACAGCCTTATTCTGAAAATGGATTAAGTCAAATAAAATCTATCTACACACAATACCCCATAATGACAAAGCGATAACATATCATTTTTAATTCATAAAAAAAGATTTAAAAAATACCTTATTTACATACGTTTTCAGACCCTTTGCTATGAGGCTGGAAATTGAGCTCAGGTCCATCCTGTTTCCATTGATCATCCTTGAGATGTTTCTACAACTTGATTGGAGTCCACCTGTGTGTGGTAAATTCAATGGATTGGTGATGATTTGAAAAGGCACACACCTGTCTGTCTATATAAGGTTCCACAGTTGACAGTGCATGTCAGAGCATAAACTAAGCCATGAGGTGGAAGGAATTGTCCCTAGAGCTCCGAGACAGGATTGTGTCGAGGCACAGACGTGGGGAAGGGTACCGATACATTTCTGCAGCATTGAAGGTACCCAAGAACACAGTGGCTTCCATCATTCTTAAAAGGAAGAAGTTTGGAACCACCAAGACTCTTCCAAGAGCCGGCTGCTCAGCCAAACCATCCCTACGGTGAATCAGCCATTATTCAGGAGTTATTCACACGATAATTCCCGGGATCTCAAGCCTTATTGCTTAGTTAATGGACTAAGTCATTTCTGACTTCATTAGGTTCTGAGAGCGATAAATGCCCCACCCACCCAGCCACCCAGCCAAAGTCACACCCTTAGTATCCTACTCATGCAGTTTCCGTAGTGTAGCGGTTATCACGTTCGCCTAACACGCGAAAGGTCCCCGGTTCGAGACTGGGCGGAAACACATTTTAACAAATTAGACAGTAAGCCTATTCACTTAGGGCTCGATCCCAATTTAGGAATTCATGCTTTTCCTACGCACTTCTCAGTATTTGCTATTCAGACTTACCCTTTTAAGTCGCGTAACGCACTCTGCTGGGGTGGCTAGCTTGGGCGCTCTGAATAAATTCCTGCTACGTGTGGTCTGAGTTCCATAATGATTCAAATAGGCTACATGTCCCAAATTATTGCAATACTTTAGCTTAATATGATTCACTAATGCTAGCAACCCTCAGGAACAATTCACAAGGATATGACAGATTAAAGAAAGGTCAACGGAATGAAAGTATGCCAAAATAAATGTATGTGGCTGTTACTGACAGTGGCTCCCGATAGTGGCTAATATTTAACATGATACAAATTGTCAAATAAAACTGGGAAAAGCCCCACAGTGGAAGTGTCATAATACCCATAAAACCTAACGGACAAACAGGGAAATGGTTCCAACCATTTTTCCACCATTCATTTTTCCCATAGGGGATTTTAGAAACACATAAAATAATAAATTTGTAGTTCTTTCTTATAGCCACATTAGCAGTTGTCATGACTGTCCTGATCAGGTCAGGGTACAGGAGACCACCACCCTACAGATTATCTCCCAAACCCCCAACAGAGGAGGAGAGATCTAGGGGTCTGAAGATGTGGGGGTTTTATTACACCTCACGCCCATAATAAAACTTAGGCCACAGAGAAATTCCTTTGTCCTAACAATGGAGAACTGGCCTCAGAACATTAAACATGCAATAAAGGGACTTTGGAACAATGGTTTCCGTCAGCCACAATGGTGGTCATGACGAGAGGTGGAATATTAAAATGTATGTAACTTTTGTATTGTTTTTAAAGGTTAAGAGATGACGTTATTATGAAAACATTGTACCTTTAAGAGTTTTCCCAGTATATGCCTGATGTTTATACATTGTACGTTGTGTGGAAAATATCCAAATCAAACAGAATGTTTTGGTAAAGATGAAATGTGAAGTTAGTGTCTAAAATTGGATTTTAGTCAAATCTAGGCCTTGCCCCTTTACTTGGTCCGCCCAGAGAATTGCCCTAAAGGTGGTTACACCCACTTCTGACCCGAGGGTATAAGACAGGAGAGTGAAGAATTAACATATCAGACTAATTGACCCCAAGCTGCAGCGAAGGTCTAACAAAGTCAACGAACCCCAAAACGAAACACAAGGTTGAAGACAAAGAAATATTTTCTACACGAGCTACGGACGAGTAGCTGTGTCTAAGCGGGTGAATTCAAGCCGAACCACCCAGCCTCCACTCTCCATTAAATCGTGGTATCGACACCGTTCGAGTCCGAAGCTGTGAGCTCTGAGCTACAGAGCTGTCTGTCCTCAGAAGACCCCTTTCAGATCAAGGGTGAGGGATCAGACCACTTAGCCAAGAAGGACACTGACATCGTGAGGACAACCAGAGAGTTGCGCCGGAGAAGTGCGTCATTGAGAAGCCTAAACGACCCACGCGGAGCTTCCCACCTGAGACCTCCAACCCGTATTTACATCATTATATTCTGACCCATAAGAGCGGCAGTTCGGGGCAAGGCTAGGTTTAAATAAGCATAGCTGACAAATGAACCCAAATGTATATTTCTCTCGTGTACTTCCTTTGTTTCTCTCTCTTTTAAATCCCCATTTTGGGTAACACGCGCCATAGTGTGTTGGCCCGTTATACTAAGTCCTAATCAATAGCTAGACCGTGTTTTGTGTATGTGTATTAATATCATCATTTTAGCTTGCTAGTACATAAATAATCAACTAAGATTGGTGTGGTAAACTCATTGGTGAAGCCCGGGTCCGTGCAGATTCCCGGATTATGCGATGTTCAGAATGAGACTGTAGAGGAAATTGATTAATTTAGCGACTGTTGTAAAATCGATATTCTGATATCCTTTGAGTTAATTTGGGAAATAGAAACTCAATCAAAATAATGTTCCCATGGTGCCCCAGGTTAATGAGTTAATAATTGCTTGATTCATTGCTTAATTCATTTAATCACGCAATTATAAACCGTTAATGATTCGATGAGCAACAGTCGTCACATTAACTAATACAACGTCACGACACAGTTAATTAGCATTTAATTTTGGGGGGGTAAATACAGGCGAATATTTTTTATAAAAGTCACCTTGTCCTAGAGAGAATTACACGGTTACCATGCCAGGGTAAGCCAACAAGAAACACAGGCCTTTTTTAATTGTTTTTCAAATCCCATGTGGGGAATATGAATGGTGGAAAAACGATTGGAACCATTTCCCTGTTCGACAACTAGTTATATGGGTATTATGACTCCTACTGTGGTACTCTATTTGGGATATTATGGGCGGTAGACTTGTGGGCATTCCTAACATTTTCCATGACTTCCACTCTTTTTGTTGTAGTTTCCGTAGTGTAGTGGTTATCACGTTCGCCTCACACGCGAAAGGTCCCCGGTGAATAGGCTTACTGTCTAATTTGTTAAAATGTGTTTCCGCCCGGTCTCGAACCGGGGACCTTTCGCGTGTTAGGCGAACGTGATAAACGCTACACTACAGAAACTACAAGAAAAAGAGTGGAAGTCATGGAAAATGTTAGGAATGCCCACAAGTCTACCGCCCATAATATCCCAAATAGAGTACCACAGTAGGAGTCATAATACCCATAAGAACTAGCGGTCGAACAGGGAAATGGTTCCAATCGTTTTTCCACCATTCATATTCCCCACAGGGGATTTTAAAAACAATTAAAAAAGGCCTGTGTTTCTTGTTGGCTTACCCTGGCATGGTAACAGTGTAATTCTCTCTAGAACAAGGTGACTTTTATAAAAAATATTTGCCTGTATTTACCCCCCCAAAATTAAATGCTAATTAACTGCTAATGTGGCTATCATAAAGAACTACAAATGTATTATTTTAAGTGTTTCTAAAATACCCTATGGGAAAAATGAATGGTGGAAAATGGTTGGAACCATTTCCCTGTTTGACCGCTAGGTTTTATGGGTATTATGACACCTCCACTGTGGGGCTTTTCCCAGTTTTATTTGACAATTTTTATCATGTTAAATATTAGCCACTATCGGGAGCCACTGTCAGTAACAGCCACATACATTTATTTTGGCATACTTTCATTCCGTTGACATTTCTTTAATCTGTCACATCCTTGTGAATTGTTCCTGAGGGTTGCTAGCATTAGTGAATGATATTAAGCTAAAGTATTGCAATAATTTGGGACATGTAGCCTATTTGAATTGACAAACCTCAACTGTTTCAAACCATATGCTTGCCTAGGGGCATTGGGAAATATTGTCTAGACCAGTGATATTTAAAGTCGGGGTCGGGGGGACTGCAGTGGGGATATATATATATTCATTATTTAGGAACAAAAAATTACGAGTACAGATTATTGCATGAGACAATATAGAAACTTTTTTGAGAAAGTTAATTAGAAAAAAAGTATTTGATTGGGTAATTGAAGGTTATTTGTTGATGTAAAAAAAAATGTAATGTACCGATTTTAAAGTTGTATTTGGGGTGGGATCACAAGAAATGATTGCAAAAAAATGGGGACCCCAGAAATTCTGTAGGAAAAAATGGTGTCCCTGCTGAAAAGGTTTGAATACCATTGGTCTAGACACATTTTTCCAGGGGAGATGAAGTTTATAAATTGACTGGCTGGGCCGTGGGACAGTGGATGCGCATTTATAAATCTAATGGAACAGCTAACAGGCACTACCCGCAGAATGCTGGGATGGTGGTGCTTCAACTCCCTGCTATTAACCAATTAGCATCCAGGATCCAAACAACCTGTTTTATAACATTGCATTGCCTCTGGTTATTGAAAGACATGTCTAAGACTGGTCTATTCATGTATTCTGCAGGCCTATGTATTTGTTTTGTTTTTTCAGTTATGACCCTGTTTCTGTCATCACTATCTGTTTTGTTAAAATGTGTTTCCGCCCGGTTTCAAACCGGGGACCTTTCGTGTGCGAGGCGAACGTGATAACCACTACACTACAGAAACTACAAGGAAAAGAGTGGAAGTCATGGAAAATGTTAGGAATGCCCACAAGTCTACCGCCCATAATATCCCAAATAGAGTACCACAGTAGGAGTCATAATACCCATAAGAACTAGCGGTCGAACAGGGAAATGGTTCCAATCGTTTTTCCACCATTCATATTCCCCACAGGGGATTTTAAAAACACTTAAAAAAAGGCCTGTGTTTCTTATTGGCTTACCCTGGCATGGTAACCGTGTAATTCTCTCTAGGACAAGGTGACTTTTAGAAAAAATATTCGCCTGCATTTACCCCCCCAAAATTAAATGCTAATTAACTGCTAATTTGGCTATCATAAAGAACTACAAATGTATTATTTTAAGTGTTTCTAAAATCCCCTATGGGAAAAATGAATGGTGGATAAAGGGTTGGAACCATTTCCCTGTTTGACTGCTAGGTTTTATGGGTATTATGACACTTCCACTGTGGGGCTTTTCCCAGTTTTATTTGACAATTTGTATCATGTTAAATATTAGCCACTATCGGGAGCCACTGTCAGTAACAGCCACATACATTTATTTTGGCATACTTTCATTCCGTTGACCTTTCTTTAATCTGTCACATCCTTGTGAATTGTTCCTGAGGGTTGCTAGCATTAGTGAATCATATTAAGCTAAAGTATTGCAATAATTTGGGACATGTAGCCTATTTGAATCATTATGGAACTCAGACCACACGTAGCAGGAATTTATTCAGAGCGCCCAAGCTAGCCACCCCAGCAGAGTGCGTTACGCGACTTAAAAGGGTAAGTCTGAATAGCAAATACTGAGAAGTGCGTAGGAAAAGCATGAATTCCTAAATTGGGATCGAGCCCTAAGTGAATAGGCTTACTGTCTAATTTGTTATAATGTGTTTCCGCCCGGTCTGGAACCGGTGACTTTTCACGTGTTAGGCGAACGTGATAACCGCTACACTACGGAAACTGCATGAGTAGGATACTAAGGGTGTGACTTTGGCTGGCTGGGTGGGTGGGGCATTTATCGCTCTCAGAACCTAATGAAGTCAGAAATGACTTAGTCAATTAACTAAGCAATAAGGCTTGAGATCCCGGGAATTATCGTGTGAATAACTCCTTAATAAGGGCTGATTCACCGTAGGGATGGTTTGGCTGAGCAGCCGGCTCTTGGAAGAGTCTTGGTGGTTCCAAACTTCTTCCTTTTAAGAATGATGGAAGCCACTGTGTTCTTGGGTACCTTCAATGCTGCAGAAATGTATCGGTGCCCTTCCCCACGTCTGTGCCTCGACACAATCCTGTCTCGGAGCTCTAGGGACAATTCCTTCCACCTCATGGCTTAGTTTATGCTCTGACATGCACTGTCAACTGTGGAACCTTATATAGACAGACAGGTGTGTGCCTTTTCAAATCATGACCAATCCATTGAATTTACCACAGGTGGACTCCAATCAAGTTGTAGAAACATCTCAAGGATGATCAATGGAAACAGGATGGACCTGAGCTCAATTTCCAGCCTCATAGCAAAGGGTCTGAAAACGTATGTAAATAAGGTATTTTTTAAATATTTTTTTATGAATTAAAAATGATATGTTATCGCTTTGTCATTATGGGGTATTGTGTGTAGATAGATTTTATTTGACTTAATCCATTTTCAGAATAAGGCTGTAACGTAACAAAATGTGGAAAAAAGGAAGGGGTCTGAATACTTTCCGAATGCACTGTAGCTATGCAGGCTAGCTACTTTTCCTTTGCTAGCCAGCCAACTAAATCTATCACACAATCACATCAAGCAGCTGAAATGACAGAAAACTGTCTGCACTTTTGTTTGTTTTACCTTGGATTATATTGCCATTTCTTTGGATATATCCATTATAATGACCCTGATAAATTAATTTGCCTGGCTCAGAGAAGCTGTCATTCTGGTCACATTCATACACATCGCACGGTGGAGGTCACCAAAAAAACGGCAACATTGATCCACAGGTCGGAGAGGCAGACAGCAAGGTTTAGACAAACCTCAACTGTTTCAAACCATATGCTAGCCTAGGGGCATTGGGAAATATTGTCTAGACCAGTGATATTTAAAGTCGGGGTCGGGGGGACTGCAGTGGGGATATATATATTCATTATTTAGGAACAAAAAATTATGAGTACAGATTATTGTATGAGACAATATAGAAACGTTTTTGAGAAAGTTAATTAGAAAAAAAGTATTTGATTGGGTAATTGAAGGTTATTTGTTGATGTAAAAAAAATGTAACGTACCGATTTTAAAGTTGTATTTGGGGTGGGATCACAAGAAATGATTGCAAAAAAATGGGGACCCCAGAAATTCTTTAGGAAAAAATGGTGTCCCTGCTGAAAAGGTTTGAATACCATTGGTCTAGACACATTTTTCCAGGGGAGATGAAGTTTATAAATTGACTGGCTGGGCCGTGGGACAGTGGATGCGCATTTATAAATCTAATGGAACCGCTAACAGGCACTACCTGCAGAATGCTGGGATGGTGGTGCTTCAACTCCCTGCTATTAACCAATTAGCATCCAGGATCCAAACAACCTGTTTTATAACATTGCATTATCTCTGGTTATTGAAAGACATGTCTAAGACTGGTCTATTCATGTATTCTGTAGGCAAATGTATTTGTTTCGTTTTTTTTCAGTTATCACTATCTGCCTCTGGTTATTGAAAGACATGTCTAAGACTGGTCTATTCATGTATTCTGCAGGCCTATGTATTTGTTTCGTTTTTTTCAGTTATGACCCTGTTTCTGTCATCACTATCTGTTTTGTTAAAATTTGTTTCCGCCTGGTTTCGAACCAGGGACCTTTCGCGTGTGAGGCGAACGTGATAACCACTACACTACGGAAACTACAAGAAAAAGAGTGGAAGTCATGGAAAATGTTAGGAATGCCCACAAGTCTACCGCCCATAATATCCCAAATAGAGTACCACAGTAGGAGTCATAATACCCATAAGAACTAGCGGTCGAACAGGGAAATGGTTCCAATCGTTTTTCCACCATTCATATTCCCCACAGGGGATTTTAAAAACAATTAAAAAAGGCCTGTGTTTCTTGTTGGCTTACCCTGGCATGGTAACCGTGTAATTCTCTCTAGGACAAGGTGACTTTTATAAAAAATATTTGCCTGTATTTACCCCCCCCAAATTAAATGCTAATTAACTGCTAATGTGGCTATCATAAAGAACTACAAATGTATTATTTTAAGTGTTTCTAAAATCCCCTATGGGAAAAATGAATGGTGGAAAAATGGTTGGAACCATTTCCCTGTTTGACCGCTAGGTTTTATGGGTATTATGACACCTCCACTGTGGGGCTTTTCCCAGTTTTATTTGACAATTTGTATCATGTTAAATATTAGCCACTATCGGGAGCCACTGTCAGTAACAGCCACATACATTTATTTTGGCATACTTTCATTCCGTTGACCTTTCTTTAATCTGTCACATCCTTGTGAATTGTTCCTGAGGGTTGCTAGCATTAGTGAATCATATTAAGCTAAAGTATTGCAATAATTTGGGACATGTAGCCTATTTGAATCATTATGGAACTCAGACCACACGTAGCAGGAATTAAATTGAGAGCACCCAAGCTAGCCACCCCAGCAGAGTGCGTTACGCGACTTAAAAGGGTAAGTCTGAATAGCAAATACTGAGATGTGCATAGGAAAAGCATTAATTCCTAAATTGGGATCGAGCCCTAAGTGAATAGGCTTACTGTCTAATTTGTTAAAATGTGTTTCCGCCCGGTCTCGAACCGGGGACCTTTCGCCAGTTAGGCGAATGTGATAACCGCTACACTACAGAAACTGCATGAGTAGGATACTAAGGGTGTGACTTTGGCTGGGTGGGTGGGGCATTTATCGCTCTCAGAACCTAATGAAGTCAGAAATGACTTAGTCCATTAACTAAGCAATAAGGCTTGAGATCCCGGGAATTATCGTGTGAATAACTCCTGAATAAGGGCTGATTCACCGTAGGGATGGTTTGGCTGAGCAGCCGGCTCTTGGAAGAGTCTTGGTGGTTCCAAACTTCTTCCTTTTAAGAATGATGGAAGCCACTGCGTTCTTGGGTACCTTCAATGCTGCAGAAATGTATCGGTACCCTTCCCCACGTCTGTGCCTCCACACAATCCTGTCTCGGAGCTCTAGGGACAATTCCTTCCACCTCATGGCTTAGTTTATGCTCTGACATGCACTGTCAACTGTGGAACCTTATATAGACAGACAGGTGTGTGCCTTTTCAAATCATGACCAATCCATTGAATTTACCACAGGTGGACTCCAATCAAGTTGTAGAAACATCTCAAGGATGATCAATGGAAACAGGATGGACCTGAGCTCAATTTCCAGCCTCATAGCAAAGGGTCTGAAAACGTATGTAAATAAGGTATTTTTTAAATCTTTTTTTATGAATTAAAAATGATATGTTATCGCTTTGTCATTATGGGGTATTGTGTGTAGATAGATTTTATTTGACTTAATCCATTTTCAGAATAAGGCTGTAACGTAACAAAATGTGGAAAAAAGTAAGGGGTCTGAATACTTTCCGAATGCACTGTAGCTATGCAGGCTAGCTACTTTTCCTTTGCTAGCCAGCCAACTAAATCTATCACACATCAAGCAGCTGAAATGACAGAAAACTGTCTGCACTTTTGTTTCTTTTACCTTGGATTATTTTGCCATTTCTTTGGATATATCCATTATAATGACCCTGATAAATTAATTTGCCTGGCTCAGAGAAGCTGTCATTCTGGTCACATTCATACACATCGCACGGTGGAGGTCACCAAAAAACGGCAACATTGATCCACAGGTCGGAGAGGCAGACAGCGAGGTTTAGACAAACCTCAACTGTTTCAAACCATATGCTAGCCTAGGGGCATTGGGAAATATTGTCTAGACCAGTGATATTTAAAGTCGGGGTCGGGGGGACTGCAGTGGGGATATATATATTCATTATTTAGGAACAAAAAATTATGAGTACAGATTATTGTATGAGACAATATAGAAACGTTTTTGAGAAAGTTAATTAGAAAAAAAGTATTTGATTGGGTAATTGAAGGTTATTTGTTGATGTAAAAAAAAATGTAACGTACCGATTTTAAAGTTGTATTTGGGGTGGGATCACAAGAAATGATTGCAAAAAAATGGGGACCCCAGAAATTCTGTAGGAAAACATGGTGTCCCTGCTGAAAAGGTTTGAATACCATTGGTCTAGACACATTTTTCCAGGGGAGATGAAGTTTATAAATTGACTGGCTGGGCCGTGGGACAGTGGATGCGCATTTATAAATCTAATGGAACCGCTAACAGGCACTACCCGCAGAATGCTGGGATGGTGGTGCTTCAACTCCCTGCTATTAACCAATTAGCATCCAGGATCCAAACAACCTGTTTTATAACATTGCATTGCCTCTGGTTATTGAAAGACATGTCTAAGACCGGTCTTTTCATGTATTCTGTAGGCCTATGTATTTGTTTCGTTTTTTTTCAGTTATCACTATCTGCCTCTGGTCTAAGATTGGTCTATTCATGTATTCTGCAGGCCTATTTATTTGTTTCGTTTTTTTCAGTTATGACCCTGTTTCGGTCATCACTATCTGTTTTGTTAAAATTTGTTTCCGCCCGGTTTCGAACCAGGGACCTTTCGCGTGTGAGGCGAACGTGATAACCACTACACTACGGAAACTACAAGAAAAAGAGTGGAAGTCATGGAAAATGTTAGGAATGCCCACAAGTCTACCGCCCATAATATCCCAAATAGAGTACCACAGTAGGAGTCATAATACCCATAAGAACTAGCGGTCGAACAGGGAAATGGTTCCAATCGTTTTTCCACCATTCATATTCCCCACAGGGGATTTTAAAAACAATTAAAAAAGGCCTGTGTTTCTTGTTGGCTTACCCTGGCATGGTAACCGTGTAATTCTCTCTAGGACAAGGTGACTTTTATAAAAAATATTTGCCTGTATTTACCCCCCCCAAATTAAATGCTAATTAACTGCTAATGTGGCTATCATAAAGAACTACAAATGTATTATTTTAAGTGTTTCTAAAATCCCCTATGGGAAAAATGAATGGTGGAAAAATGGTTGGAACTATTTCCCTGTTTGACCGCTAGGTTTTATGGGTATTATGACACCTCAACTGTGGGGCTTTTCCCAGTTTTATTTGACAATTTGTATCATGTTAAATATTAGCCACTATCGGGAGCCACTGTCAGTAACAGCCACATACATTTATTTTGGCATACTTTCATTCTGTTGACCTTTCTTTAATCTGTCACATCCTTGTGAATTGTTCCTGAGGGTTGCTAGCATTAGTGAATCATATTAAGCTAAAGTATTGCAATAATTTGGGACATGTAGCCTATTTGAATCATTATGGAACTCAGACCACACGTAGCAGGAATTAAATTGAGAGCACCCAAGCTAGCCACCCCAGCAGAGTGCGTTACGCGACTTTAAAGGGTAAGTCTGAATAGCAAATACTGAGATGTGCATAGGAAAAGCATTAATTCCTAAATTGGGATCGAGCCCTAAGTGAATAGGCTTACTGTCTAATTTGTTTAAAATGTGTTTCCGCCCGGTCTCGAACCGGGGGACCTTTCGCCAGTTAGGCGAATGTGATAACCGCTACACTACAGAAACTGCATGAGTAGGATACTAAGGGTGTGACTTTGGCTGGGTGGGTGGGGCATTTATCGCTCTCAGAACCTAATGAAGTCAGAAATGACTTAGTCCATTAACTAAGCAATAAGGCTTGAGATCCCGGGAATTATCGTGTGAATAACTCCTGAATAAGGGCTGATTCACCGTAGGGATGGTTTGGCTGAGCAGCCGGCTCTTGGAAGAGTCTTGGTGGTTCCAAACTTCTTCCTTTTAAGAATGATGGAAGCCACTGCGTTCTTGGGTACCTTCAATGCTGCAGAAATGTATCGGTACCCTTCCCCACGTCTGTGCCTCCACACAATCCTGTCTCGGAGCTCTAGGGACAATTCCTTCCACCTCATGGCTTAGTTTATGCTCTGACATGCACTGTCAACTGTGGAACCTTATATAGACAGACAGGTGTGTGCCTTTTCAAATCATGACCAATCCATTGAATTTACCACAGGTGGACTCCAATCAAGTTGTAGAAACATCTCAAGGATGATCAATGGAAACAGGATGGACCTGAGCTCAATTTCCAGCCTCATAGCAAAGGGTCTGAAAACGTATGTAAATAAGGTATTTTTTAAATCTTTTTTTATGAATTAAAAATGATATGTTATCGCTTTGTCATTATGGGGTATTGTGTGTAGATAGATTTTATTTGACTTAATCCATTTTCAGAATAAGGCTGTAACGTAACAAAATGTGGAAAAAAGTAAGGGGTCTGAATACTTTCCGAATGCACTGTAGCTATGCAGGCTAGCTACTTTTCCTTTGCTAGCCAGCCAACTAAATCTATCACACAATCACATCAAGCAGCTGAAATGACAGAAAACTGTCTGCACTTTTGTTTGTTTTACCTTGGATTATATTGCCATTTCTTTGGATATATCCATTATAATGACCCTGATAAATTAATTTGCCTGTCTCAGGGAAGCTGTCATTCTGGTCACATTCATACACATCGCACGGTGGAGGTCACCAAAAAAACGGCAACATTGATCCACAGGTCGGAGAGGCAGACAGCAAGGTTTAGACAAACCTCAACTGTTTCAAACCATATGCTAGCCTAGGGGCATTGGGAAATATTGTCTAGACCAGTGATATTTAAAGTGGGGGTCGGGGGGACTGCAGTGGGGATATATATATTCATTATTTAGGAACAAAAAATTAATAGTACAGATTATTGTATGAGACAATATAGAAACGTTTTTGAGAAAGTTAATTAGAAAAAAAGTATTTGATTGGGTAATTGAAGGTTATTTTTTGATGTAAAAAAAAATGTAACGTACCAATTTTAAAGTTGTATTTGGGGTGGGATCACAAGAAATGATTCAAAAAAATGGGGACCCCAGAAATTCTGTAGGAAAAAATGGTGTCCCTGCTGAAAAGGTTTGAATACCATTGGTCTAAACACATTTTTCCAGGGGAGATGAAGTTTATAAATTGACTGGCTGGGCCGTGGGACAGTGGATGCGCATTTATAAATCTAATGGAACCGCTAACAGGCACTACCCGCAGAATGCTGGAATGGTGGTGCTTCAACTCCCTGCTATTAACCAATTAGCATCCAGGATCCAAACAACCTGTTTTATAACATTGCATTGCCTCTGGTTATTGAAAGACATGTCTAAGACTGGTCTATTCATGTATTCTGCAGGCCTATGTATTTGTTTTGTTTTTTTCAGTTATGACCCTGTTTCTGTCATCACTATCTGTTTTGTTAAATTTGTTTCCGCCCGGTTTCGAACCGTGGATCTTTCGCTTGTGAGGCGAACGTGATAACCACTACACTACGGAAACTACAAGAAAAAGAGTGGAAGTCATGGCAAATGTTAGGAATGCCCACAAGTCTACCGCCCATAATATCCCAAATAGAGTACCACAGTAGGAGTCATAATACCCATAAGAACTAGCGGTCGAACAGGGTAATGGTTCCAATCTTTTTTCCACCATTCATATTCCCCACAGGGGATTTTAAAAACAATT
Source organism: Salmo trutta (assembly GCF_901001165.1). Classification (NCBI taxonomy): domain Eukaryota; kingdom Metazoa; phylum Chordata; class Actinopteri; order Salmoniformes; family Salmonidae; genus Salmo; species Salmo trutta. Next base: position 11,760,605 of record NC_042977.1, read on the forward strand.
AAAAAAGGCCTGTGTTTCTTGTTGGCTTACCCTGGCATGGTAACCGTGTAATTCTCTCTAGGACAAGGTGACTTTTATAAAAGATATTCGCCTGTATTTGCCCCCCCAAAATGAAATTCTAATTAACTGCTAATGTGGCTATCATAAAGAACTACAAATGTATTATTTTAAGTGTTTCTAAAATCCCCTATGGGAAAAATGAATGGTGGAAAAATGGTTGGAACCATTTCCCTGTTTGACCGCTAGGTTTTATGGGTATTATGACACCTCCACTGTGGGGCTTTTCCCAGTTTTATTTGACAATTTGTATCATGTTAAATATTAGCCACTATCGGGAGCCACTGTCAGTAACAGCCACATACATTTATTTTGGCATACTTTCATTCCGTTGACCTTTCTTTAATCTGTCACATCCTTGTGAATTGTTCCTGAGGGTTGCTAGCATTAGTGAATCATATTAAGCTAAAGTATTGCAATAATTTGGGACATGTAGCCTATTTGAATTGACAAACCTCAACTGTTTCAAACCATATGCTAGCCTAGGGTCATTGGGAAATATTGTCTAGACCAGTGATATTTAAAGTGGGGGTCGGGGGGACTGCAGTGGGGATATATATATTCATTATTTAGGAACAAAAAATTATGAGTACAGATTATTGTATGAGTCAATATAGAAACGTTTTTGAGAAAGTTAATTAGAAAAAAAGTATTGATTGGGTAATTGAAGGTTATTTGTTGATGTAAAAAAAAATGTAACGTACCGATTTTAAAGTTGTATTTGGGGTGGGATCACAAGAAATGATTGCAAAAAAATGGGGACCCCAGAAATTCTGTAGGAAAACATGGGGTCCCTGCTGAAAAGGTTTGAATACCATTGGTCTAGACACATTTTTCCAGGGGAGATGAAGTTTATAAATTGACTGGCTGGGCCGTGGGACAGTGGATGTGCATTTATAAATCTAATGGAACCGCTAACAGGCACTACCCGCAGAATGCTGGGATGGTGGTGCTTCAACTCCCTGCTATTAACCAATTAGCATCCAGGATCCAAACAACCTGTTTTTATAACATTGCATTGCCTCTGGTTATTGAAAGACATGTCTAAGACTGGTCTTTTCATGTATTCTGTAGGCCTATGTATTGTATCGTTTTTTTTCAGTTATCACTATCTGCCTCTGGTCTAAGATTGGTCTATTCATGTATTCTGCAGGCCTATTTATTTGTTTCGTTTTTTTCAGTTATGACCCTGTTTCGGTCATCACTATCTGTTTTGTTAAAATTTGTTTCCGCCCGGTTTCGAACCAGGGACCTTTCGCGTGTGAGGCGAACGTGATAACCACTACACTACAGAAACTACAAGAAAAAGAGCTGAAGTCATGGAAAATGTTAGGAATGCCCACAAGTCTACCACCCATAATATCCCAAAAAGAGTACCACAGTAGGAGTCATAATACCCATAAGAACTAGCGGTCGAACAGGGTAATGGTTCCAATCGTTTTTCCACCATTCATATTCCCCACAGGGGATTTTAAAAACAATTAAAAAAGGCCTGTGTTTCTTGTTGGCTTACCCTGGCATGGTAACCGTGTAATTCTCTCTAGGACAAGGTGACTTTTATAAAAGATATTCGCCTGTATTTGCCCCCCCAAAATGAAATTCTAATTAACTGCTAATGTGGCTATCATAAAGAACTACAAATGTATTATTTTAAGTGTTTCTAAAATCCCCTATGGGGAAAAATGAATGGTGGAAAAAATGGTTGGAACCATTTCCCTGTTTGACCGCTAGGTTTTATGGGTATTATGACACCTCCACTGTGGGGCTTTTCCCAGTTTTATTTGACAATTTGTATCATGTTAATATTAGCCACTATCGGGAGCCACTGTCAGTAACAGCCACATACATTTATTTTGGCATACTTTCATTCCGTTGACCTTTCTTTAATCTGTCACATCCTTGTGAATTGTTCCTGAGGGTTGCTAGCATTAGTGAATCATATTAAGCTAAAGTATTGCAATAATTTGGGACATGTAGCCTATTTGAATTGACAAACCTCAACTGTTTCAAACCATATGCTAGCCTAGGGTCATTGGGAAATATTGTCTAGACCAGTGATATTTAAAGTGGGGGTCGGGGGGACTGCAGTGGGGATATATATATTCATTATTTAGGAACAAAAAATTATGAGTACAGATTATTGTATGAGTCAATATAGAAACGTTTTTGAGAAAGTTAATTAGAAAAAAGTATTTGATTGGGTAATTGAAGGTTATTTGTTGATGTAAAAAAAAATGTAACGTACCGATTTTAAAGTTGTATTTGGGGTGGGATCACAAGAAATGATTGCAAAAAAATGGGGACCCCAGAAATTCTGTAGGAAAACATGGTGTCCCTGCTGAAAAGGTTTGAATACCATTGGTCTAGACACATTTTTCCAGGGGGAGATGAAGTTTATAAATTGACTGGCTGGGCCGTGGGACAGTGGATGCGCATTTATAAATCTAATGGAACCGCTAACAGGCACTACCCGCAGAATGCTGGGATGGTGGTGCTTCAACTCCCTGCTATTAACCAATTAGCATCCAGGATCCAAACAACCTGTTTATAACATTGCATTGCCTCTGGTTATTGAAAGACATGTCTAAGACTGGTCTTTTCATGTATTCTGTAGGCCTATGTATTTGTATCGTTTTTTTTCAGTTATCACTATCTGCCTCTGGTCTAAGATTGGTCTATTCATGTATTCTGCAGGCCTATTTATTTGTTTCGTTTTTTTCAGTTATGACCCTGTTTCGGTCATCACTATCTGTTTTGTTAAAATTTGTTTCCACCCGGTTTCGAACCGGGGACCTTTCGCGTGTGAGGCGAACGTGATAACCACTACACTACAGAAACTACAAGAAAAAGAGCTGAAGTCATGGAAAATGTTAGGAATGCCCACAAGTCTACCACCCATAATATCCCAAATAGAGTACCACAGTAGGAGTCATAATACCCATAAGAACTAGCGGTCGAACAGGGTAATGGTTCCAATCGTTTTTCCACCATTCATATTCCCCACAGGGGATTTTAAAAACAATTAAAAAAGGCCCTGTGTTTCTTGTTGGCTTACCCTGGCATGGTAACCGTGTAATTCTCTCTAGGACAAGGTGACTTTTATAAAAATATTCGCCTGTATTTACCCCCCCAAAATGAAATGCTAATTAACTGCTAATGTGGCTATCATAAAGAACTACAAATGTATTATTTTAAGTGTTTCTAAAATCCCCTATGGGAAAAATGAATGGTGGAAAAATGGTTGGAACCATTTCCCTGTTTGACCGCTAGGTTTTATGGGTATTATGACACCTCCACTGTGGGGGCTTTTCCCCAGTTTTATTTGACATTTGTATCATGTTAAATATTAGCCACTATCGGGAGCCACTGTCAGTAACAGCCACATACATTTATTTTGGCATACTTTTCATTCCGTTGACCTTTCTTTAATCTGTCACATCCTTGTGAATTGTTCCTGAGGGTTGCTAGCATTAGTGAATCATATTAAGCTAAAGTATTGCAATAATTTGGGACATGTAGCCTATTTGAATTGACAAACCTCAACTGTTTCAAACCATATGCTAGCCTAGGGTCATTGGGAAATATTGTCTAGACCAGTGATATTTAAAGTGGGGGTCGGGGGGACTGCAGTGGGGATATATATATTCATTATTTAGGAACAAAAATTATGAGTACAGATTATTGTATGAGTCAATATAGAAACGTTTTTGAGAAAGTTAATTAGAAAAAAAAGTATTTGATTGGGTAATTGAAGGTTATTTGTTGATGTAAAAAAAATGTAACGTACCGATTTTAAAGTTGTATTTGGGGTGGGATCACAAGAAATGATTGCAAAAAAATGGGGACCCCCAGAAATTCTGTAGGAAACACATGGTGTCCCTGCTGAAAAGGTTTGAATACCATTGGTCTAGACACATTTTTCCAGGGGAGATGAAGTTTATAAATTGACTGGCTGGGCCGTGGGACAGTGGATGTGCATTTATAAATCTAATGGAACCGCTAACAGGCACTACCCGCAGAATGCTGGGATGGTGGTGCTTCAACTCCCTGCTATTAACCAATTAGCATCCAGGATCCAAACAACCTGTTTTATAACATTGCATTGCCTTGGTTATTGAAAGACATGTCTAAGGACTGGTCTTTCATGTATTCTGTAGGCCTATGTATTTGTATAGTTTTTTTTCAGTTATCACTATCTGCCTCTGGTCTAAGATTGGTCTATTCATGTATTCTGCAGGCCTATTTATTTGTTTCGTTTTTTTTTCAGTTATGACCCTGTTTCGGTCATCACTATCTGTTTTGTTAAAATTTGTTTCCGCCCGGTTTCGAACCAGGGACCTTTCGCGTGTGAGGCGAACGTGATAACCACTACACTACAGAAACTACAAGAACAAAGAGCTGAAGTCATGGAAATGTTAGGAATGCCCACAAGTCTACCCACCCATAATATCCCAAAAAGAGTACCACAGTAGGAGTCATAATACCCATAAGAACTAGCGGTCGAACAGGGTAATGGTTCCAATCGTTTTTCCACCATTCATATTCCCCACAGGGGATTTTAAAAACAATTAAAAAAGGCCTGTGTTTCTTGTTGGCTTACCCCTGGCATGGTAACCGTGTAATTCTCTCTAGGACAAGGTGACTTTTATAAAGATATTCGCCTGTATTTGCCCCCCCAAAATGAAATTCTAATTAACTGCTAATGTGGCTATCATAAAGAACTACAAATGTATTATTTTAAGTGTTTCTAAAATCCCCTATGGGAAAAATGAATGGTGGAAAAATGGTTGGAACCATTTCCCTGTTTTGACCGCTAGGTTTTATGGGTATTATGACACCTCCACTGTGGGGCTTTTCCCAGTTTATTTGACAATTTGTATCATGTTAAATATTAGCCACTATCGGGAGCCACTGGTCAGTAACAGCCACATACATTTATTTTGGCCTACTTTCATTCCGTTGACCTTTCTTTAATCTGTCACATCCTTGTGAATTGTTCCTGAGGGTTGCTAGCATTAGTGAATCATATTAAGCTAAAGTATTGCAATAATTTGGGACATGTAGCCTATTTGAATTGACAAACCTCAACTGTTTCAAACCATATGCTAGCCTAGGGTCATTGGGAAATTTGTCTAGACCAGTGATATTTAAAGTGGGGGTCGGGGGGACTGCAGTGGGGATATATATATTCATTATTTAGGAACAAAAATTATGAGTACAGATTATTGTATGAGTCAATATAGAAACGTTTTGAGAAAGTTAATTAGAAAACAAAGTATTTGATTGGGTAATTGAAGGTTATTTGTTGATGTAAAAAAAAATGGTAACGTACCGATTTTAAAGTTGTATTTGGGGTGGGATCACAAGAAATGATTGCAAAAAAAATGGGGACCCCAGAAATTCTGTAGGAAAACATGGTGTCCCTGCTGAAAAGGTTTTGAATACCATTGGTCTAGACACATTTTTCCAGGGGAGATGAAGTTTATAAATTGACTGGCTGGGCCGTGGGACAGTGGATGTGCATTTATAAATCTAATGGAACCGCTAACAGGCACTACCCGCAGAATGCTGGGATGGTGGTGCTTCAACTCCCTGCTATTAACCAATTAGCATCCAGGATCCAAACAACCTGTTTTATAACATTGCATTGCCTCTGGTTATTGAAAGACATGTCTAAGACTGGTCTTTTCATGTATTCTGTAGGCCTATGTATTTGTATCGTTTTTTTTCAGTTATCACTATCTGCCTCTGGTCTAAGATTGGTCTATTCATGTATTCTGCAGGCCTATTTATTGTTTCGTTTTTTTCAGTTATGACCCTGTTTCGGTCATCACTATCTGTTTTGTTAAAATTTGTTTCCACCCGGTTTCGAACCGGGGACCTTTCGCGTGTGAGGCGAACGTGATAACCACTACACTACAGAAACTACAAGAAAAGAGCTGAAGTCATGGAAAATGTTAGGAATGCCCACAAGTCTACCACCCATAATATCCCAAATAGAGTACCACAGTAGGAGTCATAATACCCATAAGAACTAGCGGTCGAACAGGGTAATGGTTCCAATCGTTTTTCCACCATTCATATTCCCCACAGGGATTTTAAAAACAATTAAAAAGGCCTGTGTTTCTTGTTGGCTTACCCTGGCATGGTAACCGTGTAATTCTCTCTAGGACAAGGTGACTTTTATAAAAATATCGCCTGTATTTACCCCCCCAAAATGAAATGCTAATTAACTGCTAATGTGGCTATCATAAAGAACTACAAATGTATTATTTTAAGTGTTTCTAAAATCCCCTATGGGAAAAATGAATGGTGGAAAAATGGTTGGAACCATTTCCCTGTTTGACCGCTAGGTTTTATGGGTATTATGACACCTCCACTGTGGGGCTTTTCCCAGTTTTATTTGACAATGTATCATGTTAAATATTAGCCACCGGGAGCCACTGTCAGTAACAGCCACATACATTTATTTGGCATACTTTCATTCCGTTGACCTTTCTTTAATCGTCACTCCTTGTGAATTGTTCCTGAGGGTTGCTAGCATTAGTGAATCATATAAGCTAAAGTATTGCAATAATTTGGGACATGTAGCCTATTTGAATTGACAAACCTCAACTGTTTCAAACCATATGCTAGCCTAGGGGCATTGGGAAATATTGTCTAGACCAGTGATATTAAAGTCGGGGTCGGGGGGACTGCAGTGGGGGATATATATTCATTATTTAGGAACAAAAAATTATGAGTACAGATTATTGTATGAGACAATATAGAAACGTTTTTGAGAAAGTTAATTAGAAAAAAAGTATTTGATTGGGTAATTGAAGGTTATTTGTTGATGTAAAAAAAAATGTAACGTACCGATTTTAAAGTTGTATTTGGGGTGGGATCACAAGAAATGATTGCAAAAAAATGGGGACCCAGAAATTCTGTAGGAAAACATGGTGTCCCTGCTGAAAAGGTTTGAATACCATTGGTCTAGAACATTTTTCCAGGGGAGATGAAGTTTATAAATTGACTGACTGGGCCGTGGGATAGTGGATGCGCATTTATAAATCTAATGGAACCGCTAACAGGCACTACCCGCAGAATGCTGGGATGGTGGTGCTTCAACTCCCTGCTATTAACCAATTAGCATCCAGGATCCAAACAACCTGTTTTATAACATTGCATTGCCTCTGGTTATTGAAAGACATGTCTAAGACTGGTCTTTTCATGTATTCTGTAGGCCTATGTATTTGTTTCGTTTTTTTTCAGTTATCACTATCTGCCTCTGGTCTAAGATTGGTCTATTCATGTATTCTGCAGGCCTATTTATTTGTTTCGTTTTTTTCAGTTATGACCCTGTTTCGGTCATCACTATCTGTTTTGTTAAAATTTGTTTCCGCCAGGTTTCGAACCAGGGACCTTTCGCGTGTGAGGCGAACGTGATAACCACTACACTACAGAAACTACAGGAAAAAGAGTGGAAGTCATGGAAAATGTTAGGAATGCCCACAAGTCTACCACCCATAATATCCCAAAAAGAGTACCACAGTAGGAGTCATAATACCCATAAGAACTAGCGGTCGAACAGGGTAATGGTTCCAATCGTTTTTCCACCATTCATATTCCCCACAGGGGATTTTAAAAACAATTAAAAAGGCTGTGTTCTTGTTGGCTTACCCTGGCATGGTAACCGTGTAATTCTCTCTAGGACAAGGTGACTTTTATAGAAGATATTCGCCTGTATTTGCCCCCCCAAAATGAAATTCTAATTAACTGCTAATGTGGCTATCATAAAGAACTACAAATGTATTATTTTAAGTGTTTCTAAAATCCCTATGGGAAAAATGAATGGTGGAAAAATGGTTGGAACCATTTCCCTGTTTGACCGCTAGGTTTTATGGGTATTATGACACCTCCACTGTGGGGCTTTTCCCAGTTTTATTTGACAATTTGTATCATGTTAAATATTAGCCACTATCGGGAGCCACTGTCAGTAACAGCCACATACATTTATTTTGGCATACTTTCATTCCGTTGACCTTTCTTTAATCTGTCACATCCTTGTGAATTGTTCCTGAGGGTTGCTAGCATTAGTGAATCATATTAAGCTAAAGTATTGCAATAATTTGGGACATGTAGCCTATTTGAATTGACAAACCTCAACTGTTTCAAACCATATGCTAGCCTAGGGTCATTGGGAAATATTGTCTAGACCAGTGATATTTAAAGTGGGGGTCGGGGGGACTGCAGTGGGGATATATATATTCATTATTTAGGAACAAAAAATTATGAGTACAGATTATTGTATGAGACAATATAGAAACCTTTTTTGAGAAAGTTAATTAGAAAAAAAGTATTTTATTGGGTAATTGAAGGCTATTTGTTGATGTAAAAAAAAATGTAACGTACCGATTTTAAAGTTGTATTTGGGGTGGGATCACAAGAAATGATTGCAAAAAAATTGGGGCCCCAGATATTCTGTAGGAAAAAATGGTGTCCCTGCTGAAAAGGTTTGAATACCATTGGTCTAGACACATTTTTCCAGGGGAGATGAAGTTTATAAATTGACTGGCTGGGCCGTGGGACAGTGGATGCGCATTTATAAATCTAATGGAACCGCTAACAGGCACTACCCGCAGAATGCTGGGATGGTGGTGCTTCAACTCCCTGCTATTAACCAATTAGCATCCAGGATCCAAACAACCTGTTTTATAACATTGCATTACCTCTGGTTATTGAAAGACATGTCTAAGACTGGTCTATTCATGTATTCTGCAGGCCTATGTATTTGTTTCGTTTTTTTCAGTTATGATCCTGTTTCTGTCATCACTATCTGTTTTGTTAAAAAAAAAATGCGCTCGGTTTCTAACCGGGGACCTTTCGCGTGTGAGGCGAACGTGATAACCACTACACTACGGAAACTACAAGAAAAAGAGTGGAAGTCATGGAAAATGTTAGGAATGCCCACAAGTCTACCGCCCATAATATCCCAAATAGAGTACCACAGTAGGAGTCATAATACCCATAAGAACTAGCGGTCGAACAGGGAAATGGTTCCAATCGTTTTTCCACCATTCATATTCCCCACAGGGGATTTTAAAAACAATTAAAAAAGGCCTGTGTTTCTTGTTGGCTTACCCTGGCATGGTAACCGTGTATTTCTCTCTAGGACAAGGTGACTTTTATAAAAAATATTCGCCTGTATTTACCCCCCCCAAAATTAAATGCTAATTAACTGCTAATGTGGCTATCATAAAGAACTACAAATGTATTATTTTAAGTGTTTCTAAAATCCCCTATGGGAAAAATGAATGGTGGAAAAATGGTTGGAACCATTTCCCTGTTTGACCGCTAGGTTTTATGGGTATTATGACACCTCCACTGTGGGGCTTTTCCCAGTTTTATTTGACAATTTGTATCATTTTAAATATTAGCCACTATGGGAGCCACTGTCAGTAACAGCCATACATTATTTTGGACTTTCATTCCGTTGACCTTTCTTTAATCTGTCACATCCTTGTGAATTGTTCCTGAGGGTTGCTAGCATTAGTGAATCATATTAAGCTAAAGTATTGCAATAATTTGGGACATGTAGCCTATTTGAATCATTATGGAACTCAGACCACACGTAGCAGGAATTTATTCAGAGCGCCCCAAGTAGCCACCCAGCAGAGTGCGTTACGCGACTTAAAAGGGTAAGTCTGAATAGCAAATACTGAGAAGTGCGTAGGAAAAAGCATGAGAATTCCTAATTGGGATCGAGCCCTAAGTGAATAGGCTTACTGTCTAATTTGTTCAAATGTTTTTCCCGCCCGGTCTCGAACCTGGGACCTTTCACGTGTTAGGCGAACGTGGATAACCGCTACACTACAGAAACTGCATGAGTAGGATACTAAGGGTGTGACTTTGGCTGGGTGGGGTGGCTGGGTGGGTGGGGCATTTATCGCTCTCAGAACCTAATGAAGTCAGAAATGACTTAGTCCATTAACTAAGCAATAAGGCTTGAGATCCCGGGAATTATCGTGTGAATAACTCCTGAATAAGGCTGATTCACCGTAGGATGGTTTGGCTGCGCAGCTGCTCTTGGAAGAGTCTTGGTGGTTCCAAACTTCTTCCTTTTAAGAATGATGGAAGCCACTGTGTTCTTGGGTACCTTTCAATGCTGCAGAAATGTATCGGTACCCTTCCCCACGTCTGTGCCTCGACACAATCCTGTCTCGGAGCTCTAGGGACAATTCCTTCCACCTCATGGCTTAGTTTATGCACTGTCAACTGTGGAACCTTATATAGACAGACAGGTGTGTGCCTTTTCAAATCATGACCAATCCATGACTTTACCACAGGTGGACTCCAATCAAGTTGTAGAAACATTCTCAAGGATGATCAATGGAAACAGGATGGACCTGAGCTCAATTCCAGGTCATAGCAAGGGTTCTGAAAACGTAATGATAAAAAGTATTTTTAAAATCTTTTTTTCTGAATTAAAAATGATATGTTATCGCTTTTGTCATTAGGGGTATTGTGTGTAGATAGATTTTATTGACCTTAATCCATTTTCAGAATAGGCTGTAACGTAACAAAATGTGGAAAAAAGTAAGGGGTCTGAATACTTTCCGAATGTGTTACGCCCCTGAAAAAGGGGAGAAATAATCACGAGAGTGATACGGTATTGTTTCCTCAACGAGAACTTTTACTGTAATCATTTACCAAAGTAACACATTTTACACAAGTAACACATTTTACAAAACAACAGATCTACAGGAAAGAGCTAGTGTTGTAGGGTACAAGGCTTATTCAAGTCACAACAGTATACTTACTCTGTAATTCACTGAAACATACACTCATTTCAATATAACTGTCAAGCACAAAGCTTTAACTCAGTAAACCATAACTCAATTTCTCAACAGTCAATAAAGTGTTTGAAAAACCCTTACACAAATAACACCACAACATATCTTATTAGCAACGCACATGTTCATTCACATGTTCATTCACGATCGACATAAAATGGCAGCTACTCTCAGTACGAAGCTAGCCTTAGCTGCAACCGAGCAGGGCTCATATTACTCTGCAAACGTAACTCTAACTTTCTCAGATGTTACCAAGACACACCTTAAACACTCTTGACATGTTAGCGAATTATTACATTTAAATGACTCAGTTTTATCATCAATATCGTACCTGAAAAAAGGGGAGAAATAATCACGAGAGTGATACGGTATTGTTTCCTCAACGAGAACTTTTACTGTAATGAGGAAAAGACCGCGATTTCCCCGCGAACTTGAGTGGAGACCAGAGCAATCGGTCTCAGACTCATGGATTAAAGAGCATTTAGTAGATCACAGATTAACCACTTTTCCCCTTAAATTAGGCACCACCAAATAAAGTAATCAATATAACGTTTACACATTCCTTTTACAATTCTTACCTTTTGTACACTTGATGGATTTTAACTTTAACACAATTAAATGAATGTTATCAATCTCTATCAACTAATACATAATGCATGATCTTTTTAACCTTAGATGTTTTAAGATCCTCACATACTATGAACTTACTAATACTTTTTAATGTATAACAGGCTATTAGTATTTCCTTTAACCTGTCACAAATGCACTGTAGCTATGCAGGCTAGCTACTTTTCCTTTGCTAGCCAGCCAACTAAGTCTATCACACAATCACATCAAGCAGCTGAAATGACAGAAAACTGTCTGCACTTTTGTTTGTTTTACCTTGGATTATATTGCCATTTCTTTGGATATATCCATTATAATGACCTGATAAATTTATTTGCCTGGCTCAGAGAAGCTGTCATTCTGGTCACATTCATACACATCGCACGGTGGAGGTCACCAAAAAAAACGGCAACATTGATCCACAGGTCGGAGAGGCAGACAGCAAGGTTTAGACAAACCTCAACATGTTTCAAACCATATGCTAGCCTAGGGGCATTGGGAAATATTGTCTAGACCAGTGATATTTAAAGTCGGGGTCGGAGGGACTGCAGTGGGGATATATTCATTATTTAGGAACAAAAAATTATGAGTACAGATTATTGTATGAGACAATATAGAAACGTTTTAGAGAAAGTTAATTAAAAAAAAGTATTTGATTGGGTAATTGAAGGTTATTTGTTGATGTAAAAAAAATGTAACGTACCGATTTTAAAGTTGTATTTGGGGTGGGATCACAAGAAATGATTGCAAAAAAATGGGGACCCCAGAAATTCTGTAGGAAAACATGGTGTCCCTGCTGAAAAGGTTTGAATACCATTGGTCTAGACACATTTTTCCAGGGGAGATGAAGTTTATAAATTGACTGGCTGGGCCGTGGGACAGTGGATGTGCATTTATAAATCTAATGGAAACCGCTAACAGGCACTACACGCAGAATGCTGGGATGGTGGTGCTTCAACTCCCTGCTATTAACCAATTAGCATCCAGGATCCAAACAACCTGTTTAATAACATTGCATTGCCTCTGGTTATTGAAAGACATGTCTAAGACTGGTCTATTCATTGTATTCTGTAGGCCTATGTATTTGTTTCGTTTTTTTTCAGTTATCACTATCTGCCTCTGGTTATTGAAAGACATGTCTAAGACTGGTCTATTCATGTATTCTGCAGGCCTATGTATTTGTTTCGTTTTTTTCAGTTATGACCCTGTTTCTGTCATCACTATCTGTTTTGTTAAAATTTGTTTCCGCCGGTTTCGAACCGGGGACCTTTCGCGTGTGAGGCGAACGTGATAACCATTACACTACTGAAACTACAAGAAAAAGAGTGGAAGTCATGGCAAATGTTAGGAATCTAGGGACAATTCCTTCCACCTCATGGCTTAGTTTATGCACTGTCAACTGTGTAACCTATATAGACAGACAGGTGTGTGCCTTTTCAAATCATGACCAATCCATTGAATTTACCACAGGTGGACTCCAATCAAGTTGTAGAAACATCTCAGGATGATCAATGGAAACAGGATTGACCTGAGCTCAATTTCCAGCCTCATAGCAAAGGGTCTGAAAACGTATGTAAATAAGGTATTTTTTAAATCTTTTTTTATGAATTAAAAATGATATGTTATCGCTTGTCATTATGGGGTATTGTGTGTAGATAGATTTTATTTGACTTAATCCATTTTCAGAATTAAGGCTGTAACGTAACAAAATGTGGAAAAAGTAAGGGTCTGAATACTTTCCGAATGCACTGTAGCTATGCAGGCTAGCTACTTTCCTTTGCTAGCCAGCCAACTAAATCTATCACACAATCACATCAAGCAGCTGAAATGACAGAAAAACTGTCTGCACTTTTGTTTGTTTTACCTTGGATTATATTGCCATTTCTTTGGATATATCCATTATAATGACCCTGATAAATTAAGTTGCCTGGCTCAGAGAAGCTGTCATTTCTGGTCACATTCATACACATCGCACGGTGGAGGTCACCACAAAAAACGGCAACATTGATCCACAGGTCAGAGGACTGTCTAAGACTGGTCTTTTCATGTATTCTGTAGGCCAATGTATTTGTTTAGTTTTTTTTCAGTTATCCACTATCTGCCTCTGGTTATTGAAAGGACAGGTCTAAGACTGGTCTATTCATGTATTCTGCAGGCCTATGTATTTGTTTCGTTTTTTTCAGTTATGACCCTGTTTCTGTCATCACTATCTGTTTTGTTAAAAATTTGTTTCCGCCCGGTTTCGAACCAGGGACCTTTCGCGTGTGAGGCGAACGTGATAACCACTACACTACGGAAACTACAAGAAAAAGAGTGGAAGTCATGGAAAATGTTAGGAATGCCCACAAGTCTACCGCCCATAATATCCCAAATAGAGTACCACAGTAGGAGTCATAATACCCATAAGAACTAGCGGTTGAACAGGGAAATGGTTCCAATCGTTTTTCCACCATTCATATTCCCCACAGGGGATTTTAAAACAATTAAAAAAGGCCTGTGTTTCTTGTTGGCTTACCCTGGCATGGTAACCGTGTAATTCTCTCTAGGACAAGGTGACTTTTAGAAAAAATATTTGCCCTGTATTTACCCCCCAAAATGGAAATTCTAATTAACTGCTAATGTGGCTATCATAAAGAACTACAAATGTATTATTTTAAGTGTTCTAAAATCCCCTATGGGAAAAATGAATGGTGGAAAAATGGTTGGAACCATTTCCCTGTTTGACCGCTAGGTTTTATGGGTATTATGACACCTCCACTGTGGGGCTTTTCCCAGTTTTATTTGACAATTTGTATCATGTTAAATATTAGCCACTATCGGGAGCCACTGTCAGTAACAGCCACATACATTTATTTTGGGCATACTTTTCATTCCGTTGACCTTTCTTTAATCTGTCACATCCTTGTGAATTGTTCCTGAGGGTTGCTAGCATTAGTGAATCATATTAAGCTAAAGTATTGCAATAATTTGGGACATGTAGCCTATTTGAATTGACAAACCTCAACTGTTTCAAACCATATGCTAGCTAGGGTCATTGGGAAATATTGTCTAGACCAGTGATATTTAAAGTGGGGGTCGGGGGGACTGCAGTGGGGATATCTATATATTCATTATTTAGGAACAAAAAATTATGAGTACAGATTATTGTATGAGTCAATATAGAAACGTTTTTGAGAAAGTTAATTAGAAAAAAGTATTTGATTGGGTAATTGAAGGTTATTTGTTGATGTAAAAAAAAATGTAACGTACCGATTTAAAGTTGTATTTGGGGTGGGATCACAAGAAATGATTGCAAAAAAATGGGGACCCCAGAAATTCTGTAGGAAAAACCTGGTGTCCATGCTGAAAAGGTTTGAATACCATTGGTCTAGACACATTTTTCCAGGGGAGATGAAGTTATAAATTGACTGGCTGGGCCGTGGGACAGTGGATGCGCATTATAAAATCTAATGGAACCGCTACCAGGCACTACCCGCAGAATGCTGGATTGGTGGTGCCTTCAACTCCCTGCTATTAACCAATTAGCATCCAGGATCCAACAACCTGTTTTATAACATTGCATTGCCTCTGGTTATTGAAAGACATGTCTAAGACTGGTCTTTTCATGTATTCTGTAGGCCTATGTATTTGTATCGTTTTTTTTTCAGTTATCACTATCTGCCTCTGGTCTAAGATTGGTCTATTCATGTATCTGCAGGCCTATTATTTGTTTCGTTTTTTCAGTTATGACCCTGTTTCGGTCATCACTATCTGTTTTGTTAAAATTTGTTTCCGCCCGGTTTCGAACCAGGGACCCTTTCGCGTGTGAGGCGAACGTGATAACCACTACACTACAGAAACTACAAGAAAAAGAGCTGAAGTCATGGAAAATGTTAGGAATGCCCCAAAGTCTACCACCCATAATATCCCAAATAGAGTACCACAGTAGGAGTCATAATACCCATAAGAACTAGCGGTCGAACAGGGTAATGGTTCCAATCGTTTTTCCACCATTCATATTCCCCACAGGGGATTTTAAAAAACAATTAAAAAGGCCTGTGTTTCTTGTTGGCTTACCCTGGCATGGTAACCGTGTAATTCTCTCTAGGACAAGGTGACTTTTATAAAAAATATTCGCCTGTATTTACCCCCCCAAAATGTAATGCTAATTAACTGCTAATGTGGCGATAATAAAGAACTACAAATGTATTATTTAAGTGTTCTAAAATCCCCTATGGGAAAAATGAATGATGGAAAAATGGTTTGTAACCATTCCCTGTTGACCGCTGGTTTTATGGGTATTAGACACCTCCACTGTGGGGCTTTTCCCAGTTTTATTTGACAATTTGTATCATTTTAACTATTAGCCACTATGGGAGCCCACTGTTCAGTAAAACAGCACATAACATTATTTTGGCATACTTTCATCCGTTGACCCTTCTTTTAATCTGTCACATCCTGTGAATTGTTCCTGAGGGTTGCTAGCATTAGTGAATCATATTAAGCTAAAGTATTGCAATACTTTGGGACATGTAGCGTATTTGAATCATTATGGAACTCAGACCACACGTAGCAGGAATTTATTCAGAGCGCCCAAGCTAGCCACCCCAGCAGAGTGCGTTACGCGACTTAAAAGGGTAAGTCTGATAGCAAATACTGAGAAGTGCGTAGGAAAAGCATGAATTCCTAAATTGGGATCGAGCCCTAAGTGAATAGGCTTACTGTCTAATTTGTTAAAATGTGTTTCCGCCCGGTCTCGAACCGGGACCTTTCGCGTGTAGGCGAACGTGATAACCGCTACACTACAGAAACTGCATGAGTAGGATACTAAGGGTGTGACTTTGGCTGGGTGGGTGGGTGGGGCATTTATCGCTCTCAGAACCTAATGAAGTCAGAAATGACTTAGTCCATTAACTAAGCAATAAGGCTTGAGATCCCGGGAATTATCGTGTGAATAACTCCTGAATAAGGGCTGATTCACCGTAGGATGGTTTGGCTGAGCAGCCGGCTCTTGGAAGAGTCTTGGTGGTTCCAAACTTCTTCCTTTTAAGAATGATGGAAGCCACTGTGTTCTTGGGTACCTTCAATGCTGCAGAAATGTATCGGTACCCTTCCCCACGTCTGTGCCTCGACACAATGTCTCGGAGCTCTAGGGACAATTCCTTCCACCTCATGGCTTAGTTTATGCTCTGACATGCACTGTCAACTGTGGAACCTTATATAGACAGACAGTGTGTGCCTTTTCAAATCATGACCAATCCATTGAATTTACCACAGGTGGACTCCAATCAAGTTGTAGAAACATCTCAAGGATGATCAATGGAAACAGGATGGACCTGAGCTCAATTTCCAGCCTCATAGCAAAGGGTCTGAAAACGTATGTAAATAAGGTATTTTTTAAATCTTTTTTTATGAATTAAAAATGATATGTTATCGCTTTGTCATTATGGGGTATTGTGTGTAGATAGATTTTATTTGACTTAATCCATTTTCAGAATAAGGCTGTAACGTAACAAAATGTGGAAAAAAGTAAGGGGTCTGAATACTTTCCGAATGCACCGTAGCTATGCAGGCTAGCTACTTTTCCTTTGCTAGCCAGCCAACTAAATCTATCACACAATCAAGCAGCTGAAATGACAGAAAACTGTCTGCACTTTTGTTTGTTTTACCTTGGATTATATTGCCATTTCTTTGGATATATCCATTATAATGACCCTGATAAATTAATTTGCCTGGCTCAGAGAAGCTGTCATTCTGGTCACATTCATACACATCGCACGGTGGAGGTCACCAAAAAAACGGCAACATTGATCCACAGGTCGGAGAGGCAGACAGCAAGGTTTAGACAAACCTCAACTGTTTCAAACCATATGCTAGCCTAGGGGCATTGGGAAATATTGTCTAGACCAGTGATATTTAAAGTCGGGGTCGGGGGACTGCAGTGGGGATATATATATTCATTATTTAGGAACAAAAAATTATGAGTACAGATTATTGTATGAGACAATATAGAAACGTTTTTGAGAAAGTTAATTAGAAAAAAAGTATTTGATTGGGTAATTGAAGGTTATTTGTTGATGTAAAAAAAAATGTAACGTACCGATTTTAAAGTTGTATTTGGGGTGGGATCACAAGAAATGATTGCAAAAAAATGGGGACCCCAGAAATTCTTTAGGAAAAAATGGTGTCCCTGCTGAAAAGGTTTGAATACCATTGGTCTAGACACATTTTTCCAGGGGAGATGAAGTTTATAAATTGACTGGCTGGGCCGTGGGACAGTGGATGCGCATTTATAAATCTAATGGAACCGCTAACAGGCACTACCCGCAGAATGCTGGGATGGTGGTGCTTCAACTCCCTGCTATTAACCAATTAGCATCCAGGATCCAAACAACCTGTTTTATAACATTGCATTGCCTCTGGTTATTGAAAGACATGTCTAAGACTGGTCTATTCATGTATTCTGTAGGCCTATGTATTTGTTTCGTTTTTTTTCAGTTATCACTATCTGCCTCTGGTTAAGACATTGGTCTATTCATGTATTCTGCAGGCCTATGTATTTGTTTCGTTTTTTTCAGTTATGACCCTGTTTCTGTCATCACTATCTGTTTTGTTAAAATTTGTTTCCGCCCGGTTTCGAACCGGGGACCTTTCGCGTGTGACGCGAACGTGATAACCACTACACTACGGAAACTACAAGAAAAGAGTGGAAGTCATGGAAAATGTTAGGAATGCCCACAAGTCTACCGCCCATAATATCCCAAATAGAGTACCACAGTAGGAGTCATAATACCCATAAGAACTAGCGGTCGAACAGGGAAATGGTTCCAATCGTTTTTCCACCATTCATATTCCCCACAGGGGATTTTAAAAACAATTAAAAAAGGCCTGTGTTTCTTGTTGGCTTACCCTGGCATGGTAACCGTGTAATTCTCTCTAGGACAAGGTGACTTTTATAAAAAATATTCGCCTGTATTTACCCCCCCAAAATTAAATGCTAATTAACTGCTAATGTGGCTATCATAAAGAACTACAAATGTATTATTTTAAGTGTTTCTAAAATCCCCTATGGGAAAAATGAATGGTGGAAAAATGGTTGGAACCATTTCCCTGTTTGACCGCTAGGTTTTATGGGTATTATGACACCTCACTGTGGGGCTTTTCCCAGTTTTATTTGACAATTTGTATCATGTTAAATATTAGCCACTATCGGGAGCCACTGTCAGTAACAGCCACATACATTTATTTTGGCATACTTTCATTCCGTTGACCTTTCTTTAATCTGTCACATCCTTGTGAATTGTTCCTGAGGGTTGCTAGCATTAGTGAATCATATTAAGCTAAAGTATTGCAATAATTTGGGACATGTAGCCTATTTGAATCATTATGGAACTCAGACCACACGTAGCAGGAATTTATTCAGAGCGCCCAAGCTAGCCACCCCAGCAGAGTGCGTTACGCGACTTAAAAGGGTAAGTCTGAATAGCAAATACTGAGAAGTGCGTAGGAAAAGCATGAATTCCTAAATTGGGATCGAGCCCTAAGTGAATAGGCTTACTGTCTAATTTGTTAAAATGTGCTTCCGCCCGGTCTCGAACCGGGGACCTTTCGCGTGTTAGGCGAACGTGATAACCGCTACACTACGGAAACTGCATGAGTAGGATACTAAGGGTGTGACTTTGGCTGGGGGGGGGGCATTTATCGCTCTCAGAACCTAATGAAGTCAGAAATGACTTAGTCCATTAACTAAGCAATAAGGCTTGAGATCCCGGGAATTATCGTGTGAATAACTCCTGAATAAGGGCTGATTCACCGTAGGGATGGTTTGGCTGAGCAGCCGGCTCTTGGAAGAGTCTTGGTGGTTCCAAACTTCTTCCTTTTAAGAATGATGGAAGCCACTGTGTTCTTGGGTACCTTCAATGCTGCAGAAATGTATCGGTACCCTTCCCCACGTCTGTGCCTCGACACAATCCTGTCTCGGAGCTCTAGGGACAATTCCTTCCACCTCATGGCTTAGTTTATGCTCTGACATGCACTGTCAACTGTGGAACCTTATATAGACAGACAGGTGTGTGCCTTTTCAAATCATGACCAATCCATTGAATTTACCACAGGTGGACTCCAATCAAGTTGTAGAAACATCTCAAGGATGATCAATGGAAACAGGATGGACCTGAGCTCAATTTCCAGCCTCATAGCAAAGGGTCTGAAAACGTATGTAAATAAGGTATTTTTTAAATCTTTTTTATGAATTAAAAATGATATGTTATCGCTTTGTCATTATGGGGTATTGTGTGTAGATAGATTTTATTTGACTTAATCCATTTTCAGAATAAGGCTGTAACGTAACAAAATGTGGAAAAAAGTAAGGGGTCTGAATACTTTCCGAATGCACTGTAGCTATGCAGGCTAGCTACTTTTCCTTTGCTAGCCAGCCAACTAAATCTATCACACAATCACATCAAGCAGCTGAAATGACAGAAAACTGTCTGCACTTTTGTTTGTTTTACCTTGGATTATATTGCCATTTCTTTGGATATATCCATTATAATGACCCTGATAAATTAATTTGCCTGGCTCAGAGAAGCTGTCATTCTGGTCACATTCATACACATCGCACGGTGGAGGTCACCAAAAAAACGGCAACATTGATCCACAGGTCGGAGAGGCAGACAGCAAGGTTTAGACAAACCTCAACTGTTTCAAACCATATGCTAGCCTAGGGGCATTGGGAAATATTGTCTAGACCAGTGATATTTAAAGTCGGGGGTCGGGGGACTGCAGTGGGGATATATATATTCATTATTTAGGAACAAAAATTATGAGTACAGATTATTGTATGAGACAATATAGAAACGTTTTTGAGAAAGTTAATTAGAAAAAAAGTATTTGATTGGGTAATTGAAGGTTATTTGTTGATGTAAAAAAAAATGTAACGTACCGATTTTAAAGTTGTATTTGGGGTGGGATCACAAGAAATGATTGCAAAAAAATGGGGACCCCAGAAATTCTGTAGGAAAAAGGTGTCCCTGCTGAAAAGGTTTGAATACCATTGGTCTAGACACATTTTTCCAGGGGAGATGAAGTTTATAAATTGACTGGCTGGGCCGTGGGACAGTGGATGCGCATTTATAAATCTAATGGAACCGCTAACAGGCACTACCCGCAGAATGCTGGGATGGTGGTGCTTCAACTCCCTGCTATTAACCAATTAGCATCCAGGATCCAAACAACCTGTTTTATAACATTGCATTGCCTCTGGTTATTGAAAGACATGTCTAAGACTGGTCTATTCATGTATTCTGCAGGCCTATGTATTTGTTTTGTTTTTTCAGTTATGACCCTGTTTCTGTCATCACTATCTGTTTTGTTAAAATTTGTTTCCGCCGGTTTCGAACCGGGACTTCGCTTGAGGCGAACGTGATAACCACTACACTACGGAACTACAAGAAAAAGTGGAAGTCATGGAAATGTTAGGAATGCCCACAAGTCTACCGCCCATAATATCCCAAATAGAGTACCACAGTAGGAGTCATAATACCCATAAGAACTAGCGGTCGAACAGGGTAATGGTTCCAATCTTTTTCCACCATTCATATTCCCCACAGGGGATTTTAAAAACAATTAAAAAAGGCCTGTGTTTTTCTGTTGGCTTACCCTGGCATGGTAACCGTGTAATTCTCTCTAGGACAAGGTGACTTTTAGAAAAAATATTTGCCTGTATTTACCCCCCCAAAATGAAATTCTAATTAACTGCTAATGTGGCTATCATAAAGAACTACAAATGTATTATTTTAAGTGTTTCTAAAATCCCCTATGGGAAAAATGAATGGTGGAAAAATGGTTGGAACCATTTCCCTGTTTGACCGCTAGGTTTTATGGGTATTATGACACCTCCACTGTGGGGCTTTTCCCAGTTTTATTTGACAATTTGTATCATGTTAAATATTAGCCACTATCGGGAGCCACTGTCAGTAACAGCCACATTTATTTTGGCATACTTTCATTCCGTTGACCTTTCTTTAATCTGTCACATCCTTGTGAATTGTTCCTGAGGGTTGCTAGCATTAGTGAATCATTAAGCTAAAGTATTGCAATAATTTGGGACATGTAGCCTATTTGAATTGACAAACCTCAACTGTTTCAAACCATATGCTAGCCTAGGGTCATTGGGAAATATTGTCTAGACCAGTGATATTTAAAGTGGGGGTCGGGGGGACTGCAGTGGGGATATATATATTCATTATTTAGGAACAAAAAATTATGAGTACAGATTATTGTATGAGTCAATATAGAAACGTTTTTGAGAAAGTTAATTAGAAAAAAGTATTTGATTGGGTAATTGAAGGTTATTTGTTGATGTAAAAAAAAATGTAACGTACCGATTTTAAAGTTGTATTTGGGGTGGGATCACAAGAAATGATTGCAAAAAAATGGGGACCCCAGAAATTCTGTAGGAAAACATGGTGTCCCTGCTGAAAAGGTTTGAATACCATTGGTCTAGACACATTTTTCCAGGGGAGATGAATTTATAAATTGACTGGCTGGGCCGTGGGACAGTGGATGCATTTATAAATCTAATGGAACCGCTAACAGGCACTACCCGCAGAATGCTGGGATGGTGGTGCTTCAACTCCCTGCTATTAACCAATTAGCATCCAGGATCCAAACAACCTGTTTTATAACATTGCATTGCCTCTGGTTATTGAAAGACATGTCTAAGACTGGTCTTTTCATGTATTCTGTAGGCCTATGTATTTGTATCGTTTTTTTTCAGTTATCACTATCTGCCTCTGGTCTAAGATTGGTCTATTCATGTATTCTGCAGGCCTATTTATTTGTTTCGTTTTTTTCAGTTATGACCCTGTTTCGGTCATCACTATCTGTTTTGTTAAAATTTGTTTCCGCCCGGTTTCGAACCAGGGACCTTTCGCGTGTGAGGCGAACGTGATAACCACTACACTACAGAAACTACAAGAAAAAGAGTGAAGTCATGGAAAATGTTAGGAATGCCCACAAGTCTACCACCATAATATCCCAAAAGTACCACAGTAGGAGTCATAATACCCATAAGAACTAGCGGTCGAACAGGGTAATGGTTCCAATCGTTTTTCCACCATTCATATTCCCCACAGGGGATTTTAAAAACAATTAAAAAAGGCCTGTGTTTCTTGTTGGCTTACCCTGGCATGGTAACCGTGTAATTCTCTCTAGGACAAGGTGACTTTTATAAAAGATATTCGCCTGTATTTGCCCCCCCAAAATGAAATTCTAATTAACTGCTAATGTGGCTATCATAAAGAACTACAAATGTATTATTTTAAGTGTTTCTAAAATCCCCTATGGGAAAAATGAATGGTGGAAAATGGTTGGAACCATTTCCCTGTTTGACCGCTAGGTTTTATGGGTATTATGACACCTCCACTGTGGGGCTTTTCCCAGTTTTATTTGACAATTTGTATCATGTTAAATATTAGCCACTATCGGGAGCCACTGTCAGTAACAGCCACATACATTTATTTTGGCATACTTTCATTCCGTTGACCTTTCTTTAATCTGTCACATCCTTGTGATTGTTCCTGAGGGTTGCTAGCATTAGTGAATCATATTAAGCTAAAGTATTGCAATAATTTGGGACATGTAGCCTATTTGAATTGACAAACCTCAACTGTTTCAAACCATATGCTAGCCTAGGGTCATTGGGAAATATTGTCTAGACCAGTGATATTTAAAGTGGGGTCGGGGGACTGCAGTGGGGATATATATATTCATTATTTAGGAACAAAAAATTATGAGTACAGATTATTGTATGAGACAATAGAAACGTTTTTGAGAAAGTTAATTAGAAAAAAAGTATTTGATTGGGTAATTGAAGGTTATTTGTTGATGTAAAAAAAAATGTAACGTACCGATTTTAAAGTTGTATTTGGGGGGGATCACAAGAAATGATTGCAAAAAAATGGGGACCCCAGAAATTCTGTAGGAAATGGTGTCCCTGCTGAAAAGGTTTGAATACCATTGGTCTAGACACATTTTTCCAGGGGAGATGAAGTTTATAAATTGACTGGCTGGGCCGTGGGACAGTGGATGCGCATTTATAAATCTAATGGAACCGCTAACAGGCACTACCCGCAGAATGCTGGGATGGTGGTGCTTCAACTCCCTGCTATTAACCAATTAGCATCCAGGATCCAAACAACCTGTTTTATAACATTGCATTGCCTCTGGTTATTGAAAGACATGTCTAAGACTGGTCTTTTCATGTATTCTGTAGGCCTATGTATTTGTTCGTTTTTTTTCAGTTATCACTATCTGCCTCTGGTCTAAGATTGGTCTATTCATGTATTCTGCAGGCCTATTTATTTGTTTCGTTTTTTTCAGTTATGACCCTGTTTCGGTCATCACTATCTGTTTTGTTAAAATTTGTTTCCGCCCGGTTTCGAACCGGGGACCTTTCGCGTGTGAGGCGAACGTGATAACCACTACACTACAGAAACTACAAGAAAAAGAGTGGAAGTCATGGAAAATGTTAGGAATGCCCACAAGTCTACCACCCATAATATCCCAAATAGAGTACCACAGTAGGAGTCATAATACCCATAAGAACTAGCGGTCGAACAGGGTAATGGTTCCAATCGTTTTTCCACCATTCATATTCCCCACAGGGGATTTTAAAAACAATTAAAAAGGCCTGTGTTTCTTGTTGGCTTACCCTGGCATGGTAACCGTGTAATTCTCTCTAGGACAAGGTGACTTTTATAAAAAATTCGCCTGTATTTACCCCCCCAAAATGAAATGCTAATTAACTGCTAATGTGGCTATCATAAAGAACTACAAATGTATTATTTTAAGTGTTTCTAAAATCCCCTATGGGAAAAATGAATGGTGGAAAAATGGTTGGAACCATTTCCCTGTTTGACCGCTAGGTTTTATGGGTATTATGACACCTCCACTGTGGGGCTTTTCCCAGTTTTATTTGACAATTTGTATCATGTTAAATATTAGCCACTATCGGGAGCCACTGTCAGTAACAGCCACATACATTTATTTTGCATACTTTCATTCCGTTGACCTTTCTTTAATCTGTCACATCCTTGTGAATTGTTCCTGAGGGTTGCTAGCATTAGTGAATCATATTAAGCTAAAGTATTGCAATAATTTGGGACATGTAGCCTATTTGAATTGACAAACCTCAACTGTTTCAAACCATATGCTAGCCTAGGGTCATTGGGAAATATTGTCTAGACCAGTGATATTTAAAGTGGGTCGGGGGGACTGCAGTGGGGATATATATATTCATTATTTAGGAACAAAAAATTATGAGTACAGATTATTGTATGAGTCAATATAGAAACGTTTTTGAGAAAGTTAATTAGAAAAAAAGTATTTGATTGGGTAATTGAAGGTTATTTGTTGATGTAAAAAAAATGTAACGTACCGATTTTAAAGTTGTATTTGGGGTGGGATCACAAGAAATGATTGCAAAAAAATGGGGACCCCAGAAATTCTGTAGGAAAATGGTGTCCCTGCTGAAAAGGTTTGAATACCATTGGTCTAGACACATTTTTCCAGGGGAGATGAAGTTTATAAATTGACTGGCTGGGCCGTGGGACAGTGGATGCGCATTTATAAATCTAATGGAACCGCTAACAGGCACTACCCGCAGAATGCTGGGATGGTGGTGCTTCAACTCCCTGCTATTAACCAATTAGCATCCAGGATCCAAACAACCTGTTTTATAACATTGCATTGCCTCTGGTTATTGAAAGACATGTCTAAGACTGGTCTTTTCATGTATTCTGTAGGCCTATGTATTTGTTCGTTTTTTTTCAGTTATCACTATCTGCCTCTGGTCTAAGATTGGTCTATTCATGTATTCTGCAGGCCTATTATTTGTTTCGTTTTTTTCAGTTATGACCCTGTTTCGGTCATCACTATCTGTTTTGTTAAAATTTGTTCCGCCTTTCGAACCAGGGACCTTTCGCGTGTGAGGCGAACGTGATAACCACTACACTACAGAAACTACAAGAAAAAGAGTGAAGTCATGGAAAATGTTAGGAATGCCCACAAGTCTACCCCCATAATATCCCAAAAGAGTACCACAGTAGGAGTCATAATACCCATAAGAACTAGCGGTCGAACAGGGTAATGGTTCCAATCGTTTTTCCACCATTCATATTCCCCACAGGGGATTTTAAAAACAATTAAAAAAGGCCTGTGTTTCTTGTTGGCTTACCCTGGCATGGTAACCGTGTAATTCTCTCTAGGACAAGGTGACTTTTATAAAAAATATCGCCTGTATTTGCCCCCCCAAAATGAAATTAATTAACTGCTAATGTGGCTATCATAAAGAACTACAAATGTATTATTTTAAGTGTTTCTAAAATCCCCTATGGGAAAAATGAATGGTGGAAAAATGGTTGGAACCATTTCCCTGTTTGACCGCTAGGTTTTATGGGTATTATGACACCTCCACTGTGGGGCTTTTCCCAGTTTTATTTGACAATTTGTATCATGTTAAATATTAGCCACTATCGGGAGCCACTGTCAGTAACAGCCACATACATTTATTTTGGCATACTTTCATTCCGTTGACCTTTCTTTAATCTGTCACATCCTTGTGAATTGTTCCTGAGGGTTGCTAGCATTAGTGAATCATATTAAGCTAAAGTATTGCAATAATTTGGGACATGTAGCCTATTTGAATTGACAAACCTCAACTGTTTCAAACCATATGCTAGCCTAGGGTCATTGGGAAATATTGTCTAGACCAGTGATATTTAAAGTGGGGGTCGGGGGACTGCAGTGGGGATATATATTCATTATTTAGGAACAAAAATTATGAGTACAGATTATTGTATGAGTCAATATAGAAACGTTTTTGAGAAAGTTAATTAGAAAAAAAGTATTTGATTGGGTAATTGAAGGTTATTTGTTGATGTAAAAAAAATGTAACGTACCGATTTTAAAGTTGTATTTGGGGTGGGATCACAAGAAATGATTGCAAAAAAATGGGGACCCCAGAATTCTGTAGGAAAACATGGTGTCCCTGCTGAAAGGTTTGAATACCATTGGTCTAGACACATTTTTCCAGGGGAGATGAAGTTTTATAAATTGACTGGCTGGGCCGTGGGACAGTGGATGCGCATTTATAAATCTAATGAACCGCTAACAGGCACTACCCGCAGAATGCTGGGATGGTGGTGCTTCAACTCCCTGCTATTAACCAATTAGCATCCAGGATCCAAACAACCTGTTTTATAACATTGCATTGCCTCTGGTTATTGAAAGACATGTCTAAGACTGGTCTTTTCATGTATTCTGTAGGCCTATGTATTTGTATCGTTTTTTTTCAGTTATCACTATCTGCCTCTGGTCTAAGATTGGTCTATTCATGTATTCTGCAGGCCTATTATTTGTTTCGTTTTTTTCAGTTATGACCCTGTTTCGGTCATCACTATCTGTTTTGTTAAATTTGTTTCCACCCGGTTTCGAACCGGGGACCTTTCGCGTGTGAGGCGAACGTGATAACCACTACACTACAGAAACTACAAGAAAAAAGAGCTGAAGTCATGGAAAATGTTAGGAATGCCCACAAGTCTACCACCCATAATATCCCAAATAGAGTACCACAGTAGGAGTCATAATACCCATAAGAACTAGCGGTCGAACAGGGTAATGGTTCCAATCGTTTTTCCACCATTCATATTCCCCACAGGGGATTTTAAAAACAATTAAAAAAGGCCTGTGTTTCTTGTTGGCTTACCCTGGCATGGTAACCGTGTAATTCTCTCTAGGACAAGGTGACTTTTATAAAAAATATTCGCCTGTATTTACCCCCCCAAAATGAAATGCTAATTAACTGCTAATGTGGCTATCATAAAGAACTACAAATGTATTATTTTAAGTGTTTCTAAAATCCCCTATGGGAAAAATGAATGGTGGAAAAATGGTTGGAACCATTTCCCTGTTTGACCGCTAGGTTTTATGGGTATTATGACACCTCCACTGTGGGGCTTTTCCCAGTTTTATTTGACAATTTGTATCATGTTAAATATTAGCCACTATCGGGAGCCACTGTCAGTAACAGCCACATACATTTATTTTGGCATACTTTCATTCCGTGACCTTTCTTTAATCTGTCACATCCTTGTGAATTGTTCCTGAGGGTTGCTAGCATTAGTGAATCATATTAAGCTAAAGTATTGCAATAATTTGGGACATGTAGCCTATTTGAATTGACAAACCTCAACTGTTTCAAACCATATGCTAGCCTAGGGGCATTGGGAAATATTGTCTAGACCAGTGATATTTAAAGTCGGGGTCGGGGGGACTGCAGTGGGGATATATATATTCATTATTTAGGAACAAAAAATTATGAGTACAGATTATTGTATGAGACAATATAGAAACGTTTTTGAGAAAGTTAATTAGAAAAAAAAGTATTTGATTGGGTAATTGAAGGTTATTTGTTGATGTAAAAAAAAATGTAACGTACCGATTTTAAAGTTGTATTTGGGGTGGGATCACAAGAAATGATTGCAAAAAAATGGGGACCCCAGAATTCTGTAGGAAAACATGGTGTCCCTGCTGAAAAGGTTTGAATACCATTGGTCTAGACACATTTTTCCAGGGGAGATGAAGTTTATAAATTGACTGACTGGGCCGTGGGATAGTGGATGCGCATTTATAAATCTAATGGAACCGCTAACAGGCACTACCCGCAGAATGCTGGGATGGTGGTGCTTCAACTCCCTGCTATTAACCAATTAGCATCCAGGATCCAAACAACCTGTTTTATAACATTGCATTGCCTCTGGTTATTGAAAGACATGTCTAAGACTGGTCTTTTCATGTATTCTGTAGGCCTATGTATTTGTTTTCGTTTTTTTTCAGTTATCACTATCTGCCTCTGGTCTAAGATTGGTCTATTCATGTATTCTGCAGGCCTATTTATTGTTTCGTTTTTTCAGTTATGACCCTGTTTCGGTCATCACTATCTGTTTTGTTAAAATTGTTTCCGCCAGGTTTCGAACCAGGGACCTTTCGCGTGTGAGGCGAACGTGATAACCACTACCTACAGAAACTACAGGAAAAAGTGGAAGTCATGGAAAATGTTAGGAATGCCCACAAGTCTACCACCCATAATATCCCAAAAAGAGTACCACAGTAGGAGTCATAATACCCATAAGAACTAGCGGTCGAACAGGGTAATGGTTCCAATCGTTTTTCCACCATTCATATTCCCCACAGGGGATTTTAAAAACAATTAAAAAGGCCTGTGTTTCTTGTTGGCTTACCCTGGCATGGTACCGTGTAATTCTCTAGGACAAGGTGACTTTATAGAAGATATTCGCCTGTATTTGCCCCCCAAAATGAAATTCTAATTAACTGCTAATGTGGCTATCATAAGAACTACAAATGTATTATTTTAAGTGTTTCTAAAATCCCCTATGGGAAAAATGAATGGTGGAAAAATGGTTGGAACCATTTCCCTGTTTGACCGCTAGGTTTTATGGGTATTATGACACCTCCACTGTGGGGCTTTCCCAGTTTTATTTGACAATTTGTATCATGTTAAATATTAGCCACTATCGGGAGCCACTGTCAGTAACAGCCACATACATTTATTTTGGCATACTTTCATTCCGTTGACCTTTCTTTAATCTGTCACATCCTTGTGAATTGTTCCTGAGGGTTGCTAGCATTAGTGAATCATATTAAGCTAAAGTATTGCAATAATTTGGGACATGTAGCCTATTTGAATTGACAAACCTCAACTGTTTCAAACCATATGCTAGCCTAGGGTCATTGGGAAATATTGTCTAGACCAGTGATATTTAAAGTGGGGGTCGGGGGGACTGCAGTGGGGATATATATATTCATTATTTAGGAACAAAAATTATGAGTACAGATTATGTATGAGACAATATAGAAACCTTTTTTGAGAAAGTTAATTAGAAAAAAAGTATTTTATTGGGTATTGAAGGCTATTTGTTGATGTAAAAAAAAATGTAACGTACCGATTTTAAAGTTGTATTTGGGGTGGGATCACAAATGATTGCAAAAAATTGGGGCCCAGATATTCTGTAGGAAAAAATGGTGTCCCTGCTGAAAAGGTTTGAATACCATTGGTCTAGACACATTTTTCCAGGGAGATGAAGTTTATAATTGACTGGGCTGGCCGTGGGACAGTGGATGCGCATTTATAAATCTAATGGAACCGCTAACAGGCACTACCCGCAAATGCTGGGATGGTGGTGCTTCAACTCCCTGCTATTAACCAATTAGCATCCAGGATCCAAACAACCTGTTTTATAACATTGCATTACCTCTGGTTATTGAAAGACATGTCTAAGACTGGTCTATTCATGTATTCTGCAGGCCTATGTATTTGTTTCGTTTTTTTCAGTTATGATCCTGTTTCTGTCATCACTATCTGTTTTGTTAAAAAAAAATGCGCTCGGTTTCTAACCGGGGACCTTTCGCGTGTGAGGCGAACGTGATAACCACTACACTACGGAAACTACAAAAAAAGAGTGGAAGTCATGGAAAATGTTAGGATGCCCACAAGTCTACCGCCCATAATATCCCAAATAGAGTACCACAGTAGGAGTCATAATACCCATAAGAACTAGCGGTCGAACAGGGAAATGGTTCCAATCGTTTTCCACCATTCATATTCCCCACAGGGGATTTTAAAACAATTAAAAAAGGCCTGTGTTTCTTGTTGGCTTACCCTGGCATGGTAACCGTGTATTTCTCTCTAGGACAAGGTGACTTTTATAAAAATATTCGCCTGTATTTACCCCCCCCCAAAATTAATGCTAATTAACTGCTAATGTGGCTATCATAAAGAACTACAAATGTATTTTTTAAGTGTTTCTAAAATCCCCTATGGGAAAAATGAATGGTGGAAAAATGGTTGGAACCATTTCCCTGTTTGACCGCTAGGTTTTATGGGTATTATGACACCTCCACTGTGGGGCTTTTCCCAGTTTTATTTGACAATTTGTATCATTTTAAATATTAGCCACTATTGGGAGCCACTGTCAGTAACAGCCACATACATTTATTTTGGCATACTTTCATTCCGTTGACCTTTCTTTAATCTGTCACATCCTTGTGAATTGTTCCTGAGGTTGCTAGCATTAGTGAATCATATTAAGCTAAAGTATTGCAATAATTTGGGACATGTGCCTATTGAATCATTATGGAACTCAGACCACACGTAGCAGGAATTTATTCAGAGCGCCCAAGCTAGCCACCCCAGCAGAGTGCGTTACGCGACTTAAAAGGGTAAGTCTGAATAGCAAATACTGAGAAGTGCGTAGGAAAAGCATGAATTCCTAAATTGGGATCGAGCCCTAAGTGAATAGGCTTACTGTCTAATTTGTTCAAATGTTTTTCCGCCCGGTCTCGAACCTGGGACCTTTCACGTGTTAGGCGAACGTGATAACCGCTACACTACAGAAACTGCATGAGTAGGATACTAAGGGTGTGACTTTGGCTGGGTGGGTGGCTGGGTGGGTGGGGCATTTATCGCTCTCAGAACCTAATGAAGTCAGAAATGACTTAGTCCATTAACTAAGCAATAAGGCTTGAGATCCCGGGAATTATCGTGTGAATAACTCCTGAATAAGGGCTGATTCACCGTAGGGATGGTTTGGCTGAGCAGCCTGCTCTTGGAAGAGTCTTGGTGGTTCCAAACTTCTTCCTTTTAAGAATGATGGAAGCCACTGTGTTCTTGGGTACCTTCAATGCTGCAGAAATGTATCGGTACCCTTCCCCACGTCTGTGCCTCGACACAATCCTGTCTCGGAGCTCTAGGGACAATTCCTTCCACCTCATGGCTTAGTTTATGCACTGTCAACTGTGGAACCTTATATAGACAGACAGGTGTGTGCCTTTTCAAATCATGACCAATCCATTGACTTTACCACAGGTGGACTCCAATCAAGTTGTAGAAACATCTCAAGGATGATCAATGGAAACAGGATGGACCTGAGCTCAATTTCCAGGCTCATAGCAAAGGGTTCTGAAAACGTATGTAAATAAGGTATTTTTAAAATCTTTTTTTATGAATTAAAATGATATGTTATCGCTTTGTCATTATGGGGTATTGTGTGTAGATAGATTTTATTTGACTTAATCCATTTTCAGAATAAGGCTGTAACGTAACAAAATGTGGAAAAAAGTAAGGGGTCTGAATACTTTCCGAATGTGTTACGCCCCTGAAAAAGGGGAGAAATAATCACGAGAGTGATACGGTATTGTTTCCTCAACGAGAACTTTTACTGTAATCATTTTACCAAAGTAACACATTTTACACAAGTACACATTTACAAAACAACAGATCTACAGGAAAGAGCTAGTGTGTAGGGTACAAGGCTTATTCAAGTCACAACATACTTACTCTGTAATTCACTGAAACATACACTCATTTCAATATAACTGTCAAGCACAAAGCTTTAACTCAGTAAACCATAACTCAATTTCTCAACAGTCAATAAAGTGTTTGAAAAACCCTTACACAAATAACACCACAACATATCTTATTATAGCACGCACATGTTCATTCACATGTTCATTCACGATCGACATAAAATGCAGCTACTCTCAGTACGAAGCTAGCCTTAGCTGCAACCGAGCAGGGCTCATATTACTCTGCAAACGTAACTCTAACTTTCTCAAGATGTTACCAAGACACACCTTAAACACTCTTGACATGTTAGCGAATTATTACATTTAAATGACTCAGTTTTATCATCAATATCGTACCTGAAAAAGGGGAGAAATAATCACGAGAGTGATACGGTATTGTTTCCTCAACGAGAACTTTACTGTAATGAGGAAAAGACCGCGATTTCCCCGCGAACTTGAGTGGAGACCAGAGCAATCGGTCTCAGACTCATGGATTAAAGAGCATTTAGTAGATCACAGATTAACACTTTTCCCCTTAAATTAGGCACCACCAAATAAAGTAATCAATATAACGTTTACACATTCCTTTTACAATTCTTACCTTTTGTACACTTGATGGATTTTAACTTTAACACAATTAAATGAATGTTATCAATCTCTATCAACTAATACATAATGCATGATCTTTTTAACCTTAGATGTTTTAAGATCCTCACATACTATGAACTTACTAATACTTTTTAATGTATAACAGGCTATTAGTATTTCCTTTAACCTGTCACAAATGCACTGTAGCTATGCAGGCTAGCTACTTTTCCTTTGCTAGCCAGCCAACTAAGTCTATCACACATCACATCAAGCAGCTGAAATGACAGAAAACTGTCTGCACTTTTGTTTGTTTTACCTTGGATTATATTGCCATTTCTTTGGATATATCCATTATAATGACCCTGATAAATTTATTTGCCTGGCTCAGAGAAGCTGTCATTCTGGTCACATTCATACACATCGCACGGTGGAGGTCACCAAAAAAACGGCAACATTGATCCACAGGTCGGAGAGGCAGACAGCAAGGTTTAGACAAACCTCAACTGTTTCAAACCATATGCTAGCCTAGGGGCATTGGGAAATATTGTCTAGACCAGTGATATTTAAAGTCGGGGTCGGAGGGACTGCAGTGGGGATATATTCATTATTTAGGAACAAAAAATTATGAGTACAGATTATTGTATGAGACAATATAGAAACGTTTTAGAGAAAGTTAATTAAAAAAAAGTATTTGATTGGGTAATTGAAGGTTATTTGTTGATGTAAAAAAAAATGTAACGTACCGATTTTAAAGTTGTATTTGGGGTGGGATCACAAGAAATGATTGCAAAAAATGGGGACCCCAGAAATTCTGTAGGAAAACATGGTGTCCCTGCTGAAAAGGTTTGAATACCATTGGTCTAGACACATTTTTCCAGGGGAGATGAAGTTTATAAATTGACTGGCTGGGCCGTGGGACAGTGGATGTGCATTTATAAATCTAATGGAACCGCTAACAGGCACTACACGCAGAATGCTGGGATGGTGGTGCTTCAACTCCCTGCTATTAACCAATTAGCATCCAGGATCCAAACAACCTGTTTAATAACATTGCATTGCCTCTGGTTATTGAAAGACATGTCTAAGACTGGTCTATTCATGTATTCTGTAGGCCTATGTATTTGTTCGTTTTTTTTCAGTTATCACTATCTGCCTCTGGTTATTGAAAGACATGTCTAAGACTGGTCTATTCATGTATTCTGCAGGCCTATGTATTTGTTTCGTTTTTTTCAGTTATGACCCTGTTCTGTCATCACTATCTGTTTTGTTAAAATTTGTTTCCGCCCGGTTTCGAACCGGGGACCTTTCGCGTGTGAGGCGAACGTGATAACCATTACACTACTGAAACTACAAGAAAAAGAGTGGAAGTCATGGCAAATGTTAGGAATCTAGGGACAATTCCTTCCACCTCATGGCTTAGTTTATGCACTGTCAACTGTGTAACCTTATATAGACAGACAGGTGTGTGCCTTTTCAAATCATGACCAATCCATTGAATTTACCACAGGTGGACTCCAATCAAGTTGTAGAAACATCTCAAGGATGATCAATGGAAACAGGATTGACCTGAGCTCAATTTCCAGCCTCATAGCAAAGGGTCTGAAAACGTATTAATAAGGTATTTTTTAAATCTTTTTTTTATGAATTAAAAATGATATGTTATCGCTTGTCATTATGGGGTATTGTGTGTAGATAGATTTTATTTGACTTAATCCATTTTCAGAATAAGGCTGTAACGTAACAAAATGTGGAAAAAGTAAGGGGTCTGAATACTTTCCGAATGCACTGTAGCTATGCAGGCTAGCTACTTTTCCTTTGCTAGCCAGCCAACTAAATCTATCACACAATCACATCAAGCAGCTGAAATGACAGAAAACTGTCTGCACTTTTGTTTGTTTTACCTTGGATTATATTGCCATTTCTTTGGATATATCCATTATAATGACCCTGATAAATTATTTGCCTGGCTCAGAGAAGCTGTCATTCTGGTCACATTCATCACATCGCACGGTGGAGGTCACCCAAAAAACGGCAACATTGATCCACAGGTCAGAGAGACATGTCTAAGACTGGTCTTTTCATGTATTCTGTAGGCCAATGTATTGTGTTAGTTTTTTTTCAGTTATCACTATCTGCCTCTGGTTATTGAAAGACAGGTCTAAGACTGGTCTATTCATGTATTCTGCAGGCCTATGTATTTGTTTCGTTTTTTTTCAGTTTGACCCTGTTTCTGTCATCACTATCTGTTTTGTTAAAATTTTTTTCCGCCGGGTTTTCGAACCAGGGACCTTTCGCGTGTGAGGCGAACGTGATAACCACTACACTACGGAAACTACAAGAAAAAGAGTGGAAGTCATGGAAAATGTTAGGAATGCCCACAAGTCTACCGCCCATATTCCCAAATAGAGTACCACGTAGGAGTCATAATACCCATAAGAACTAGCGGTTGAACAGGGAAATGGTTCCAATCGTTTTTCCACCATTCATATTCCCCACAGGGATTTTAAAAACAATTAAAAAGGCCTGTGTTTCTTGTTGGCTTACCCTGGCATGGTAACCGTGTAATTCTCTCTAGGACAAGGTGACTTTTAGAAAAAATATTTGCCTGTATTTACCCCCCCAAAATGAAATTCTAATTAACTGCTAATGTGGCTATCATAAGAACTACAAATATTATTTTAAGTGTTTCTAAAATCCCCTATGGGAAAAATGAATGGTGGAAAAATGGTTGGAACCATTTCCCTGTTTGACCGCTAGTTTTATGGGTATTATGACACCTCCACTGTGGGGCTTTTCCCAGTTTTTATTTGACAATTTGTATCATGTTAAATATTAGCCACTATCGGGAGCCACTGTCAGTACAGCCACATTTCATTTATTTTGGCATACTTTCATTCCGTTGACCTTTAATCTGTCACATCCTTGTGAATTGTTCCTGAGGGTCTAGCATTAGTGAATCATATTAAGCTAAAGTATTGCAATAATTTGGGACAT